>NC_142110.1:59336761-59653636 GCF_056152115.1 Neolamprologus brichardi
TCTGACTTAATCCATGTGCTCGTTCATGTACTTTATACCTGACCAATTCAGTGTCTCTCTCCTTCCACAGCAAGGTTTTGGAAACATTGATGGTGAATACTGGTTGGGCCTAGACAACATCTTTTGGCTGACAAACCAGGGCATCTACAAGCTTTTAGTGACGCTGGAAGACTGGACTGGACGGAAGACCTTCGCAGAATATGCTAGCTTTCGTGTAGAGTCAGAAGCAGATTTCTACAGGCTACGACTGGGCCGATACCACGGCAATGCTGGAGACTCTCTAACCTGGCACAATGGAAAGCACTTTACCACACTGGATAGGGACCATGATGTCTACGCAGGTAAGTGGGTTCCCGTGAAAGACAAGGTGATCACACCTTCTGGTAGATTTCTCTTTCACACACTCTACAGTTGTTATTAGTAGTTACTAACAACTCTTAATAGTTTCTACACTCTTGTAGATTGGTTTGCAGGGACATTCACTTATCCAAAAATACTGGATACAACAATTGCTTTTTGCTTATTGCTTTGTTATACACTTCAATTAGGATCTGATCTCTCTTTCCCCAAACCACAGGCTTGTCTTGAGGTACACAATTTTTCTATGGTGGTATTTCTAGAACAGGAATTTCAGACCTGTACCTATTTTTCCCATCTCCAGAGCCTTTCTGTGAGAAAAAAAGGAATATGAAAATTAATGAATATGAAAGATGTCATTTTATGGACTTCCAGTGTCATGTACAAAATTTTAAATGGGAAGCCCAACATGGCAGTCTTAAAGAAAGCGACACTCTACTTACAATTCAAGAAAAGTTGAAGGAAGCTGTGACTGTGTGGAAAGACCCTGTTGAATTCCTCATTAAGTTATGTGAAGATGTAAAAAATAAAAAAAAAGAAAGAAAAAAAAAAAAGAAGGAGGAGGAACTCACAGCAGAGTTCAACCGGAAAATACAAGAAAATGCACATCACATGGAAGGAACTGAAAAACAAATTGGAGAAATAGAGGGGGACGTGGACAGAGTGGTGGAATGTTTGAATGCTCTCTCACGGCTTCTCAGAAGCCAAATATAAAGATGAGCAAAGTGTCTGACCTCGAAGATGGTTCCTGACGTAATATGATCACGGTATTCCAGAGGTTGCAGATTGCACTGCCACTGTAACTTTTGTGGAAAATCTAATTAAGTCGGAGCTGGCTAAAAACAGCATGCTAAACTGAGAGGGAGACCTAGGAATAGAACGAGTACAAGGGGTCCTCGCACAGGGCCTCCAAGCACACCTCCTTGCTCTGTAGTGGTCCAGTTTATTCGATATTGTCAGGGTTCCAGGGTTGTTGACCCAGTGCTTTCAGTTTTGTCACGTTCAGTTTATTCTTCACACTCATGGTTTTCACTTCCAGCATGTTGCCTTTGTATTGTGTTCCACTGATTTCCATGTATCATTAGTCAGACTAAGTTCAGCTGTGTACTCACCGGTTTCTAATCACTCATCATCCAGCGTGTATTTAAATCCTCAGTTTCCACCAGTTCATTGTCGTGTCATTGTAGATGTTATGTTGTCGTTCCCGCCTGTGTTCAGTTGTTCAGTCAGCCATTCAGTCTTTCAGTCAGTCAGTCCTTTCGTTCCTGCTCTGTTCGTTCACTCGCTCCAATAAAATATCATCATCCTGCACCGTGAGTCCTGCGTTTGGGTCATCTCTTCTTCGCCTCCACACACAACCTCTGACAGATACAGTGGGGCAAAAAAGTATTTAGTCAGCCACCGATTGTGCAAGTTCCCACACTTAAAATGATGATGTCAGTAATTTGCACCAGAGGTACACTTCAACTGTGAGAGACAGAATGTGAAAAAAAAATCCATGAATTCACATGGTAGGATTTGTAAAGAATTTATTCGTAAATCAGGGTGGAAAATAAGTATTTGGTCACCTCAAACAAGGAAAATCCCTGGCTCCCACAGACCTGTAACGTCTTCTGTAAGAAGCTTTTCTGTCCCCCACTCGTTACCTGTATGAATGGCACCTGTTTGACCTCATCATCTGTATAAAAGACACCTGTCCACAACCTCAACCAGTCAGACTCCAAACTCCGCCATGGCCAAGACCAAAGAGCTTTCGAAGGACACCAGGAAAAGAATTGTAGACCTGCACCAGACTGGGAAGAGTGAATCTACAATAGGCAAGCAGCTTGGTGTGAAAAAATCAACTGTGGGAGCAATCATCAGAAAATGGAAGACATACAAGACCACTGATAATCTCCCTCGATCTGGGGCTCCACGCAAGATCTCATCCCGTGGGGTCAAAATGATCATGAGAATGGTGAGCAAAGATCCCAGAACCACACGGGGGGACCTGGTGAATGACCTGCAGAAAGCTGGGACCAAAGTAACAAAGGTCACCATCAGTAACACACTACAACGGCAGGGAATCAAATCCCGCAGTGCCAGACGTGTTCCGCTGCTGAAGCCAGTGCATGTCCAGGCCCGTCTGAAGTTTGCCAGAGAGCACATGGATGATACAGCAGAGGATTGGGAGAATGTCATGTGGTCAGATGAAACCAAAGTAGAACTTTTTGGTATAAACTCAACTCGTCGTGTTTGGAGGAAGAAGAATACTGAGTTGCATCCCAAGAACACCATACCTACTGTGAAGCATGGGGGTGGAAACATCATGCTATGGGGCTGTTTTTCTGCCAAGGGGACAGGACGACTGATCCGTGTTAAGGACAGAATGAATGGGGCCAAGTATCGTGAGATTTTGAGCCAAAACCTCCTTCCATCAGTGAGAACTTTGAAGATGAAACGAGGCTGGGTCTTCCAACATGACAATGATCCAAAACACACCGCCCGGGCAACAAAGGAGTGGCTCCGTAAGAAGCATTTGAAAGTCCTGGAGTGGCCTAGCCAGTCTCCAGACCTCAACCCCATAGAAAATCTGTGGCGGGAGTTGAAAGTCCGTGTTGCTCGGCGACAGCCCCAAAACATCACTGCTCTTGAGAAGATCTGCATGGAGGAATGGGCCAAAATACCAGCTACTGTGTGTGCAAACCTGGTAAAGACCTATAGTAAACGTTTGACCTCTGTTATTGCCAACAAAGGTTATGTTACAAAGTATTGAGTTGTATTTTTGTTATTGACCAAATACTTATTTTCCACCCTGATTTACGAATAAATTCTTTACAAATCCTGCCATGTGAATTCATGGATTTTTTTTTCACATTCTGTCTCTCACAGTTGAAGTGTACCTCTGGTGCAAATTACTGACCTCTGTCATCATTTTAAGTGGGGGAACTTGCACAATCGGTGGCTGACTAAATACTTTTTTGCCCCACTGTATGTAGTCAAAGAATAGAATCCTCCATGCAGCTCAAACTAAGAAGATAATGGTCCAAAACAAGTGGTTGTATTTTGATCATGACTATGCCACAGAAGTACAGAACAAAAGAAGAGAATGTGAACCCCTTTAAAAGGCGCTGAAGATGGCCGGTATACGCTTCCAGACATGTATTATGACATGGCAGGGTGACTTACAACACTGCAACCCTATGGTATTATGAAGCAGCCCCAAACCATCCAAAGTGCTAGCATGGAGATTAAGAAAACAACAAAAAAAACTACTAAATACTACTCACAAGATTAGCGATCCAGTCACACAAAAAGCCACCTACAACTTGGATGGTATCCAAAGAAGGTATCCTGCTCCCTCTGGACTTTGGCAGCCAAATTATATGACTTAAAATTAATATTCTCCCCAAATTATTCTTTTCTTTTCTCAGTATTACCCATAAACAGAAATTAACCTAAACAACAATGTAGAGCCTGGAATAAAAATATCTCACAATTCATTTGGAATAATAAGAAACCAAAAGTGAAATTCTCTACCCTGTTACTGCCTGAGGAGATGGGGGTAAGGCTCTGCCTTTATTACTTACCTGCTCAGTTACTGTCACTTTATGTTTGTGTAATCCATATTATGTAGCCAATTAATGTAGCCAACCATTACAGTCACTGTCTGTTTGTGTTGATAAAGAAATTAAGGCATCCAAGCAATGGGTAAATATGGGAAGAAAAACCTGTTAACTTTAGGATGAGGCAAAATTGTTTAGGCGGCCAACATATAAATCTGACTTTGCACCAGCAGTACAAGACAGCAGATTCTACCAGTGGTTTTCTTTAGAGATTACCTCCATATATGTAAGCTCCCTAAACACTGGGAACTGCAATTTTAAAACCTTATTTCAAACATACCGCTTGAAAATAACTGGAATTTTATAGATATTCAAAGAACGATGGGAAAAGAAACTGGATATTGGCAATCTGTCTGGAAAGTACAGCCATCATCTAGAAATTCCTGGACTTACAAAAGACTTTTGTTGGAAAAACATAAATTGCTTCTTTATAATCTAATCTTAAAATCTAAACAAAACATCTAAACATATTCTGGTCTTGTATCTATTCAAACTTTTTTGAATGAGGTATCAGTAATCCTTTCCAATGTCTTGGATTTTAACTTTTTGTGCAATAATCATTATTAAATTTTAATTTGTTGATAATTGTCCCATGATCACTTGTTTCTTCTTTTCCTGTGTATGTGTTCCTGTTTTTCTGTTCACAATTTGAAAAAGAGAAATATTTTAATTTTTACTTTAATTGTGGTGGATGGAATTGAAATATACGCACAAATGGCTCATCTTTAGATCTTCAAGCTATGGATTCCAAATGGAGGAAAACCAAGAACTTAATAGTGCAGGGAAACATCAGTTTGCTTTCAACGCTAATGCTGCAGTCTTTCTCGTATACCAGGTCTACTGATGGACAAAATTGAAACTGTCTTAATTTTCTTTATTATATTTAAAGCCGTTAGGCTGCTAGCTGTTTTATTTAGTGGTCTTATTTGCTTGTGTTATTTGTGTTTCCAGGGAATTGTGCCCACTATCAGAAGGGAGGATGGTGGTATAATGCCTGTGCTCATTCCAATCTGAACGGTGTGTGGTACAAAGGTGGGCATTACCGCAGCCGCTATCAGGATGGGGTCTACTGGGCTGAGTTCAGAGGAGGAGCTTATTCTCTGAAAAAAGTGACCATGATGATAAGACCCAATGGAAATACCTTCCAATAATTGCTCAGTATGTTGAAACTTATATTTAACAAGATGTGTCCACCAAAGGGATTCTGTATCACAAGACCAGGCACCATTGGTTGATTTTCAAAGCTTCTTTTGGTTGTTATACATTCATAATGCCAAGACGTGGCAGAACTTGTTCATTTCATTTGTCCTACATGTAATGCTTTTATTCATGTTCTTGTGCTCATGAAGTTATACTGCACACAAATAAAAAGATTACAACATTGCATGTAATGAATGTAAGATAATGCCTGCATTCCTTTCTCAATGCAGGCTGTAACCGATGTAGTGTTTAAAGGCTTTTTTCCCCATCAGAACAAAATCCATAGTTACATATCAGTGAAAAAGAACCAAGAAATTGACATCCAGAAATGTTAATTTCTTGATTGCTGGCAAAAAAACCTTGTACTTCTCAATATTAATGGCATTTGTAATACTCGTTAAGTATAAAAAATATGTGCTCTTTGACATAATGTTTTCTTTGATTCTTCCGATGTGCCCAGCGGAATTTGAACTGTTTTGAACAAAAAGAAAAAGTATACATATAAGTCTGGAATGGAGGCCGGGCTTGGAAATCTAAAACTTACTTAAAAGGAAATAAAATAATCTAAAGCAGATTGTGTTAAACTAATGCTGAGACACAGATAGCAGACTCACCAAGGTAAGGAATACAGGGCACCATCTTCAGGGAGCGAATATATTCCCTCATGCGGGTGTAATTCTCTTCCTTGGATGTCAGATAGTTTAGCTTCTCAAACGTGGCCTTGTCTTTCCGACTGATCAGCTACAACAGACAGGAAACAATAACACATACATAATTTTCTATTTTCATGTAGAGCCTTTTACTTAAGTGGGAACAGAAGTATTGACAGACTGGAGTGCTTTCTAAAAACCAACAGGTTTATTGATATTGTGGACTCAGTTGCTTCTATCGGTCATCCTGACTGATCCAGACACATATGACAAAATCTGGCTTTTTTAATGTCAAAATGAGACCCAAACATTTTCCCAAGCACAAAGTCAATTTTTTGGCAGTATTACTCTATATCAACATTACAAATCTAAAAATTTTGGTGAAGAGAAAAATTACTAATTCTTTTGTAAGGCAATTGTCCAGCTGTTCTAATCAAGGTATGCAGAAGAGCTCTGAGCTCACATGGAGTTCTTCTCCCTAAGCTAAGAAAATGAATCTGAGGCTGCAATAAAGGGACAGATGGGCATAGGCTCACCAAAAACTAGACAATTAAAAAAGGTTCTTTGGACAAGTTTCCTGGTCTGTTATCATAATCAAATAGATAGATCATAAACATGTATTGCTCATTCATAAAGAAGAAAGCTTTGGAACTATCCCGACTAGTGAAGAGAGTGTAGTTTCAACAACACTGATTTCCTCCCGAGATCTTAAGAGCCATCGAAAGGAATGAATTAAAGGCTCTGGAGGTCCCTGTATGTGCACGTAAACCTGTGTCAAAAAGAGTCTCCTTATGTCAAGTTCTGGAAAGCTATTGACCATCCCTTGCACTCTGATAATACAGCCAAAAAGACCATTAAACATCCATTACAGGAGTTGCAGTGTGGTTAATTTGATTCCTGCCATAGAGACAGGATGGGTTGTAGGCAGGGAACTGTATTTACTGTAGCCTTCCCAAGCATTTCCTCACAAACTGATGTTTAACAGTGTTTTAGACCATTGCCACCCAAATCAGCTTTCCAACTCACTCCCTGCATATTGAATTTATGGCTTTATACAGACAATTTTTTTTTTTTTTCACTACCCAAATAATCCAATAGTTAGACATTCCCTGCTAAAGTTAAACAATCATGTGACTGACTGGTCAGCAGGTTGAGTAATTTCTTGGAGTAATTTATGCCTCTCTAATTGTATGCGATCAACCCTACCACCCATTAAACCAGGTCCCCAGTCATCAGATCTGTCTACTGTTTCAAAAGAATATCATGATTTAGGACAGAGGTCAGCAAACTGTGGCTCATGAGCCATGGGCTAGAATTAGGGTTAACTGTAACCCTATGTATTAATAGGGCAGGTAGAAGAATTACCAAGGACTTCGGAAAAAGAGAAGAACCATGTGGAATTGGAATGACCTTACACTTGTCTCACCTTAATAAATGACCACCGTGTTGAAACTGCAATGTGCAAAAGACAGACTACAAAATGCTCAAATCTTAATCTTAATTCATCTCAAAAGTGTTCTAACACCATTGTTGTATGGAGGTCATTTAAATGAGAACAGCCTATGAAAAATATTACTTCATTATAAAGCTTGGAATTTTAAAGGAGGAGGAGGAACATTTAGGACCAGATTTACAAACATTAGCAGCAGCACAACCGCTGGATTTACAAAAGAAGCACAGTTTCAGTTCTGTGACAAAGTTGTGAACAGGAGTATTTTTTGGCTGACCTTATGGCATATGTATTTATAAGAGTTTTATTTTCATGAGGAGAACATTTAAACAAATCATGCAAACGTGAATTACAAAGTCTGTGGAACACAATTTAATGCTATCCTATGCTAAAGAAAGCAATAAAGGAAGCACAGAAGCTCCTTTCCTTAGTGTTTGGAGAGTTAAAACAGCTCTTATTAAGGCTGCCATACTGATACTTTCAGGTCACGTCTCTCAGTTAGGAACCTTCCTAAGTAAAATGGACTATTAGAATGCAATGTGAACTTGACACAAGGACAAGAGCTAAACATGGAAACATGACTGACTGGGGAGACAAGACTACTCAGACAGGGCACAGAGGGGGCAGACAGACAAAGACACAAGACTATAGAAACAGTCAGGGATCCTAAAAGTGAATTACAACCTATAATCAAGAGAAACATCCATCCATCTTCTTTCGCTTATCTGGGGCCAGGTCACGGGGGCAGCAGCCTAAGCAGGGAAGCCCAGACAGTCCTCCCTTTCCCTGGTCACCATCTCCAGCTTGTCCAGGGGGACACTAAAGCGTTCCCAGGTCAGCCGAGAGATATAATCTCTCCAGCGTGTCCTGGGTCTGCCCCAGGGCCTCCTCCCGGTGGGACATGCCTGGAACACCTCACCTGGGAGGCATCCTTGTTAGATGCCTGAAACACCTCAACTGGCTCCTTTTAATATGGACGAGCAGCCGCTCTACTCTGAGCTCCTCCCGGATGGCCGTACTTCTCACCCTATCTCAGAGAGGTTAGCCACCATTTGGAGTAGGCTCAATTCCCTCGCTTGTATCCGCAATCTCATTCTTTCTTTCACTGCCCACAGCTTATGACCATAGGTAGGAACATAGATCAACTGGTAAATTGAGAACTTCGCTTTTACATTCAGCTCATCACTGCAGCTGCAGCACCAATCAATCTAAAGGGCAGCCCTGGCGGAGTCCATCACCCACCATAAATGAGTCTGACTTATTGCTGGCTATGGGACAAAGCTCTTGCAACGGTTGTATAAGGATCGAATGGCCTGTAGCACTGGGCCAGATGCTCCATATTCCTGAAGCACCTCCCACAGGACACTCCAAGGGACACGGTCGAATGCCTTCTCCAGGTCCACAAAACACATGTAGACTGGGCAAACTTCCATGCATCCTCAAGTATCCTCAAGAGGGTAAAGAGTCTAGTGGTCCACGACCAGGACGAAAACGACATTGTTCCTCCTGTATCCAAGGTTTGACTAATTGTCCAGCATCCTCCCCGGCCACCTGATCCAACTCACCACCAGTGCAGTTACTCTGAACCATCATTTGGCACATAAGTGCAGACAACAGTCAGGACCGTTTCCTCGCACCAAAGGCGCAGAGAACAAACCCCCTCGTCCACCGGGAGAAACCCCAACATACAAGCAGCAAGTTGAGGGGATATTAGGATACCCACCCCAGCCCGCAGCCTCTCACCAAAGGCAACTCCAGACTGGGACAGAGTCCAGCCCCTCTCCAGGAGACTAGTTCCAGAGCCCAAGCCATGTGATGAGGTGAGCCCGACTATATCTAGCCGGTACCTTTCAACCTCACACACTAACTCAGGCTCCTTTCCCACCAGAGAGGTGACATTCCATATCCCAATTGCTAATCTTGGTAGCTGAGGCCCACCAGGGCCTCCCCTCCAGGCTGCCGGCAAACACACATTGCACACAACTCCTATGGCACCTCCTGCCATAGGAGTAGGCAGTGGGCCTACAGAAGGAAGGGCTCATGTCCCTTTTTTGGGTTGTGCCTGGCCTGGCCCAATGGACTAAGGCCCGGCCACCAGACGCTCACCCTCGGGCACTCTCCCCAGGCCTGGCTCCAGGGCGCAGCTCTGGTAACCCTATCCCAGGTATGGTGAACTGTTCCCTTGATTGTATACTCTTAGGGGTTGATTTGCTCTGGGTCTGTTCCCTCACCCAGGACCAATTTGCCATGGGTGACCCTATCAGGGGGCAAAAGCCCCCCAAAAACATGGCCCCTGGGATCCCTGGGATACACAAACCCCTCCACCACAATAAAGCAGTGATTCATGGACGGGCAACAAATAACAAAATAAAAGTCAAAACACTGGGTCAAAGTGTCATATAAATACATTAACTGGTAATACCATATGTTAGTTAAGTTTAATACAAGTTCAAAAGAGAATGGCAATTGACCTACGATAAAGAGATACCCATGACAGGTAAATGTAATCACTGGCACACAGTAGCATCTAATTTAAAGAACAAACAAAAAACAACATATTCATGACTTGTCAAAACTATGAATTACAGAAGTAAGACTTCAAGGCATGCACAAAGCTGAAATCTTACCGCCCAGGTTTTGCTGAGTCTGAAGATCGGCGCACTCTGCAGAGCAGAAACCACGGACACCAGAGAATGGAGATTGTTCAACTCCAACAGTTTCTGTAAACAAGAGCGATTATAAAAGACATGTTAGGAACAGGATAGGAATGCGTAAAGTAACTTAGTTTTCCTTTAATTTTAACTGGTTATTAGGCTTTATTAGGCATTATTAGTGATTACCAATTATGGTACTAACTACTAATGAAGAAAAAAAAAAAATACCACACCACAACAAAACAAATTCCAATTATTACTTGGATAAAGTACCAGGATGCGGAGTAAAAATACAATTTTAAAAAAAAGTCTTATTTACAAATTACAAATTATTTAAAGGTTATATTCAACTAAGAATAGCAAAAAAGACAACTTCACCAAAATATGAACACTGAGAAATTTGCTTCTTGAAACATTTGCGCTCATTTTAAATTTAACACCCACTGTGTTATATCACCTTGTCCTTTAAAAAAAAAACTGTACATGTTTAAAGGTCTAAGGGACTGAAGTCCCTCCAAGCTATCTCTGAGTGACAAACAGACAGCTACACACTCTCACATAACTATAGCATTGTTCCCTCATCTTTCACTATAAACATGAGGGGACAATGCTAATCACTGCACCACCGAGACACCCTGCTATATAAATCTTTTTCTCTCCCAAATAAATTTGTATTTTTTGGGAAATAAGATGCGCATACTGACTCACACACAAACTGAGGGACCTTGAAAGTAGCCCTGACCCCCTTAATATACCCTTTGCATATCTTCCACATCTCAACCTCAATGACCCAGGCGGGTAGAGAGGGCCTGGGCGGAGGGCAATTTAAACCGGGCAGCAACAGGGTTAATCATAAAGTCTATCTCAATCTGGACAATTTCTTTGACTCCGTACGGAGAGGAATGCCTTTTGCCGATAGCCAAACCATCTGGCTGTCCTGGCAAGACGGAGTCAAGGTTCGATGGCCAAAAGGTTGTTTTCCTCCTCGGTCCTTAGCAGTGTGGTAGCAAAGGTAGCAGCATCTGCAGATGGGAACGGAGGTCTCACCTTTGATGGCTGGGCAGACAGGCAGCTGATAACTGAGCAATGCTTGAAAGGGTAATAGGCCTGTAGCAGCAGAGGTCATGGAGTTGTGGACGTACTTTACCCATTTTTAGATGGGACTTCCATGTGAACTGGGTGAACTGGGGGGCCCAGTCAGAAATGATGTCATAAGAAATGCAGATAAGTCTAAAAATGTGCTGGGTGAGTTGTTCTGCAATTTCCAGAGCTGATAGGAGTTTAGGAAGAGCAGCAAAATGGACAGCTTTGGAGAACCAGTCTATGCTGAATCTAGGGCTAGGTGAGACCACGGATGACGAGGTGTGGGTAGGGGTTTCAGGAGTCTTACAGGTAGGGAAGTGGAAATTTTGTTTTGAGCACATCTGGGTTGGAACATATTCATAGACATCCTTGGACAAGGATGGCCAGGATGGCAGGTGAATCTTGCAGTCTGGGCACAATGAATTACTTTTAAACTGAACTCTTGTGGGAACATAGAGACTATTTGGGGGTCCTGTAGTGGGGTATGGCTCCCTCTTCTGGGCACTGACGATCTCAGACTTAATCTCCCAGGTTACGGAACCAGCATGAGGACAGAATCATCCTCAGGTGAGCTGTCGGAAGTGGCAAATTGTCTAGACAAGGCGTCTGACAGTGGGCCAGTAGGCTATAGAAATATTAAAGCGTGTAGAGAGCTGACCCACCTGCCTTGATGGGAGTTTAATCTTTTTGCAGTTTACACATAGGCAATATTCTTGTGATCTGTCTAAACAATAAATATATGCTCTGAGCCCACAAGCCAATGCTTCCATTCCCCCAAAGCCAACTTTATGGCCAGCAACTCCCAATCATAGTTTTTCCTTTGCTGGAGTCAGACGATGGGAGAAAAAGGCACACGCATGCATCTTACCAGAATGTTGCTGTGAGAGAACAGCACCCACTTCAGAATCACGCTGCATTGTCAGGAAGTCTGGACTCCCGTGTGAGCTTACAAAGTCCAGACTATCGAAAACGCGAATACGGACTCCCGTACATGAGTGTTTAGAAATGGCCTAAAAGTCTGCAGTCTATTAACTAACCTCAGCTAACAATGTTAGCTCAGTGTCAGGAATCATTCATTAATAGTAATTAAAAAAAATAAAAAATAAATAAATAAATCACACAGCAACAGTACACCAAAGATACTGAAGTTTCGCCCATCCCATTCTTCTTATGAAGTAGTGTTGGAATTAGTAAGAAATGCATTCCTGCCGTGCATTCCATGCATTCGTGCAGTGCTGGCTCTGTTGTGCTGGCTCTGGGTCCATTGTGTAACTGACGCCACCAACATTAACAGGACACTTACATTAGCCTCTTATTGTGTGTTTTGTTTGGGTTTCCAGCAATCAGAATGAGAGAAACTGTATTAATCCCAGATGGAAATTGAGTAAAAAAAAAAAAAAAAGTAAAAGAAAAAAAAAAAAAAAAAAAAAAGAGCAGCAGGTCATGCTCGAACCCAGGCTGGCCGCTCTCAGCCATGCGCCCAACTGCGTTTAACCTTTAGCCTAAATTGGAAATCGGAAAAGACTACCGTGTATTCTGTTTATTTCAATAAAGTAACTGTATTCTGATTACCGCCTATTTAAACGGTAACTGTAATGGAATATAGTTACTCATTTTGTACTTTAAATACATAACGCGAGTATATGTATTCCTCCCCAACACTGTGTGGTAAGTCTATACAAGTACTAGTGGGAAATGGTGGTAATGATGAATATGGTAAATCAATAGTGTGTTGAGCAGGGGTATGGATTAATAAGTGTGTATAAACTTCTTTCAACTACATTTCAGACTTAATGATTGAGAGGTTATTACATGTCATTGACATATAGTGTATGTTGTTTGAGCACATATCTGTGTGAATGTGTATACATATGTGTGTGTACATGTGTATATGCAACTGTGTATATGTTAAATAAAAGGTTGTCATCATCATCATCATCTGAACTCACCTTTGCTATCTTGACAAAGTGACTCAGTATCTCTGCTCGGATTTTCAGCGTCTGGGCAGTTAAGATTTCTCTCACCAGCCAAAAGCTCACCTAAAACACACAAATATAATCTGAAACACAGGCACATGCTCACACACACATACACACAAAACTTCTGAGGATTAAGTCTGTTTATTAAGGATTTTCACGATCCCACAGATTTTGAATGACTCATTAACACACACACACACACACACACTCCAAATTGAAGACAAAAGACAACTACTGATGTATAGTGTATTACTGTAAAATACAATGAAACAACATGAAATTTCTAATATCAAAATGAAGATAATTTTATTTTTAGTCAGTTCTCATGTTGGAGTGTATATTTTTAGATGATACTCTAATAAAAACTAAGAAAATAATTTTGTTAAATATAGGCATACTTTTCATTTTCAAGACCTATTTGCCCTGTCTTCAATTTTGAGGCCTACTCCCCTGGAAGAATTTGAAAATTAAGAGCCAAAATATGCATATATTTAACAAACGTACTTAACTAGTTATAAGCAGAATAGTTACAATAATGTTTGAAAAAAAGTGCAGTGAAAGTTAGCTGGCTGACATTTTTAAATATAATACATCTTGATTTTTAAGAACCTTAAAAAAAAACCTTTTAAAAAAACAAAAACTAAGAGCTCCAAAGGGAAAGAAAGACTCTAGTTTGTGAAAAGTCCATTTCAATGGTAATTACACCAGATCTACCAAGATTAGCAAATGGGGAATATCGAAGGTAAAGTGTTTACTTGACTGTGAATTGTAGTTATAGGTTTTAAATAAGAGAAAAAACAGCATTTATCTTCACCAGTAATGCATCAGAGATTGAATCCATCAGTACTTTTCATACAAAAACAATGATGAAGATGAAATTTGTCATAATTGAAAGAGTGCATCTTCCTGGTTTTAACCCTTTAAGACCTACCATAGAACCAAGTCCGCCAGAGCTTACTTTATATTTTTACATGCTGTAGTGCCATTTTTGGGAGCATTTCAAGTTGCTATACATCAATACAACTGTTATAGCCCAAATTTGAATAATATTTATGCATTAAATCCATAGTAACCACATAAATTGCAAAAAACTGCAATAAACTACAGAAAAATTGAAAATCGTTTTTGTTTTGTTTTTTACATATATTTCTAATTAGAGAAATTTAAGAAGTTGCAAAAAATAGTTTACAACCACAGGAAATTTATTTTGAGTGTCTTCATAGTTTTATTTTTGAGATACACCAATTTTTATATACTGCAGAAAAAACGAAAAACAATCCTATAATGCAAATTTGCAAAGAAAATGTGCATCAAAATAAACTATTTAAAGCAGTGCAATTTGAGTTCTAAGCATCCCAGAAACTATTCAGAAAAGAATAAAGTCAAACATGCAATTTTTGAAAAGCTATATGTGGAAGGAAACTGTGACCTAGCACAAGCTGATGGCATGAGATGTAAGTACAACTCCTCCGGTTTCCTATGCAAAAAAATTATTGCGCTAGCTTACGTGATTCCGGTTCTACAGGGATTTAAAAATAGTCACGCAAAACGGAGCGTGCCAGCTCCGACCGGCTTTAAGGGGTTAACTAATGACCTTTGAGCAGCATCAAGTTTTTTATTAACATCAAAGCCAAGAATGTTCACCATGAGCTTTATAGTTGAAAGAACTATAGTTTAAACTCCCTAGTTTCATTTTCATTTTTTAACTCCATATATTGAACTTAAAAATGCTCAAAAATATTGCGTTCAATATAAAGCTAAAACAAAAGTGGGCCATCAAGTCTGACACCTTAGTATTAATAGATTTGAACCTTGAATGTCCCTACCTGACCAGAAGACTAAAACAAATATGTGCTTTAGAAATCGTATGGTACAAACCTGGTTGAACCGACGTGTGAATGCAACCACATTGGGGGCTAAACTGTGTTTCTCCTTCCCACTCCATCCACAACTAGCCAGCTCCTGCAGAGTAGGAAAGAAGAAAAATTATTTCAGGAATCACCAATAGCACCTGGAGTGTGGTTGCTGACACTACATATATATTTATGCATTTTACTAAACTGACAAGGAATGATCACACCACATTATTCGTGGTCAGCAACACTTGTGAAACTAGGAATATATGGGATTCCCCTGCTGCAAAAAAAACCTGGCATTTAGGGTGTTTTCACACAGGTTTAACTGGATTTTTCCCCATCAAACTTTGTTCAGGTGGTTATTGCTTTGTTAGTCAGCCTCTTAGGCTTTGCTGCTGTGTTTGAAAACAGATCCTCATGTCATTCTATGAAAGTTAGACATTTTTCATTGTCTCAAATACAGTTGATTAAAGCAGGGAATAAGAATAATTTTCCCATTTTGTGCGGTATCATCTGCTTTTTCAAGGAGTTCAAGTGACACTCTAATTTTCCACTATGAAGCTGTCCAGATTAGTTATAGTTGATGCGATGACTCTGACCTCTTTACCAGGACCTTTATCAGTATCATGGATTGTTTTCATTTTACCCAATATGTGTCTGTTCCCCACACACAGTAAAGGACAGATACTGGAGCTTGTTTTTACTTTGGGTTTCAGAGTGGCATTTGTTCTGAGGAAGTTTTTACTTCATTCTTTCTTTTTAAGTTCTCTCTCCTTGTGTCTTCGTCTCCTGTTAGCTCTCACATCCTAAATCTCTTTTCTGCATTTAAATTATTCTGATTCTTTTAATTTATATTTATATCCTTTTAATGATGTTGATCTCTCAACAAATTCATTATCATTATGTTTGCAATGACCCTTGTTGTAGTTTTTTTTCTTTTCTTTTTTTGTTACTCTGGAAGTCAACCATCTCTTTTTCTTGCTTACATTCCGAAAGAGGTCATTTCTGCTGGACCTTTCCACAAAGCTCCTCACCTCACCCTGTATTCCAATTCCACTCCACTCTTTATACACCCAATCACTGCAGTGTCAAAGAACTTCTGCAGGTGGTATGTTTTACTCCTATACTGGAAATCTGCAATCCACATCAGTAAACAGGAATGGAGACACGACTGTTCTCTATGGTGCCAGCATTACTAACCACCACGTCAGACAGGGTGCCCCTAGCTGCACCAACCGAGGCCTATCTGATATATATATACAGCAATCCAGGAGACATTAGAAGCGGTGAAATCCATTGTGAGCTTCTTCTCACTCATCTTCTCACTATTCAGGTGAGAATGAGTATTCTGTAATAGGTAAATAACAGCATCATTCACCCCCACAAGAGGATGATAAGCAAACTGAAGAGATTCAAGATCATGTAAGCTAAGCCAGCCAAGAACCAGTCTCTCCAACACCTGCATGACATGTGACATCGTGATAAAGATTTATAAAGAAGGAATCGCTTTCTTTGGTACCAGCACAAAACATGATGTCTAACACTGGTACCTTTTTCTGTAAAAGACTCAAGTTGAAGAGTTGCTGCAGGATGCCAGGCAGCTGGGTAGCACATCAACTTAGGAACTTTGGAATGATGCGATCATTCCTGAGCCTTGGCTTGGTCTAACCTTTCCAGCTGTCTTCCCACCTGGCCAACTGTGACAGTCGTGTTGAGAACTGTATAATGGGCTGAGGGCATGTTAAGGCTGTATTTAGTGTTTAGGGTCAACAGGGATTCAAATACTAAACCTGTTGAAAAACAAATTCATTTCACTGACTCTGTCCAGGATGCCCCCCTGCAGCTGTTGATCTTTTGGGTTTAGGCCAGTAACATTCCAAGTCAGCAGTAAGACAACTTCAACACTTGGACATGGATTGATCTACCCAATAGGCAGCTCAAACCCAATAGGCAGATCAAACCATTCCAGGTGTTTGCATAGAAGGTCATATTTAAATAAACTTTAATAGATTTCTAGTAAGTCTAAAATTAACTCACTGAAAGTACAAAGGCTAAGTTATAGTATACACTATCAGTGAAAAATGCAGCAATTTTATTGAAAAAGTTAAAGTCAAAGTGAAAGTTACAATATTTTCATGTGATTGTTTTTCGCTATATATATTCTTATTCTCATCATTCTCTTCATTTTTGTACAATGGGAGGAGACAAATCATCCATCTTTTATACAGCCATAGAATAGAGTAGAATGTCTTTATTGTCACTATACAGTTGTACAATGAGATACATTGTACAGGGCAGTTTGTTATGCTGTGTGAAGAAGTGGCTTCACAAAACAACAGTCCTTCTGATGTCTTACTCGCAACTACAAGTTATCCATTTTGATAGCCAGAGAACTTAGATTCTCCACAATCACCAAAGGGATCAAGGGTTTATATTTTATATTTCCTTCTTGCTTTGGCTCTTGGTCTGGATTGGCATGCGCAACATCTCCTCTCAAGTTCCAGTAGGATGACTGATATAGGTCTAGGTAGTAGATGGGTTTTTGGAGAGTGGTAGCTGCTGGTCCGCTGCTGCAAGTGTCAGTAGCAGCTTGGGATCATTGCCACTGTCAGATATCATGATAGAGCCACTCCATTCAGCATGACCCCCTACCATTAAAAGCATTTTAAAAAGACTATAAAAACCTACTTTTAAAGACAAGATTAGCCACAACTATAAAATAAAAAAATTAAAATAAAAATACAAAGAAACTAAGGAAGCTGCTGCAACGGGCTCCTACTCTCAACGTGCCACTCACCAAGTATTCAGATCCATGTTTAATTAGATCTGGATATGTGGACAGATGTAGAGATTAACTGCTGGAAAGTCCTAAATGCTTTGCTCAAAGTATTTAAAACACAGATGAATCAACAGTTGCAACCTGAAATTTTTGCTTCACTTCTCTCATGGCAGATGCATGTGTGGAGAGTTCTCTAAGTCTTGGATTTCATTAACCCCAGGCTTATTTTTCAGGCTGTGTACTGCTCCGCTTGCACTGTGCCTCAATAGTTGTGCAGCCCATATACCAACAGTCAGCAATGAAGCCCAGTGATTTTAACATTCCAGCATTCCAAGGGAGCTTTTACTTTGACTTAACACTTTCTGTCACACATACACTCACTATGATGGATGCACTAGGGGCAATTTGGGTCAGAGAATCTTTCTCCAAGCAAACTTTAGCATGTGAACTTGAGGAGCTCCAGGACTAAACTAACATTTGATTGGTAGACTACCCACTGTACTACCTCAGCCACATGCAACTGAATAATTGAAAAATGAACAACGAATGACAACTACTTTGTTAAGAACCCCACCATATTCAGCTCAAGACCCAAATGCGTTATGGAAAAAGAAGGTGACCCAAGAGAAGCCTTTGTTGTCCAAAAATTACATCCATCCAAAACTACAGTTTACCAGAAAGCATAAAGACTGACCAGACTTTCTGTCAAAGATGGAATTGTCTGACCAATATAGTAGAGATAACTGGCACAAACCAAAGACAGATTTCAATGAAGAAGCAGATGCATGGTGGAGGAAGTGTTCTGCTTTTGCTGTATTAGAGATTGGGCAGTTTGTGGTTTCTAATTTCCATTTGAATTCTGTAACACTTCAAAAGCAGTGGTGCAAAATAATGACGTCGTCTGTCTGAAACTTGAAGTTGGAAGAGAAATAGATCCTAACCTAGCACTAGAAAATTTCTCCAAGGAATATATCAAAAAGAAGAATTTGAGGGTTATGTAATAGCCTAATTAAAGCCCAGATTTGAAACAACAGATCTGAACCTGGAGGACTACAGTTCAACTAGTCAATACCAGAGACTGGTGATTAATTATGCAAAAAGCCTTCAAGAATGTATTTTTCCAAAGGGAGCAATACATTATGCAGCAATGACAAACTTATATATATTCAGTCCTTAATAACTTACTGCCATGTCAAAATCTATCAACAAATATCTTACAAATGCATAATATCTACAACAAAAAGCATATGCTTTGCTCCACACACTCATGGTAATCCTTTTGCATTTCCAAACATGGAGGACAATCCAGGTTCAGCTGACTGGAGCAGCTGTGAAGACCATCTTGAGCAGAAATACTTGTAATCAGTGAATGAGGAGGAGCAGCTCTCTGAGGGGCCTCCTGCATGTTGGTTTTTCACCTTTTTTTAATGATAGAGAAAGATGGCTTTCAATGAAGCGCAGTAAAGGTTTGTCTGGCCAAGAGTCACACCACTGAGTGCTAGGGATGGGTACCGGTATCCGGGGCCATGATGGCACCGGCTCTGAGATAAACGGTAGTAACCAGACCGAAAAGCAGCGCACATTTCGGTGCTTCTTTTTGGTGCTTTTTTTTCCTGAGATGTCATACACTTTAGATTCTAGCCAATCATTTTACGTTTCCGAAAATAGTAGGCGGGCCCAGGTACGTACGTTCTTTTAGAGCAGAGCTACAGATTAAAAATGCCTAAGGCGAAGCGGTCAAAAGTCTGGCTGTACTTCACAGCAAAAGATGCAAACTCAGCAGCCTGCAACAAGTGCTTTAAGGTGATACTGTGATACTGAGCAAAGGAGGTAACACCTCAAATCCGATGAAACACCTGGCGACGCATAGCGTTTTTTTAAAAGCCGAGAAATGCACCGTATTTGATAGATTGCTGCGAGACCTCACACCGTGCACATCTACTGCAGGTGTGGTGCCTGTTATCGGACCCGGAGTTAGCAACAACCCCCCAAAACCCGAAGAGGACAGTCCTGGCCCCTAGCCCTGCCAGTATAGCAGAAATGATGACGGATGATGCTGCCGTTCTTCTCTGCGTGAGTAGCTTAGTGTTGTTCGTGTGTAATTTAAGTTGAGTGAACTAGCAAACACCGTCGTAGTTACATGGCAGATACTCCCTTCACCCTGGCCAAAAAGGCTAAAATGACCAAAGACAAAGTGGGAAACAGCTAAACATGAGAGGTTTTTGGATAAAGTTTTTTTTTTTTCCATTGATTAAGCACTGCTTCCAGCCAAGAATGATACCATATATGCCCTATAGCTGCAGAAAGGCTAACATTGTTATCTTTTTACAAAAAAACAGCTGAACATGAGAGGTTTTTGGACAAATTTTGTGTTCTCTATACTTTAAGCACCGGTTTGAGCACCGTTTAAGCACCGGCACCGTTTCAAAAGTACCGGTTTGGCACTGGTATCGGATAAAACCTAAACGATACCCATCCCTACTGAGTGCACTGTTATTGCCACTGTATAGGTGATACCATTTAGCAATCATAATCATATTGCCCAAGAACAGTGTTCATATTCCATGGGACTGTTATACATCTAAGCTCATAGAAATTAATCAGAAACTGCTTGAAGAATTCAGTAATAATCAACTATTAGGCTTATGACACTCCACAGTTGGCATTGAGAATGAAACTGTGAAATGATTTTTAGAAGACTACCCACCACTTTAACATCACAAGCATTTCTTACCTCTGGTTGTATGGCTTTAAACACTGGTGCATCCATCAGGGTGATTTGACTCTGAAAAAAAAAAAGAGTTATATAGACATATACACACACACACACCAAGTCCAATTAAAATTATATAATGGACATGGACATAATGTTTAGACTCTTGGCTTTCATTTGAGGGTATCCACATTCAACTGGATTATGGGTTTAGGAGTTTCACCTCCTTGACATGTGCCACCCTCTTTTTAAAGAGACCAAAAGTAATTGCAAATAATTGAAACTTAAAGGCTATTTTATGGGCAGGTATGGGTAATTCCTTCATTATGTTATTGCCAATTAAGCAGATAAAAGCCCTGTAATTGTTTTGAGGTGTGGTGCTTGCAGTTGATAGATTTGGAAGATTGTGCTATGAATGGACAACACGCGGTAAAAGGAGTTCTCCCTGCAGGTAAAACAAGCCATCCTTAAGCAGCGAAAACAGAAAAGAAAAAAAAACATCAGAGAAACTGCCACATCATTAGGAGTGGAAAAATCTACAATTCTCAGTACATCCTGAGAAAGAAGGAAAGCACTGTTGAACTCAGCAATGCAAAAAGACGTCCTGGACATCCACGGAAGACAACAGTGGTGGATGATCGGAGAATCATTTCCATAATGAAGAGAGACCCCTTCACAACAGCCAAGGAGGTAGACGGATCAATATACAAGTCTACCACAAAGAGAAGACTCATGATCCAAAGCATACCACATCAGAGGTAGTGTGATGGCTTGGACGTGCGTGGCTGCCAGTGGCACTGGGACACTACCGTTTATTGATGATGTGACACAAAACAGAAGCAGCCAAACTAATTCTTAGTTGTTCTGGGAAATACTGTCTGCAGCAAAATGCAGTCAAATTGATTGGACGGCATTTCCTGATACAGATGGATAATGACCCAAAACATACAGCCAAAGCAACCCAGGAGTTTATTAAAGCAAAGAAGTGGAATATTCTTAAATGGTCAAGTTAGTCACCTGATCTTAACCCAACTGAGCATGCATTTTGAAGACTAAACTTCGGACAAAAAGGCCTACAAACAGGCGGAGCTTTAAAAAGGAGGAAACCCACCATCTGGTGATGTCCATGAGTTCAATACTTCATGCTGTCACTGGCAACAAATGGGTTTTCAACCAAGTATTAGAAATGAACATTTTATTTTCAGTTATCGAATTTGTCCAATTATTTTTGAGCACCTGAAATGAAGGAATTGTTTTAGAAAATGCTCTAGGTCATCACATTTTTATGCAGTCTTTTTGTTCAACCCACTGAATTAAAGCTGAAGGTCTGCAGTTTAACTGGAGTCGAAGATGTTTCATTTAAAATTCATTGTGGTAATTTAGAGAACCAAAATGAGGAAAAAAAGTTGTCTCTGTCCAAATATTTATGGACCTAACTGTAGTGCTACAGAAGAAGAATAGGCATAAAGAGAGTAACATTTCTACATGACAGTTTCTACAACATCTCTATCAACTCAAAAAATATCAGCAAAGACATGGACTGTTCGTGCGCAGTTTGTCACACAGTGTTTTGCTAACTATAGGTCCAGCTGCTAAAGGTCCAGAGAGAGAAAAAAAATCAGTTACTTCACTCAGAGATGGAGAAACATAAGAAAAGACAGGAGAGAAGGGGAAGAAGAGAGGTTACATTTAAAGGTAAGGCCTCCTCAGTGACACTTAACACATAAACTGCAGATTTAAAGATTACAAGTAATGTTGCATTAAAATTCTGGGTACTTTTTTGCAGGATTAGCTTAACTTTAATGTAGTGAATTCACATCGAAAAACTGTGTTGGACTGATACACAGTGGCTGTGGTGGTCAGTGTTAGGTAGCAGAGATTAATTTACATTTAAACTGATGACGCGTAGATTCTTTCACTGAATTCACTCATTATGTTGTTATGTATGTTGTTGTATGCTGTTGGTGTAGGAAATGGAACTCAGCAGAGATAGCTGTCACACAGCTGCTTAGATCTTGTTGAATTCAGTTGTGAAAATTCACAAACAGCAACAGGTCAGCTGATAACAGCTTCTCTACTAAGGAAACCTATTGGAGCTCACAATATAAATTATTGTAAGCTGTTAGTATTTTCTCCAAGCTGCGCCGCTACAAAAGATCTTAGTCTTGCCCACCTGCTAAATCTCACTGTAACCGTTCACTGTTTCTATTTTGTAGTGGAGGCAACAGAAGACATTTTTTTTTTTTTATTATCTTTTTTTAAATTCTGCTTGTGTTCCTAAATAACAGATTTAAACTGAGTACATTCATTAGAATTAGAATTTAGATTCAAAAAACATTTGAATTCTCATGTACTAATATCATACTTATATATAAGTATATTAATAAAGCAGAATGTCCAGTTGGCTGTGCATAAAAACAGATTATACTTTTTACTTTGAGTAGATTACTTGTTCACTTTTACTTGAGGAAAGAGGTTAAATCAATGCTTCAACTTTAACTGGAGTATTTTTTAACACAGGTATTTAAGCTGCAGACGAGGGGTGATGCAGTAGGTTCAGGGCAGTGCTAGTTGGGGCTGATTGGTGCTGCTAGTAATAACTGTCTAATCTTGCTTCTTCTATTTAATAGAATGCTGAGACAAAGGCAAGCAAAGCTGCAGAGTGGAAGCAGTATCCTAGTCAAATGCCCAAACCAGCTCAAGTGGCACTTTTCAATGTGGAGGAGTAGTATCTCCACTTTGATCCTCTCTCTGATGGCTGAACCCCTCATCTCTAAGGGAGAAATAGGGTGAGGAGAAAGCTTACCGTTTATATCCACAGCCCTGTTCGTTAGCTCACTACCAAAGCCTGTGACCACTGGTGAAAGTGTGAACATAGGTTGACCAATAACACAACAACTTCGCTTTTACGCTCCTGTCTCTCTTCTCCGTGGCGGATTGGTGTAGCATGTGCATAACTGCAGCCTCGGCCCCAGTCCATCTCTCCCCTCACACATGAACAAGACTCCAAGCTACTTAAACTCCTCTACTTGGAACAGCAATGTCTCTGACCCGGAGTGGGCACTCCACTCCACCCTTTTCTGGCTGAAGACTCTGAGTTTCTAATTCTCATACCTGCCACTTCACACTCTGCTGAGGACTGCTCCAGTGTAAGATAGAGACCACAACCTGATGAAACGAATAGGACTACATCATCTGCAAAAAACAGAGATGAGATTCTGAGGTCACCAAGGCAGATGCCTTTCACCGGTTGGCTACACACCTAGATATTCTGTTTATAAAAATTATAAACAGAATTGGTGAAAAAGGGCAACTCTGGTGGAGTTCAATACCCACTAGAAATGAGTTAGACTTATTGCCAGCAATGTGGACAAAGCTCTCACTGCAGCTGTACAGGGACCAAATGGCTCATAACAATGGGCCAAACACCGTATACTCCAGCACCACCCCCCACGGGATACCCTGAGGGATATGGTTGAATTCCTTTTACAAGTCTATAAAACACATGTAGGAATACACCATTCTTAAAGATTGGAACCACCACCTCAGTCTGCCAATCCTGAGACAATGGCCCAGATTGCCATAAGCGCTGCAGAGGTGTGTCCACCAATACAGCCCTATAACATCCAGAGAATTCAGGAATTTAGGGTTAATTTCATTAACCAAGGCAACCAAGGTGTTGTTTAACTACCTGAGTGACTCTGCCATTCAGACTCAATGTCCTCAGCCTCCTTCAGAACACTATTAAAGTTCTGCCAGAGGTGAGAGTTGAACATCTTGTGGTCAGGGGCTTCTGCCAGGTGTTCCCAATGCACCCTCGCTATGTTTTGGTGTGCCATGTCTGTCCAGCGTCCTCCCTTGCCACCTGATCCAACTCACCACATGTGGTGATCAGCTGACAGTTCAGCTCCTCCTTCATCTAAGTGTCCAGAACATTATGGCCAGAGATCTAGTGCCACGTACACTTATTGACATCTTTATGTTCAAATATTGTGTTCATTATTGACAAAGTCCAATAAGAGAAAACCACTGAGGTTCAAATCAGGAAGTCCATTTCTCCCAAATGGAATACAGTCAAGAACCCCACCCAGCAACGCCAAGAAGGCTGAATACTCTGAACCATCATTCTGCACATAAGCACAAACGACAGTCAGGACTCATTCCTTGGCCTGAAGATACAGGGAAACAACCTTCTCGGCCCACTGGAGAAAACAGAGTCCATCCAGTCTCCAGAAGACTTCCAGAGCCCTCACTATGCATTGAGGCAAGCCTGATTATATCAAGCTGGTATCGACCTCAGGCACTAGCTAAGGCTCCTTACCCACCAGAGAGGCGACGTTCCATGTCCCAATTACCAGCCCCAATAGCTGGGGGGGAATCAGTCTCCCAGGGCTTCCAACCTTGACCGCCGCCCAGCAGGTGGGTGGTGGGTGTACAGTAGGTATTCCTTATTCACAAATGGAAAAATCTTGGAACAGTTGTTGGCCTACTAAAATTATTCTAAGAGCACATTAGTGATTCAAGAGGTTACCAAAGCACCTAAAATAACATTTAAAGAACTGCAGGATTCAATTGTCTCAGTTAAGGTCAGTCTTCATGAATCAAACAGTAACAAAGAGACCAAGCAAAGATGTCATCCATGGAAGAGTGCCAAAGTGAAAAACCACAAGTGACCACAAACACAAACGTTTGTCTCACATTTTCTAAAAAACATCTTGACAAAACCTAAGACTTTTGGGAAAATATTCTGTAGACTAACAAGACAAAAGCTTAACTTTCTGGAAGGTTTGTGTCCCATTACATTTGGCATGAAACTAAGAGCATGTCATAAAAAGATGATCATACCAACAGTAAAACATGGTGGTGGTAGTGTGATGGTTCTGGGGCTGCTTTGCTGCACCTTTGTTGGATGACTTGCCTTAACTGATGAAACCATGAATTCTGCTCTCTACCAGAACATCCTGAAAGACAATGTCCAGCTATCAGTTTATACCCTGAAGCATCATTTTCATCCAGAAAATGATTCGGAACACATCACTAAATCTACCTCTGAATGACTCCAAAAAAAATGAATTACTCAATTTAAAAAAATAAAATAGAGATTTATGAGTGACCTAGCCAAAGTCCTGAGTTTAATCCAATTGAGATGCTTAGGCATGACCATAAACGGGCTGATAATGCTTGAAAACCTTCTAAAGTGGCTAAAGTATAACAATTCTGCTAAGATGAGTGAGCTAAAATTCCTTAACAGCAATGTGTAAGACTCCTTACCAGTTATTGTAAATACCTGATTGCAGTTGTTGCTCCAAAGGGTGGCACAAGGAGATTTAGGGAGGGAATTACTTTTTTTAATACAGTGCCAGATAGGTTTGGATAGCTTTTTACCTGTAATTGTACAGTACCTACATGATGTTTTTATTCATTTATTTATTTGTATTATTTTTGAAAACCTTAATTAATAATGAAAACTTTAACGGAAAAGCATGTTTTGTCCTATTTTAAATTTATTTATGTTAACATGGCACAGATGTTTTACTTTGTTTCCAGCATATCATTTAGTCCATAGCAGGATGCTTTAAAAATCCAGTGTACCAAAAGAGTTTGGAAAATAAAATCTATCACAATCATGTTTGATTTAGGGCTTGGATTTTAATTTCAACGACTTTTGCTTCCAGCAATTATAAAAATAAATTAACCAGGATAAAAGGGTTAGTCTTTACTGTTCATTCTGTATTCCTTTCCTTCAGATCCACCCACTTTTGACCAGGTCAAGACAAGATGACCAAAGGAGATGACTCTTTCTGTTATATTTTTTTTTTTTCAATTAAATTACACTCAAAGTTATAGAAGCTCTGCTGTAGTAAAAGAAAAAAAAATCTGAAGTCCAACTTGAATTCCGAGTAACAGCAAATTATTTTTAATGTTAAGCTAAGCTAATTTTATTGTTGAGCTAATTACTCATGTTAACCAAGTATCATCCAAAATTATCATTATGTTCTTTGGTATAATCAATTAGCTTAGGCTGCCACCTAAAAATTTGAAAATAACGTTAAATTGCAAGGTTTTTAAAGAAAATGTACTTAAATTAAATTTATATGCCATTTACTATCATCTATTCCATAATATCTATTCCATGATATTCTCTTATAGAAGTTATTCATTAACCACATAAACTAATTTAATCAACATACTTACAGCAAACTCCTCAGGCGTCACCTTAAGCACATCAAAGACGACCGCATCGTAGCTCTTGGCGTAGTTCACATAAGGTCCTTGCAGAGAGTCAGAGCTGCTGCTGGCCTGACAGAAACAAATTTCACCATCAATCTATCACAGAATAACTCAAGATACAATAGTATCACAATTCATGCAAGACAATCCTCTGATTTGTAACTAAAATATTTTACGTTTTACTGTGCCAGATTAGGCAACTGTGATTTGCTGCCAGCCATACTTGTGTGGTAAGTTGTTTCTTCACTGTTTCACGGTAAGAATGAAAAAAGTAGTGACTTTGGTTAGGAATGTCAAAAATTAATACATAATAATTGATACCAAAATGACCATCAGATTAAATACTCCTTTACAACAATACCAATAGTGCTCTTTACATTCTTCAGTAGACACAGATTGCAGTGGAAATGCCCCCCAAATTATCCTCAATTATCCACTATAAATATATACAGGTATAGGGATCAATAAAGTATTCTGATTCTGATACAGTACATGTGCAGTACATTTTTGCATATCAATATTATTAATGTTAATATTTTTTAAAGAAGTATTTACAAATGTATTATCAACACAAATCATATGATGAGTAAAACTTGATGCTCTGTCGAAGAAAGTACTTCTGATGCTTAAACAAATAAAATAATAAACTTTTCTCTGTGATTTATATAATTATTGAGCCAACCAAGAGCAGCATTGAAATTTCGAATAAGGCCATGTCCTCTGAGTTTAGAACTTTCTTCAAATGTAGAAAATAATTTGTTAATGAGCTCATAAACACAAACCCACATTGTGACAAGAATAACAGTCTAGATTCACAGGGGGTATTAAAATATTAATGAAAAATTAAGGTGGAGTTTGGCACTTAAGCTTAGGCTTATTGCGTTCGGTCATTCTCAACCAGTGAGTAAAATAAGTACTGAAAACGCCACAAATTTCTTAACTAAATATTTTTTAGAGGTGCCACTGACATGAAATTGGCGTGTGTGTGTGTGTGTAGATTAAAATTTTTTATTGCAGTAGTTATGAATTTTCAACAGCATGCATCACTCATAATGCACGGCACAATGAGGCACACTTTAAACACTGGATTTTTTCTAAACTCTACTATAAAGAATCCAGCTGACAGGTATCAAAATGCATACTTCGTATACTGGAGAAAACGACTAGAGGACTATATTGAACACTACTACGGCAACTACGGAATTGTTTCAAACACAACCCAACAAGACACCACAAAGCTATTTCAATCTAATTACATTTTATTTATACTGGCAAGATAAAGATCCTACAAATATAGGGAGAAACAACCTCCTACGAGCAAGCATTTGGTAGTGGTGGGAAGAAAAATCTCCCTTGAAACAGTAAAAAATTTCTAGCAGAACCAGGCTGAACATGGGGCAGATACACTGTAACTGAAGGACCCCGATGCCCAAAGCTTTGCAAGTTAAGCGGAAGTTAATTCATGGTGTTTTCTTCCCAACAGTCTGCTTGTGCAGCCTTCTGGCTGTGCACCTCCTTCAGCTCCTCACACCACACAACTCTATCCTCCAGGCCCCGGCAGTTACTGAATTAGGGACATTGTGGTTGATTCTTGACTGGGCCTTGGCTGGTCCTAGACGATATTGATATACACATATACATTGTTTTTTGCCACACAAAGGCAGAAAGTTAGATCACATAATTAAATAAAAACAAACAAACAAACAAACAAACAAAAACATACTTAACCTAGATTAGATAGGACTTTATTAATCCCTCGGGTGGATTCCTCCAGGAAATTCAGTAAAGTATTGTACTTGTGTATCTAGATGCATATTAGGAAGTGAGAAAACCTTTACAATGCCAATTTGACATAATATTTGGGTCTCAAGATACAGAAGACAAAAGAGGCACAAAATTTTTAAAATTTCTCTAAATGAGAAATTAGAAAAAAGTGACATGAATACAGAAATTGTCTGGGAATTAAGGTATCTTTACAGTTCTCAGTTACGAGATTATTTGGTTCCTCCTGTTGGCCTTATCAGCAATATTACACCGTATTGGTCAGTCTATGGGTACATCTTTACACTATTAAACATTTATAACAACATTTGTATGATACGTCACCAAACTCAACAGATAAAGGCTTTAAAAACAAAACTAAAAGACACAGGTCATTAGAAGTGACATGTTTAAAAAAAAAAAAAAAACATTGACTATCACCAGTGGTTTATCATTATTGTTATATTTGTTATTCATTATATTGTATTATTTGCCTTAATACAAGTGAGCAAATAATGTGTCCAAGAGTGATTCTTCTTTTAGTTTAATCACATGATATTAACCAACAGAGTGTTTCTGATGGGCCAAGCGCCCGAGGACTTGAAATATGCCATGAAAGAATATGGTAACACATTAAATTATAATACAGATATATCTATACGTTTAGTGTTTGTTTTAGTTATTTGTATTCATAAACAACACAAACATATATGTTAAATCCATCCATTTTCTTCCACTTATCCAGGGCCGGGTCGCGGGGGCAGCAGCCCAAGCAGAGAAGCCCAGACCTCCCTCTCCCCAGCCACCTCCTCCAGCTTGTCCGGGGGAACGCCAGACACCCCATACTCCCGGAGTACCCTCCACAGGACCCCCTGAGGGACACGGTCGAATGCCTTCTCCAAGTCCACATATATGTTAAATACTTAATTCAGTTTTATTTATAAAGTGTTCAAACAGCTGAGAGTACAGGGAGTGGGCTTGGAAAGCAGGTAGGTGCTTGGTCATAAAGCATGATAAATGTCTCACTGGTCAGTAGATGGCTGAGCAAGATGGGTGGAGAATCTGAGAAACAAAGAACCATAGTTAGTACAGTGCAGATGACATGGAACCAATAAGACAACAAGTTGGTCTCAAAGTGTCTAATTAGTCAACACAAGGATGTCAAGTGTCTAAAATAATGTGTTTTTCTACTTCCACAGAGCCAGTGATGGTTGAAGATGGCTGAATAGATAGTTTGATTTCTAGTATTCCAGAAAGGAACTTGGAAACATGCATACATTTCTTTAAGCTGTGGAAAATCTATCTATCTAGAAATAAAGGTGTAGAAGTGTGTACCATGTATAGTGTAGTAACAAAATTCAGTGTTTGATGTAACTGAGTCACATGAGACATAAGCCATCAATAAGCTATCAATAAGAATAGGTCAAATAATAGAAAATAGACAATAAGCTGTAAAGCATAAAAGCAGTGTTTCTCTATCTGTTGTGGAAGACTCTGGTTTGAAGGAAACTTACCAGAGGGCAGCAAGGAAGAACACCTCTTGGTCTTCTGCTTCCTGACTGGCTGGCTGGCTTGCCTTCATGCCTGTTCCTACCACCCCCCAACCCTCCTTCACCCTCCTTTAGTTACAGTTATGGTTTTGCAACATGTTTCCCGCAAGAAGCGTTACAAAAGCAAGTAAATTTGTGAATCGAGAGGGTGCAATTGAGCACTTGTATTCACTGATTCAAAAGGTTGTAATCACATTAGAATTGCAGATTTCCAGCTGTCAGTATATTTGTATAATATCAAATATAATATCATGGCGGGGGGGCTCATATGATTGTTTAGGTTTTCTCTGCATTGTTGTGGGTCTTTACCTTACAATATACAGCGCCTCCAGGCAACTGTTGTTGTGGCACTATATATTAAAAAAGAAAAAAAAGAAAGAAAATTGAACTGAACTGAATTAGAGATTCAATAATACCTACTGCCTTTTAATATGCGGTGCAATGCATATTAGTGACACGGCATTATATCCAGTCACACCAAGCCAAATGCAGGCACGAAAAAGTTTTCCAGGCAGTTTTCCCTGGAAATCTTTTTAAATAAAAATCTCAAATAACTGCTCAACACTTTAACAATAACCAAGCAACTTTGCAGGAACTGCACAATAATGTCACATAATAAAACTGAAAAATATTTTCAACCTGGAACGTTCTTGGGTCGAGCTTTTTAACCAGCTGCTTAATGCCCTGTTTTTCTACCAGGTAACAATATCAGTAACTTCCATCCACTATTTATTCTTCCTGTCATATGGAGTACAACTAGCAAGTAGTTCAGTAATTTATTTAAAATATAAGTTGTTCATCACCACCTGCTAACATCTCGTCCGTCATAGCCTGGTTGTACTTAACAGCCTCAAGTAGTGAAAAACATTTGTTTTCCACATTTATTTTTTTTCTCCAATGACTGTAGAAAACTGTTTTCTGACTGTTTTCTACAGTCATTGGTTTTCCCACATTCCACATTTAGCAGAAACAGTTTTGTTTTGTTTTTTGTTTGTTATATTTTGCAAAATATTCTGCTTCTTTGGAGTTTTCTGAAGTAGATTCATTTTTAGGTATTTAAAAGTCATTGGCAGAGGGATGTGCACCTCTGACAACCTCTGACTCTCAGACATGCCCGGGCTTATTTTGTTGTTATTTATACACAGCAGCAAATGTATGGCATTGTTATAACAACAATTTCATAATATGATATTTTGATATAAATATCAAATAAAAAATACATACAAATTATAAACTGAATACTCACATTAAACACAAACAAACAAATAACACCCACCAGCTTTCTACTACAAAGTACAATGTTGGATACATTTTATATTTCAGAGACAGCACGCATCATGTTTTCTCCCATCCCGTGTATTAACCCCTCTATGAAAGTTTTTCTAAACATAACCAGGGATTTTCAACATAGCAATTCTAAACATACTATTTTTCTTTAGAAAGCACCAATTATTTCTATTTGCACCTGTAATAGAAATATTTCAGAAATCCAACTAAAATTACCAGTGTCATTATTATTAAGCCCTCTGAAAAACTGACCTTTAAAAAAAAAAAAAATTTAGCCATTACACAAACCAATGCTGAGCAATGAGGTGCTTTAACTTTGTGATGCTCAAAGCTTGTAAAAATGAAGTTAAATCTGAGGTATTTCTTCCATATTTATATGTAGTATACAAGCTTTTGCAAGTTTGTATACTATATATACAAACCTATATAGTTTGTGTGTGTGTGTGTGTGTGTGTGTGTGTGTGTGTGTGTGTGTGTGTGTGTGTATATATATATATATATATATAGTTTTGCAAGGGTTTCAACTGTTACTAGAGAAGGTATCACAGAGCCTTGTGTTGCATGCAGAGAGGACAGAGTCAAATCCCTTGTTTGTGTACACAAATAAAGATAATTCTGATTTAGCCCTGGACAAAGTCCTGACATAAATCCTACTAAAAATCTGTTGGGTGAATTAGAAACCAAGGTCCATGCCAGAAGACCATCAAATCTAGAGGAGCTTAAGAGATTCCTCAAAGAAGAATGGGCTGGGATTTTCTTTTAGGAGACTGCAGGCTGTTATCTAACAAAAAGGATACACAACTGGCTATTAGCATCATGGGACACTAATAATTTTGACCCTTGTAGCTTTTGGGGTTATTTTTAAATAATTTTGTTTCTGTGTGCAAAGCAAAATAATGGAAGCATCCATTATAAAACTAGCATGTTTGGATTTGTTTAAAAAAATGTTGCTCTCTTTAACAGCACCTGGGGGTTATTAAAAAACAAAACAAAAATAAACAAACGAACAATCTCTGTAGAACCATGTCCTTACCTCTGAGGTGACTGAATTGATGCTAGTTCCATCCGACAGCCCGTTCCTGCGATACATGCTCACAGAGGGATTGAATGGATGCACAGGTAAGGGCAACTGAGGCCTTTAGCTGGGGGGCACACATAACCTGTCATCCATGCCTGCAAACAGAAGACATAAAGCAACTTTGAGTTTTTGTTTCCATCTTAACAGTATTCAAATGCCTGTATAACAGGTTGGCCAGGTCCACCACTGGCCTGCTCTACTACCCAAAAAAGACACGAGCAACAGTGGCTCACAGACCAGTGGTGGCACATACTTTGTACACTGCCTCAATCTGACAATAGAGTTCACTGCAGGCAGACGGGCAGGCCCTTGAGTAGAGCGAAAAGTGAACACACTCTCTCTGCTTGACCATAAAACCAATAAGACCCTGTGTCAGCATGACAGCTTTGCCAGTGGGTAAGTGATGGTCTGGGAAGGCATAACCATGGAGGGACACAGACCACTACATATTAGACAAAAGCACCCTGGCTGCCATTAGGAGCATGAAATCCTCAGACTGACCACAAACGCTTTGACTTTTGAACTTTAACTCTCATGGTGTCTTTGGATTCACCCCTCTGTAGGTCGATTAAACAATGTGGCATCCTTTCATTCCTTACATATGACCCAATATGACCCAATATAGTATAGATATTGAGCATGATTTCTTCCCCATTGAGATCTGGTGTGCTTTCAAAAGTGTGTTTGTTGGGCAGCTTAGATAATGTCACTACAGAAAAGAATATAGCCCATATGGTTTTCACTGCCCTATGCATAGCCAAGAAAACAGTCCACATGAACTGGAAAAATAAAAATAATTTTAACTCTAACCAATATAGAAATTATCTATTAGTTTACATTAGTCTTGATAAAGCCTCTGCCACCACATCAGATCAATTGCTCTGGGCTCCTTTGATCAGCTCCATCACCTAGGGGGGGTGGGGGGGGGGGGGGTCATAGTTTGGTCCCACCTTCGCTGTTGTGATTGGTGTGGGGGTAGGGACAGGCTTGGGGCGTCGGGGGGTTCCCCAGGAGCATCTTCCTTGAAGGGCTCAACCCGGGGTTGCGGTCATGGTCTATTAAGGGCTCTGTTGGCTCTTAGGTGACGGTTTCCTCGTGGCTGCGTGCAGCGGGGCTAGGGGAGGGTCTGTGCTGACGGACGTGGGTTACTGACCTGGTAGCCTGGCTGGGCCTTGGGGGCTTGGGTCCTGGTTGGTGTGTTGCCGGGGTTGTCGGCGGGTGGGTGTATGGGGGCCCAGCCCTGGCGCAGGGTGCCGCCAGTGCATCGAGCCACCTGGGAGACTCTTCAATTGGTGGGGGAGGCTGTTACATCTTGCAGGAGGTCTCCTCTCTTCAAGAACTCACTCTGCAGGAGGGGGAGATATAGGAGAGGTGGAGGAAGATCTCAGCCTGGGCGTCTATTGTCTTGTGTAGTCTGGAAGATGAATGGATGATGGAGTGAGTGCAGTTTTCTCTGTGGTGGGGTCGGGTGGGCTGTCCCGGGATCTGTGGGGCCAGGCGGCGCTGCTGAACTGGGGCCTGGTCCGGATGGGCCTGGGCCCCCTTTCCCCGGCGGGTTGCGGAGTATGGGGGTGCCTACTGGGGTCAGTGGGGGAGCTGGCCGCAGGCAGGGGTCACTTGCCCCTCCCTTCCTTCCCTCCCCATCTCCAGCTGCCTCCCTCTTCCCGCTCCACCACAATCACCCACACATGCAGGGCCTTGGGGTAAAGATGTGTCACCAGGGTGCAGGGAAGGCATCCCCCCCTCTGTCCCCTTCTGGCTGCCTGTGCCTCAATTTTATCCCACAACTTAGACATTCACATTACTCACACTCTCATAACACATACATATAGGATCTTGGGGGTGGGCACGCTACACGGAATCCAAAAGACCATCAGGGTGTACACCTCACCCCTGGCTTCGTTGCCCACCTCTCAATTTTAAATACATGTAGATATTAAGGGCTATCAGAAGGGGCTATGCGCTTACCTGCTGCTCTCTGGCAGGTAGCTCCTTGCCCTCCTGGGTTTTAAATGCACCTTAGAACACACATGCATCAACACTACATATGAGCGGGCGGAGGGAGGTTTTGGAGTCTTCACACACCCCCGTTCTCTGCGGCCTGCTGGAGCGGGGGGGCTAGGCGGAGGACTTGGCCGTCCGATTGGGGTCTGGAATGTGGGGCCTCCCTGCTGCTGCCGAGTCTGGGCAGTCTACTTCTCTCCACCCCAGGGAAAAGGGTAACACTACCTGGGTCTGGGTGCAGTTTCCCCCTCTAGTGTGATTGTGTGTACAGTGTCTCTTTATGTCTTTCTCCACATTGGGTGAGTGTTGAGTAATTGCATATGAGAGCATGAGGGTGGGAATGGATGTTTGTATCTGTGTGTGCCTGTATGTCTGTATCTATATGTCAGGTTGGGTATCAGATGCCACCTCTCTGGGGACATCTCAGGTCCTCCAAGGTATGGAGGCCGATCTCCCCCCACCACTTCCCCTGCCAGTGGCAGACGCCCTCAGACATCGGTGCATTGGTGGTTCCTTGGTGTCCGGGGATGGGCGTCCAGGTACACACCGGCTCACTCCTTGGTGGCTGCTTGTTGGGGCCTGGAGCTCGCTCGGGCCACTTCGGGGGTGGGGTACCCTCAGCCTCTCGGCCTGGGCCTCGGTCACTCTGGCACAGCTGGCTGCTGGCGGAGCTCACGGGCACATCACTGCAACCCCCCCTGGCTTCTGCTCCGCGGCTGCTGAGTGAACCCTCTGGGGCTCTCTTCAGCTCTTTCTGGGATAGTGGCGCGGCTGCCCCTCTGTTGGTCTTCCTTGGTCTCTTGTGTTCTGAGGGCCTCTGGATGTCTGGAGTTTTGATCTCCTCCATACCTGCTTCATGCCCTGGAGGACGGGGCTGTGGCTCCCCACACCCTCTAGCAGACCATTACACGAAGGAACGTTTTAAATACAAGTGCGCTCATGCTCACAGGTGTACACACGGGTGCTCACACACACAAACTACGCCCATTTTGGCTCCTACCTCAAAGCACACTGTGCGCTGTCGATCTTACGTGCTAGGGCCGTTTGATATAATGATATATATCGGATGACGATATAAAAACGTCTATTGTTTCATTTTATGCTATCGTTTGTTTCTTGGTGTCGCAAAATGAACTGTTCACGGCAATATTTTTTCATCCTTTTGATGGTCACTGTAGTGGCTATATTAATTTCTTCTTTCTCTAATATTTAATATAACCACACTAATTTACATAATTCACATAATTTACAGAAAATGTTAAATTTTTGTGATTTATATCATTATCGGGACGATAGAATTCTTATATCAGGATATGAGATTTTGTTCATATTGCACAGCCCTATTACGTGCTGCACAATAATGTTTAATATTTAGTATTTACTGTTATATTCCCATAGATCATCCTGATGTTGTTTATTATATTGCTCTCTCTTTCTTCTGTTTGTTTTCTCTTTTTTCTTTCTCAACAGGTGATCCAGGTGATTGATATATGTATTTTTTCTCTGCTTATTTTGTTGGTTTTTGGTTTTTTGCCCTTTATCCCCGTCCCTCTTCTCCACTGTTTTTCTTTCCCTCTTTCTTTCTCCGCTTTCTTTTCCCCAGTCAAGTCTGTCCTGTATTTAGCAAGTGAAAATAAAATAAAATAAACAATAAAAGGTGAATCAAATAGACCATTACAGCAAGGCTGCGATGGTCCATTTGGTAAAGTAAATCTGTTGGGCATCTTTCTTCGCCTTTAGACAATAATTCTGATGGCAAAAGAGCCAAACGGGACAGGCAAAAAAAAAAAAAAAAGGAGCACAAACAAGGACTTCAGTCTTCTGCTCATTTAGTTGAAGAAAGTTTTCAGCCATCCAACCTCTAATGGAGTCTATGCACCTATGAAAAATCTGTAGCTTGGAAACATCTTGGGGCTCAAAGGAGATATATAACTGAATATCATCTGCATAGCAGTGATACGAAATGTCCTTAAAAGTGCTCAATACGTGCTCAAGAGGAAGTAAATACAACAAAAACAATAAAGGCCCCAAAACAGAACCTTGAGGCACACCATAGGCAAGAAAAATAGAAGATGAACTGTACTTAGAGGTAGCCACAGAAAAGGATCGTTCATGCAAATAAGATTCAAACCAGTCCAAAGCAGCCCCTGATATACCCACCCAGTGTCTCAGCCTATCTAGAAGAATATGATGTTCCACAGTATCAAAGGCGGAGGTCAGGTCCAACATCAACAAAACGGAGCATTCTCCTGCATCACATCTCATCAAAATGTCGTTGGAGACTCTAAGAAGTGCAGTTTCAGTAGAGTGAGCTCTACGAAAGCCAGATTGGAATTCATCCAGAATGCTTTACTCATCTAAAACAACTATAAGCTGCTTATCCACAACCTTTTCTAAAATCTTAGCAATGAACCATCATTTTGAATTTGGTCTGTAGCTACAGAGAATAGAAGTGTCAAGCTTAGGTTTTTTTTTTTAACAGTCGGTGAATAACAGCATTCTTACAATAAACAGGGACCTGACCAGAAATCAGTGAGGTATTGATAATTGTAGGCACACAGTGACCGATAGACTGAAAGACATTTTTAAACAAAGATCCAGGTAAAATATCAAGAGAGCAGGAGGATGCTCTCATCGAATCACCTAACTTGACCAGCTCTGGTAAGGACACAGGTAAAAATCTTTCTAAAATTACAGGCCTAGCTTGAGTTGGAGCTGACAACAGAGACACAGAAGGAGAGATTCCTCACATTACTGACTTTTTCAAGAAATTTTTCACAATCTTCATTTGATAAAATTGGGACAGCAGATGGAGCAGGAGCAACAATATCACTAATAGTGTCTAATAGTACCTTGGGGACTACCTCTGCTCTTAGACACTAAGTCTGAACTTAGTTCGCATCTCGAACTGAAGTGTTAAAAGAGACTAAAAGGTCTCTGGTGGACGATACACTACAGCACAGCAAAATGGATCTTTATTTCCAATTCTAACCAGCTGTAGTTCAAACTATGAAAAATGCCCGACCATTACTGAGCGACAGTGAAACCGCCTTCCAAACACCGCAGCGACACCTCCTCCTCGACCCGATGTCCGAAGCTGGCTGATAAAGGAGTACCCACTGGGGCAAAGTTCAATGAGGGATGAATAGTGACCATCGCGCTGCCAGGTTTCAGTTAGAAATAAGAAGTCCAGTTTTTTGGAAAAAATAAAATTGTTCAGCAAGAACGTTTTATTAGTCATTGATCGGGTGTTAAAAAGCGCTACGCTCAGTGAGGTAGAAGTCATATTATTAACAGAAACGTCCCGATCTAGGGGACGTAGAAACAGAGGGTTTGATCCCCAACGCTCATAAATTCCACTCACCGCGGGGATGGAAGGCCAAACAACAACAAATAGGTCTGTCAAGACTGTACCTCGACCAACCGGGAACGTTCACCAGGATTCTGTTCATGGACTTTTGCTGGGGCTTCAACACTGTAATCCCAGACATCCTCCACTGGACGCTCATCCATCTTACTGTACCCACCTCCACTTGTCAGTGGATGGATGAGGCTGAGGAGTATCACATCCCACACACAGCACCAGCCTCCCCAGGGCTGTCTTCCCTCCCTGCTACTGTTCCCCTTGTACACTAATGACTGCACCTCAGAAGAACCATCTGTTAAACTCCTGAAGTTCACAGATAATGCCATCATCATTGGTCTGATCCAGAACAATGACGAATCAGCGCATAGATGGGAGGTGGATCATCTGGTCCACTGGTGCCGTCAGAACCATCTGGGGCTGAACCCGCTCAAGACTGTAGAAATGATGGTAGACTCTGAGAACCCCCTACCTACAGTGCTGTTTACAAAACCCAGCCGCTGCAGAGACAGTTTGTTCCTCTACTCTGATAAACACTGTGAAATAACCCACTATAATATCGTTCAAGGTCAGATCAGACCAGGCCCCCTTCTTGCACTGCTCCATGGTTGAGGTCTGATGCCCATTGTTACCACTTTAGGTAGTGGACAGGGGTCAGCATGGGTCTGTGCCTATGCAACCCCAGACACAATAAACTGCAATACACTGTGTATTCTCACATTTTTCTGTCAGAACCAGTATAAACTTTTTTAGCAGTTTGATCTCCATGACTGTGTTCTTGGATCACCACTGTTCCTGTCTTGTACCACTTTTGATAACCACAGATACAGACTACTGCAGACTGGAAACACACACAATGAGCTGCAGTTTTAGAGATGCTCTAACCCATTCCTCTAGCCATCATAATTTAGCCCTTGGCAAACTCCTTCAAAACCTTATGTTTGCCCATTTTTCCTGCTTCTGATACATCAATGTTGACGGCAAAATATTCACTTGTTTCCTAATATACCCTACCCACTAACAAGTGCCATAATAAATAGATTATTACACTGATAATGTTATTCAAGTATTTCTTTATATAGATAGAATTAATGTGTTTATACTGTGGGAAGACAGCAGATTATTTCACTAAATAGTCTGAAAACAGTTTTTTTTTTTTTGAGAATGTGCCAAAATAAGACTTAAACAGCATACAGTGGACCTCATTACTACTATGCAGTCTCAAAACATGCACAGGGTGTGAGCATGTCAGTATTATGGGACAGTTTAAGGTCACTGCAATAGAAGTGTTTGTTTCCACTAATTAAACCAAAATGGAATTCAATTGGTCACCTCACTCACCTCAGCTGGACTCCAACAGAAAGTCAGAGTAAAGAAGGAACGTCATTTAATATCAAAGCAAGTATCAGATTTTTTGTATTGCACTATACTACTGTAATAATAGCGCAGTTAGCCTTTGTGTGTGTGTGTGTGTGTGTGGACAATGTTGTCTCTATTGTATATGCTGCCACGTCCCTACATATGACCCTGCAGAGGCAGGGGTGGGGGTAGTGACGAGTTAGTTTCTTAGAGGGGGGAGAGGCATTTTGTGCTTTAGGCCAGTTCAACACTGAAGCGAGCACTTTACCACACAGACATCTTTTGGCAGCTGAAATACATGTAAAAAGCCTCAAAGAGACACACATCCACGCGCCTGTACAGAAAACATGCGCATCGCAAGCATGTTTGCGGGTGTCCGCAGGCGGCGTCTTGTGACAGCGACGTCGTACGCCGCGGTTGTTCTAGTAGCCTATTTATTAAGCGCGCACTGCCAGGCCTGCTGCCAAGTCTGTATCAACCTCTTCCCAACGATAAGAGAAAAGCATACAAACACATCTGTTGTGCCTACCTTTCCATGGCACAGTCCCTCCCTCCTCCTGCTGCTGTAAAAACAAAGACGACAATATGAGCCCACATTAAAACAACCCCCGAAGCTGTAGCTCATTAAAATCCAAACGGTGTTTTCCAAGCGGTGTCCAGGAGGGTTACTCCTCCTTTAAGCCGAACATGAAGCCAAGGTCGCAACGTGTGGTCCGCGCGATCCACAAGCTGCAAGGGATACATTAGACGAAATCATTCAAATATGGCAGTGACGTGCCAAATTATCCCCCGAATTTAAAAAAAAAAGTGAAAATGAATAAATACCGACAGCAGGAAGTGACAGGTAGGCGCATTCATCTTGATAGCCAGGTGTATTGCCTAATAGTCTGCTTGGCTTCACAGACAGCTCCCGCCTCTAAGAGCAACGGACCAATCAGGGAACGGATCAAAGACAGCGTCCTTAAGACGCAGGTGCATCTATGTTGCCTTCAACAGCTGTATATAAGCTCGTACATTATACTCCTTTTATGTCGTGCTCCTGGGCTCGGCTTCACAACATCTAGTCAATTAATTTTCAATTGATTTTTATTGTAGGACTTTTAAATCAGAATCAGAATCATCTTTAATTTGCAAAATAAGGAATTTAGCTCACTTTGCTCACTGCATCCCCCCCCAAAAAGAGATAGGTTTTTAAATATAATTTATAAATAATATCTATGAACAGAAAGTAAGAAAAAACAAGTTGCAGAAATGTTTAAGAAGCTATGCAAAGTATAAGTCCTGTCTTGTAGCGGCTGTTTTTCTGTAAAAAGAATTCTTTAGAGAAAAAGAATTCTGCCTGAAGTTTATGTCTGTGTGGATGTGTGTTCAGAAACGTTTTCTGCCCATTTGTTAACCCTGGATTTGTATTGGTCCTGGATGGATGGAAGATCAGAAGCATAATAACATAAAAAATGAGTTCCATATGTTACGACCGACCACAGTATGTGAGAACTAAGGGGTGTGTGTCGGACAGGGTTGTCTGCAGTACGGGGGCCCAACAGGGAACGGTTCTGGCACCGTTCCTCTTCACCATCTACACTGCAGACTTCTCCCACAACTCCACCCTGTGCTTCCTGCAGAGGTTCTCTGATGACTCTGCAATAGTTGGCCTCATCACTGATGGGGACAACAAGGAGTACAGAGAACTGACACAAGGCTTTGTGGACTGGTGCCAGAACTACCTCCAGATCAACACTAGTAAAACCAAGGAGCTGGTGGTAGACTTCCGCAGGCACAAACATCCCCCACTGCAACCACTGAACATCCAAGGTATGGACATTGAGACTGTGGACAGTTACAGGTACCTTGGTGTTCATCTGAACAATAAACTGGACTGGACTCATGATTCAGATGCCCTCTACAGGAAAGGGCAGAGCAGCTGGTACCTGCTGCGGAGACTCAGGTCTTTTGGAGTGAAGGGCCCACTCCTGAAGACCTTCTATGACTCTGTGGTGGCCTCAGCTATCTTTTACGGTGTGGTCTGCTGGGGTGGCAACATCTCTGCCAGGGACAAGAAGAGACTGAACAGGCTGATCCGGAAGGCCAGCTCTGTTCTAGGATGCCCTCTGGACCCAGTGGAGGTGGTGAGTGACAGGAGAATGGTGGCTAAGCTGTCATCCCTGTTGGACAACATCTCCCACCCCATGCAGGAGACTCTGACAGCACTGAGCAGCTCCTTCAGTGGCAGGCTGCGGCACCCACGGTGTGGGACGGAGAGATTTCGCAGGTCTTTCCTCCCCCCTGCTGTCAGACTCCACAACAAAGACTTCAACTGATCAAACACACACATCCACACATGTGCAATAGCAATAACACTAAGTGCAATACTCTTTTCTGGCATTGTTGTATTATACTCAATTGTATATAGCATTTGTATTCTATTTTATTCGATTGTATATAGTATTTTATTTTTATTTTATTTTATTTTATTCTATTCTACTGTGTACAGAATCTCATAGATATATTATTCCAGTGTTTTTTCTCTAATTTTTCTATGCAACTTTGCACTGTCCACTGCTGTAACAAAACAAATTTTCCACACGTAGGACTAATAAAGGTTATCTTATCTTATCTTATCTTATCTTATCTTATCTTATCTTATCTTATCTTATCTTATCTTATCTTACACATGGACATTTCCTGTTGGCCTGCTGTGAATTTGAATGAGCTGAGAGAACTCTCAATCTGTCACCCTCTAGACTTCATGTCTTTGCTACAACATCCATTGTGTGCAGATACATAAATCAAAGTCGCACTTGCTACTGAAACAAACAACAAGGAGGGGGGGGGGGGGGGGGGGAGTCTTGTAAATGTACTCAACCCTTTGCACACGCATGGGAGACATTCAGAAAAGATTCTCAAGCATAAAAATTTGGACACCACTGACATGATTCACACCTACTGCCTAAAGAAGCTACTTACACTCTATGAGAATGTGACAGCACAAATGAAACAGCTGCACATGGATGAGACAGACAATTCTGATCGCCAGAAGGACCCAGTTCCATTGAACTACTGGCTAATAACCTGTCTCAGCACAACATGGAAGCTCCCGTCATATACATGGGGCCCAAGAAAGGGGCACAGCACCAGCTGTGATTGGGCAGTCATTCGGAACTATAAAACCAGGCTGGACTGACTACGAGAAACCCCTTTACTTAGTGCATCGCAGCTGCATTGTCATTGCTGAAATGTGTCCAACTGATTGATTTCTTTAATGACCATAATTCTCTGTGATTCTTTCAGTTTGATTAAGACCTCGCAGTTTGCTGTCCATGTTGATTACATTTTATTTTTCTCCTCAGTCTTCTTATATGGATGTAGTCACAGCATAAAGACACCCTGTGCTTCTGATTTTCAGCCAAAACTTGGACTTTTTTTTTTGTTAATTGGTCTTCATGGGTAAAGTCATTGGACCAGGCTGATTCATTAGAACAATGTAAATCTAATCATAATCATCACACTCAGGGTTACTCACAAGGTCAGGTATTCTGCACAGGAAGGTACAAAAGGAAACTGCAGTCCCAAAAAGCTAAAGCATGACAAATGTGTATTTATTGAGTAGCCAGTACCACTAAACTGGTTGGGTCTAGTGTGATTTCCACTAACTGAACTAGTAGGCGGAGGGAGGATGAAGACCTCTCTTTAAAACACAAGGCATACACATGCATGCACACACACACACTGACTGAGGGAGGACTTAGAGGACCATGACATTGGCATCTTTTTAAAATTTGAATGGTGTCTGTAGCTGAAAGTATATGGAAGTGGAGTTGAAAGGGGAAGGGGGAGAAGGGGAACCTCATGATGTTTGATTGGTTTTTATAGGCTGAATTAAGTTGAAGTAGATACACGGCAAAAAAGGTAAGGCACAAGATTTGGGTCACAACACCGAATGCTAAATCAGCTTTCACTACAATAGAAATAACATAATTTTTAGATTTCAAAAACTTTATTGAACCCAAACGTTTGGAGCAGCAGGTAATCACAGGGATGCATGCATCACAGAAGAGGATTTTACTAAGGGAGGAGAACAAAATAACTTTTATGAAGCCAGAAGAATGAGTTTGGATGATTTGGGCAGCTGAAGAAGTGGCAGTGAAAGGTAATGGCTTACTTAAAAACAGGGAAGAATGGATCAAAGTGGGAGGCTGCTAGAAAAGTGTGCTACAATCTGTCCAGTTTAATTTTTTCCAGGGTCCACAAGGTGAGTCCAGGGGGGTAGGCAGGGTGGCTGAGAACAATACAGGTAAGGACAGGCACAAGCCACAATGTAGAGAAAGCCAGTGTTGAGAAACCAGGTGAGTGAAACAGGTAAGTATTAGATTCTTATCCCAGGATATTAATGGTCTGAAGCTCAAGTGCATGTGTCCAAAAATAAAATAAATAAATAAATAAAACACAGCGCTTCAGAAGTACTGTATCCAGGGTTGGTTCACCTGACCAGAGTCACATGGTCAGAGACATCCAAAGCTTGATTTGGTGCATTACTGCTTCAGTACCCGATTCAGGGGTTTATAAGAAAGTCAATCATGGGAGCAATTTGTAGTGTTTTTGGTGGTGATTGTGTGCAAGACATAGCAAACCAGTCTGCACCATACTGAGAGTCATGGAGCCAGCGAGGAAGAGAAGACACTCTGCGTATTCCTAAATATGTGTTATGTTTTTATTTTACTAGTTCATTAGCAATTCTACACCCAGGGCAGAAGCTTACATCAAAAACACATTATATAAGTTATAATGTATTATATATAAATGTACCTGTCCACTGCTTAATTGCATACCCACATGGAAGTAGGGACAGGTTGTTCATTTTAATTTGTAGATTCAAGTTGCTCTTTATATTTTTGGCCACCAGATGCCACCAAAAAACACTGCATTGAAAAGCTTTGCGTGATGAACCTTTTACAACACAAGCTTCAATGCTTCAGGACGCTTAATTTGGCCCAGGGCAAATTAAACTGGCAACAGGGAAACAAGGTTAACGCAGAAGAGTAAAAATGCCACAATAGCAACACAGAGAATCAATTTACCACCAGAAAGTAGCAGCACAACTAATGGAGGGCTTAAGGTCACCTGATCCAGCCTTACTTTTAAGCTTTACCAAAAGAAAGTTGGAAGCTTAATATTAAAAGTAAACAGGGGTGGAGTTGTTACTCAAAGAAAGTAATGTATTATGCATTACTTGTTATTTTCTTAAAAGTAACACAGTATGTAACTCTATTACTTGCCAGAAAGTCCTTTGTTATATTATTTGTTACTATATTAATAATAACAAAGTAATATAACAATTCACTGAGTGTTTCTTCTTCGCTCACCTTATTTCACTGTTTATATGTTTATAAACAACTTTCCATTTAATCATTAGTTTTATTAATCACTGGTTTTCTTCCACAGCGTGGCTTTTTTCCCAGTCTTCCTCTCCTCACCCCCAACCAATCACAGCACACGGCTTCCCATCTGTGTGCAAGGTTGGTAGTGGCTGTACCAGTCTTGAGTTTTATATTTTTTTTGAAAATTAAAAATGGGCTTATTTAAAGCTAATTATCTTCTCTATTATCTCTCTGGTTGTGTAACCCAAAGAAAGTTTGATAAAGCAGAATGAGAGCAGCTAGGCTATTTTAAGCCTATAGAATAGAATAGAATAGAATTCAACTTTATTGTCATTGCACATGTCACAGGTACAAGGCAACGAAATGCAGTTTGCATCCATCCAGAAGTGCTTTAGCCATAATATAGATATATTACAAAATATATCAGCAATAATATAGATTTATAGATATATTACACAAATGGGTCTGTTATAAGGCGGCACGGTGGTTAGCACTGTTGCCGCACAGCAAGAAGGTCCTGAGTTCAATTCCACCATCAGGCCGGGGCCTTTCTGTGTGGAGTTTGCATGTTCTCCCCGTGTTTGCGTGGGTTCCCTCCGGGTACTCCGGCTTCCTCCCACCGTCCAAAGACATGCAGCTTGTGGGGATAGGTTAATTGGATAACCCAAATTGTCACTAGGTGTGAATGTGCAAATGAATGTGAGTGCGAATGGTTGTCTGTCCCTGTGTGTTGGCCCTGCGACAGACTGGCGACCTGTCCAGGGTGTACCCTGCCTCTCGCCCTATGACAGCTGGGATAGGCTCCAGCGCCCCCCGCGACCCTAAAAAGGATAAGCGGAAGCAAATGGATGGATGGATGGGTCTGTTATAGGTATAAGGGTACAAAATATGGGTCTATTATGGGTATGTTACAATGTACACGGTATGAAGGTATGTTTTGAATATGCTATAACTATAAGTATGTACAGGCTGTAGTGGGTGTACAAGCTATGTACAGGTTATGAACATGATATAAATATGAAAACTATACAGAAATATGAAATATGAAACTATACAGAAATATGAACTGTGCAATTTATAAACAGTTGTAAACAGTTGTAGAATTATAATTATCGTATTGTACAGAATGATTGTCTATACAGCATATACAGTAGTGCAGTTATGATAAGTGAAATATGTGGATAATTTCTACAGAGGCTATGTAAAGTGCTAGTGGTTGTGAGTGGTGGTTCAGTCCATGTTATTATTGTGTGTATGAGGGTACAGTTGTCCATTTGTTTGTTTTTGTGGTGTATGTGGTATGTGGTGTCCTTCTAAAAATGATAAATGTAAACTACATAGTAGATGCACTGGTCCTTATATAACACTTCTTCTATTTAACATGACAATTCAAAAGACTTAATACAATACGCTTCATTCACACAAGCACTGCTTTTCTTCCACACTCCAATGGATGCAAGTTGGGGTTGGTATCTTGTCCAAGAATATTTGGCATGCAGACTAGAGCAGCCAGGGATCAAACCACCAAACTTTCAATTAGTAGAGGACCTGCTGTACATGCTGAGGTATAGCCACCCCTGTGCCTCAGGAGGCCAGTATTAAGCCACTGGGTGTCACCTCTGTCAGTGCGCCCCAGGGTGGCTGTGGCTATATGTAGCTTGCCATCACCAGTGTGTGAATGTGTGCGTGAATGGGTGGATGACTGAATGTGTAAAGCGCTTTGGGGTCCTTAGGGACTAGTAAAGCGCTATACAAATACAGGCCATTTACCATTTACCACTTTGTGTATATGACCTGTTAGTTATATTCTAGTTAGTTATATACAAATGGAGATTGGGATGTCTTCAAGTGACTGAACATTAGCTTTATAGATGTGTGTTAAGTGAATCTTTCAGTTTCTAGTTTTATGATGTTATTGCATCATGCTCATACAGTTTATGTATGCGATTTGTTAACCAAACTTGCAAGTGTTAGCTGATAAGTTCAACTTTGGTCAAAATAGGGTTTTGAACATGAAATGGGAGTAACTTCAGAACTGAAAAGTAGTCCAAAACCAATTAAATTCTGATTACCTGTTGATCCCTTTCAACATGTAAATTAATAAAAAAAAAAATTGTATGTAATTTGTACAGTATATATATATATTTTTTTTCTTTCTTATTTTCTTTTCTAAATGTAATTGTATATTGTTCACATGTTGAAATAAGTTACCAATCAATCAATCAATCAATCAATCAAGAATGGTCAATATTTAGAAACTCTTTTCTAATAACTCTTTCTTTCTGTCTGCTTTGCTTTTGTTGCAAACCCATCACCTCTCTACAGTTTTCGATTTATTTGTATGCTCTTTACACCTGTGTTTTGTCCCTCCTCTCTTACTTAGGGCGTGTCCTGTGCTTGGAGTGCACTGTCATACATTAAGTATCCCACATTCTTTAGTGACTCACAGGTGCTGCAGGTTAGACAACACGACTTGCTATTTCAGCAGCCTGTAATATAATAGTTGCCATTTACTGTGCCTGCTGAGAAGTTGTATTTTTACTTTTGTGCATGAAGGCTGGATACTGTGCAGTACTTAACTAAAGGTAACTTGTAGTGCAAAGGCACAGTGCTACATGGAAACCATCGAAAGCATTGCGGCAAATACTGCTCTTGTTAGAGCCAGAGAAGGTAAGAACTTTCTATATCCAGAAAGTTTATGTGAGAAGATGACATGCTAAAATGCTGACAATTTTTGACTTATGTCTCAATGTGGGACATGACCTCCATCAGAAGTAGTGCTTATATGGGTTATCTCAGGACACTGATTTTTCAGTCACAGTGTGGAAGAATGATGTATGATGAACCTGATCAATGATGAGTTTTAAGACTGTTTTTTTTACTCACCAGTTCAGTTTAGTATAAATCAGTTTATCAATTTTAGCATTTCTGAATAAAGTGAAATTCTCTCTGAAGGCAACATAAATTTATTTGCTGTTACTTGAGACATGAAATAAATTTGGAGTGTGGAAATTGAGACGCAAACTATGAGTGATAGTGTGTAAAGTACGTTGCAGAGTAATGTGGTTCCACAGGCTTTGTTTAATTTGTTCCTGGAGCTATTTATAGTTAACTCACTGTTGTCAAACAAGCTATTGTCTGAAACCTGAAGGACTAGGCATGCTGATTGACATCTCAGTCTGAGTTATTCAATATGTCAGCACTTTGGTTATATGCATGTATGCATATTCACAACACTAAAGAACTCCTTTTCTGTGTCCCCGCTGTCTGTAGGTGGAGGAAGGAGCTGGAAATGGAAAGAAATGCTTCGCTTTCCTAACATTAGCCAGTGCAAAGACCTGGCCATGAACATAGGTGTGTATCTGCAAGTGTGTTTCATCAGTGTGAACAAGTTCTGGTTCTTTGTGAGATTTCACACCATATATTTTATTTTATATTTCTCCATTAGAACGAGACTACTATAGTCTATGTGTGAAGGAGCCTATTGGCAAGAAACTGTTTCAGCTCTTCTGTCGGAGTCGGCCTGATCTGCAGAACTACATTTCCCTCCAGGATGCTTTGGTACAAACTGTGAAAAATTCTTTTACTGGAATTTGAGTCCTGAAAAATATTGAAAATAATGGCACTTAAATATCAGTAATTATTTCAGAAGCTATAGTTGCATTGCTCTTGTGTGTTTTAAGTAATGACATTGCAGTGCAGTGCGCTTTTTAAAAATATTAAACGAGAGATAAGAGATTAAGAGCAAAACAAATGTGAAACTAACATGAAGAACATTAGAAAACTGAGAACTGAAAATATACTTGAAGAATTACACCATAACACATATAATATAACATCAAAATAATCTATAGCATGTTGGAATTTCCATCTGTTATTTTTTCATTTCATTTCATTTCTTTCTTTCTTGATTACTGATGGACAATGGTGCATGAGACACTGCGGCATTATTAAATGATAAGAAAAAAAAAACATCAGCCAAATTTAACTCTGGTATATTCATATTGAGTAAAAAAAAAAAAACTTTAAATACATACATACATACAACTTTAAATACATTATTTTGGACTTCAGTGCACAAGAAGGTGACTCTTGTAGATACAACAGCTCATATAACCTTGTATCCTGTGCAGAAAAAAAGTGTTACTGGACAGGTAGTATCTAATGAGCCTGACCCTCAAAACACTCAAAGCACCAGCTTTAAGCAGCAGCTAATTGCCTTATCAAGTGGCTAACCACTGCAACACTGGCAAATGTTTCAAAACAAACAAACAAACAAAAAACCCTAATATTTTTACCGTTACTTCAACTGCATCCAGGATGCAGTAGGTAGTCTCAAAGGCAATATTAAACCTGAGAAATTAGATGAGAAGTGTGCTTCTCTAAAACATTTTAACCGCCCGAGTTTACACAACATTTTGTTAACAATAAATTATTCATTGACACAAGATCTTTTTAAGTTTATTGCACGACTTACAGATTGTGAATGAGCTAAACCATTTAATTTACTGGTGATTTGCTTCATGTGTGAGCATCTGTATGTCTGATCACTTAAACATTTTGCAGTAAATTGCTCAAATCACTTCAGAAAAACTGACATCAGACCTTCTGTCTGATACTAGATTTTACTGTCTAAACCCTTTGAAGAACTAACCTGTACATATAGACTCTGCATCTACATATGCAAACAATCTTAATACCTATTTTCTTCTTCAGGACGACTTTGACATTCAGTCAGATGACAAAAGGAAAGAGTCTGGGAACAGGATCATCCAGAGATTCCTCATGAAGCAGGTGTGACAATATTTGTGGAAAACATGGTTGATAGTTTACAACCGCGGATATTTTTGTTTCATTATTTTCTCCTCTGAAGTTTGAAACAAGAATTCTTATATCATGCTACACATCACTTTATCCAAGTGTATCATGTTCCCTCAGTCCAGTGAGTGTGTGTCCATCCTACTGAGGCATGAAAGAAGCTGCAAACAGAGTCTGGAGCTCAATCCCTGTGGTGATGTCTTTCATGGCTGCAGGGAGTAAGTTATATCTCTCTGGTCTGCTTATAGATGGTGATGTTAAAAAAAGTTTGTAGGGGACTCAGTGCAGTCTAGAATACTTTGGTATACACAGGAATTCATAGTCGACTCAATGACTGCAAAGTGCCCAGGTCCTGTGGTTGCATTGGTGAAAAAGGTTATTTTCACCAATCTGGCATTATACACTGTGGCCAAATGTATTCAGTTTGGTTTTGTCTGTCCAAAGGACATTGTTCCAGAAGGTTTAGGGGTTTCAGATTTATCTTCAGCTATGCCATATTTTACTTAGAGAGAAGCAAGTTTCTCCTGGGAAGCAACACTTATTAGATCTTTTTCTAATTGTACTGTTGTAAATCTTTAACATTTAGCATGCTAACAGAGGCCTATAGAGTCTGAGATGTATTTTTTGTATGTTTTGTAATTTCTTTGAGTATTGCACAGTCAGATTTTGGTGTGAATTTTCTGGGACATCCATGCCCAAATCTTCCTCAAATCAAACACATCTGAATGCATCTAACCATAACACTGCACTATACTGACTGTATATAATTTTAACTACTGGCTTAACTGGAGTTTTGCTGGCCTGATGCGATGACTATTTTTCTAATTTTGCTAAATTACTGGGATATACACAGTAATATATACAGTATGTCCAGTAGCCAATAGAAGAACTGCTTTTCAGAATCAGTTCTCTAAAGTGTGGCACATGCTGTTGAAAACTGTTGACCAATGGAGCAGATGGAGTTCATCTTTCTTTTGTGGATTAGAGACCTACATAAATACCTCAGCAACGAGCCCTTCGCCCAGTACCAGGACAGCATGTTCTTTGCCCGCTTTCTACAATGGAAACAGTTGGAGAGGTCAGTAAATGTGTATGCCCAACAAAGGTATGAGACAAATTGTTTCATGGATCAGTGGTTAGCCAAGTAGCTGCTGTTTACAGTTCTTCTTAAAAAAATGTATTTACAAAAATATTTCAAATGAAAACAACATGTCTGTCTCTTTCAAGGCAGCCTATCACGAAGCACACATTTCGACAGTACAGACTACTGGGGAAAGGAGGGTTTGGAGCGGTATGTATGTTTTGGGATTCTACTCTAAGACACAGTGTTAGCATATTAGACACTTTATGGTATATGTTTTTGAGGTATGTCTTTACCCACGGTGTATCAAAATGAAGGTAGTTTTTTTATTTTTTATTTTACATACACACTTAGATATTCCCTTGGGGGAATTCATGGACTTAGACCTTCACAACACAGTTCTACACCTCTGTTACTCTTTATTTCCTTTACATATATTAGTATACTTTCACTTTGCAGCAACCTATTCTTTTTTGACATATTGAACAGCTCTGATACTGGCAACAGCATTAGATACAAATTTATCACAAGGGTGTTATTGTCTTACAATCCTGTTATTCTGTCTTGAGGTGTGGGCCTGTCAGGTGAGAGCCACAGGCAAGATGTATGCCTGCAAAAAGCTGGAAAAAACCCATGTAAAGAAGAGGAAAGGAGAGGACATGGCTCTCAATGAGAAAGAGATACTACAGGAACTGGACAGTCGCTTTGTGGTGAGACTGCTGTGCTCTTCAAATATTTGCCTCATTTTTTAATTTGTCAATTTTTTTTTTTACATTTTTACATTTACAAACTAGTTTTTGTTCATTGTGATTGTTTTCACATTGCCTTGTTCATTTTTTTTTAAATCAGTATGTTTGTTAACCAGTGTTATCTGTGTAAGCAAAGTTGGGTTATTCTTAAAAAGCAAATCCATGACCTACACTGTTACAATGGTTGATATTTCTTTCTTCTTTAAAATAAACATATACACTGTTATTGAGTTACACTGTGACTAAATTCAATTCACTTCAATTCAATTCAATTCTATTTTATTTATACAGCACCAAATCACAACAACAGTTGCCTCAAGGCACTTTAATATTGTATGGTAGACCCTACAATGATACATACACAGAAAAAAACAACAATCATATGGCCCCCTATGAGCAAGCACTTTGGCGACACTGGGAAGGAAAAACTCCATTTTAACAGCAAGAAACCTCCAGCAGACACAGGGAGGGGCGGCCATCTGCTGCGACTGGTTGGGGAGAGAGAGAGAAGACGGTAAATGGTAAATGGCCTGTATTTGTATAGTGCTTTACTAGTCCCTAAGGACCCCAAAGTGCTTTACACATCCAGTCACCCACCCATTCACACACACATTCACACACTGATGGCAAGCTACACCCACCCTGGGGTGCACCGATAGAGGCGAGGCTGCCGGACACTGGCGCCACCGGGCCCTCTGACCACCACCAGTAGGTGGGCAATGGGTCAAGTGTCTTGCCCAAGGACACAACGATCGAAACTGTCGGAGCCGGGGCTCAAACCGGCAACCTTCCGATTACAAGGCGAACTCCCAACTCTTGAGCCACGATCACCCCAGACGGGATAAAAGACATGCTGTGGAAGAGAGACAGAGATTAATAAAGCTTAAGCTCACACCGAACTAGACATTAATAAGCAGTTCAAAATAGTCTTTACAATTCCATCATAACTGACACTGTTTGAATGTTTGAACAAATCATTTAACAAAAATGATCTTTACTGAATGTTTATACAAGGTATTTTTACAGTGAAGAGAAGTTCATCCTGTGACACCGATAGGAAACCTGTATAGGGTATACCCCATCTTTCACCTTATCACAGTTGGGATAGGGATAATGGACATGAACTCTTCTCTATGTTTTATAAAAGACACAGAAGAGGTGGCTGTGACTCAGGAGGTAGAGCAGGTCAATTATTAACTGGAAGGTTGGTCGCTCCTGTCTGCATACTCACCTATCCTTGAGTGCTCAAGTTAGGCAGAAAAGTACCAGTCGATCTACTATTTATATATGCTTAATTCAAGACTCATCACATCATTCAACAGGTTTTATACATGTTCTGACACACATCCATCCATCAATTTTCTTCCATCCATCCATCCTCTTCTGCTTTTATCCACTACAGCGAGGCTGTAGCCTATCGCATCCATTACAGGATGAGAGGCTGGACTAACAGGGCTAACATTGAGGCAGACAACTATTCAGACTCATCATCATCTTTGAGCTGTGGAAGGAAGTCTGAGAACTCTAAGAGAACTCATGCAGATGAAGAGAGAACATGCAAACTATACACAGAAAGGCCTCGGACTGGATTCAAACCAAGGATTTTCTTGGTGCCACCATACCACGTCTCAGCAATATAGCTGAGTATAAAATAATCAGGGAAAGAACAAGTTCAAAAGCAACCTCGGTCAGACAGAATTCTGTTTATACTGATCTACTGATTCAGATGAATTTTGTGATCAAATAGTCTTATTTGCCTTTAGAATGATGTCAAGTTTTTATAATCAGTGAGCACAGCTCCATTTTTCTAAAATGTGTATTTGCAGTTTCTTTTAACCTCCTAAGACCGGAACTCTTCCATGGCACGCATTTTTAATTTCTCTTTGATATTTGGGCTGATTGGGACCCGATGAATGTAAAAACAAAGAATTACCAGATTTGACAGACTAAATAACCCAAAATGTGATGTCCACATATGTGGATGGTCCTAGGAGGTTAAGGATAATGTTTAATCCTTATGATTGGCTTTCTTTCATAGCGAGTGGTGTTCTACACTGAATTATACTGAATTGTTTCAAGTATTTTGTAAAAGCTGAATTTATAGTATTGCTGATGCCTTAGTGAGTTTTGTTTTCTTATTTTTGTTTTATTTTTCTATTGTTCAGGTGAATCTGGCATATGCTTATGAGACCAAGCACAATCTCTGTATGGTTTTGACCATGATGAACGGCGGTGACCTAGGGTTTCACATACATCGCATGGGGTCACCTGGTCTGACCAAAGACAGGGCACGTTTCTACGCTGCAGAAGTCTGCTGTGGTTTAATTCACCTCCACCAGAAGTCAATATTATACAGGTAAGTGTATTTCTACATGCATTAAATCACATCTCTACTAGTCGGGAAGAAGTTTTTAAATGCTGTGTTTCTTCTAGAGATTTGAAGCCAGAGAACATTCTCTTGGATGACAATGGTATGCGCAACTACAAAACAGTGTTTTTTTAATCATTCATGTACTATAAATAGCCTCAAATTTACTACAGTAACATCCAAGCAGATAGCATTCCAACATCCACACATAGCAAAAGCTGGCAGTTACTTTCTGGCTATTTTTAACTCTGAAAATAATCTGACTGTTTGAAATGCCACACATTTGCTTATGCAGCCTATCAGAAGCATCCACCTGCTCTCAAGAAAAATCTGTGTTGATTGTATTTTGACAGGGGTAAAAAAAAGAAAAGAAAAGTAGTTTGAGGAAGTAAAAAAACCTGTTATCTATTTATAGAAACTTCCACACCTGTTCCTTCATTCTTGGAATAAAAGCAACAGTTGTAGTTTCCCATTGCGTCAGCTGGAGAAAAGTGAAGCCTAACTTGACAGGGCAAAAGTGAAAGTATGTGAGAAAAATAATCTCAACATTCATGCCATTTCAGTTAATCTTACTTTTTTTGTTCCATTAAGGACACATCCGCATCTCTGACCTGGGTTTGGCTGTGAAGATGTCTGAGGGGAGTCTAGTACGAGGCAGGGTGGGCACACTGGGCTATATGGGTATGTATGGAACTTCTACAGACCCACATAAATCACTAGATTATATGAGTGTGTTGGAAAACAAAGCAATTTATTTTTATGATTGTATGACTTTTATCCATACCTCTCAGTGGTGCTTACTGGCCTGCACACAGATGGATGGACTGCTTAAGTACTTACATAGAGTTTATCTATGTAAGTTTATCCATCACAAAGTCACTAATTGAAATTTAAGTTTATGATGCAGTTTGCATTGTGCTGGGAGCCGGTGATTTGTAGACCTGATTGTTTGTTTTAACACATCAGAAAAACAACAGAAACAAAAAATCAAACAACTGTCAATAAAATCAAAGCAAAACAAATGGTGATTTTGCTATTTTCTAAGGAACTTTGAAAGAAAGGAATTGGAATGGAAAGTTTCTTGAAGATGTTTCACCTCTCATCCAAAAACCGTCTTCAGTTCTAAAACCAAATGAGTCCCAGGTTTCTAAATCCTTGTGGGGCTTGTCACTAAAAGGGTTGTTGACCCACTATTAATTGTGTCACATGAGCCAAGGTGAGAAAAAGGCGTGGATCATGATCAGCAGAGGTTTTGAGAGAAACTAATGTGATACCTTGGCTCACTCTATTAACCTGAGGTTAATAGAAACCTGAGGCACCTGGGAATAGATCTTAAAATTGCATTGTATATGACTGACAGTTGGTGTCACAAGCCACCCCCTCTATTCAATGATGGTCATTCACAGTGAACATGGCATCTTTTACTCCTCTTTCAAACAATCTGTCTTCTCAGTTCAGAATATGAAAATTGGCATCCTCAAAAGATTGACCTTTAACCTTTAGGTGCAGATCTTTAGCTGGTCTTGTCCTGCTATGTTGTGCCATGCATTGATAGGATGGCTGTTTGGTGTCTCCAATGTAGAATCTCTGAATTCTTGTATTGTAATAGTTTAAAACTTTCAAATTACCTGATGCTGTCAACTGGATGGGAAGAAAGAACCTATTATGACTTTATGTCTACAGTGCTTTCAGAAAATGTTCACAGTGGTTCACTTGTTCCACATTTGTTATGTTACAGCCTATTTCCAAAACTGATTAAATTCATTTGTTTCACCTCTACACACAATACCACATATTGACAAAGTGAAAAAATTAGCTTGAATTTTTTATTTTTATTTTTTTTAGCAATTTTATTAAAAAACAAAACAAAACAAAACTGTAACTTAACTACCCACAGACTTTGCCATAAGACTCCAAAGTGAGTTGCATCCTGGTGCACTGGTCAGATGTTTCTATGACTTGATTGGACTCCACCTGTGGTAAAGTTACTGGGACATGAAGCCATGATGTCCAAGGAATTGTCTGTAGACCTCAGAGACAGGATTGTATTGAGGCACAGATCTGGGGAAAGGTACAGAAAGATTTCAGCAGTATTTAAGTTCCCAATGAGCACAACAGTCTCCATCATGACGTAAAAGGAAGAAGTGTGGAAGCACTCCAGCCAATCTGATCTAAATTGAGGTAGAAGGGTCTTAGTCAGTGAACTGACCAAGAAGCCAATGTTCACTCTGGCAGAGCTCCAGCATTGCACTGTGGAAAGAGGAGAACCTCCCAAAAGGATAATCATTTCTGCAGAACTTTCAGACAATGAGAAATAAAACTCTGGCCTGATGAAACAAAGATTGAAATCTTTAATTTGAAGTGTCATGTTTGGAGGAAACTAGGCACCAATGATCCCCTGACCAATGCAATTGCTACAGGGAAGCATGGTGGTGGCAGCATCATTCTCTGGGGTTGTTTTTCAGGAGCAGGAACTACAAGACTAGTCAGGGTTTGGTTTTTAATAATTTTCACGACATGGAAATATAGACTGACAGAGTACACAAGAATGTTGCCTTGGCAATAAGTAACAGCAGCAAAGCATAAAAAGATTATTCGTTTGCATTCCCATTTCAGCTCCTGAGGTGATCGGCTATGAGCGTTATGGAATGAGTGTGGACTGGTGGGGCCTCGGGTGTCTGATTTATGAAATGACTGCAGGTCGGCCCCCTTTCAGGGCCAAAGGAGAAAAGCCTAAATCCTCAGAAATGGAGAGAAGGATTCAGAATGAACATGAAGAATATGGCAACCAGTTCAGCAAGGAGACAAAAGACATCTGCTCCTTAGTGAGTTCTTCAAAATGAAACTATTTTTATTTCAGCATGCACAGAAGATGTTCTTTCATCTACATCATACCTTTATTCCCTGATGTATGTCAGATTGTTTATTATTTAACCAGATTGTTAAGACACGGTACAACAATTTCCAAAAGCCAAGTCACATTCTAATAGGATAGGTTCAGGGTTGCTTACACCTTCTCAAGCAATGAGAACACCTTTCTTTCCACTATTGTAGCTGCTGACCAAGGACCCCACAAAGAGACTGGGCTCCCAGAAGTCTGGGGGAAAAGATGTAAAATCTCATCCTTTCTTCCAAGAGATCAACTTTCGGATGCTGGAGGCAGGATGCGTTGACCCTCCATTTAAACCTGATGTAAGTACCCAAATGAGATATCTATATCTATAGATTGATAGAGACAGTTATCTAGATAGCTAGATATGTATGTATATGTGTGTGTGTGTATGAATTTGAATTTTGAATATGTATACATACATACATACATACATACATACATGATTACATTTATGTATTTAAATTGGATTCCATTTAGCTGGATGTAGTGTTTTCAATGTAAGAAACATCTTGTCAAGTGACTTTGGTTTTTAAAGAGTATGTAAAGTACTTAAATAAAAACTGATCAAATGTAGAAGTGTTCATTTTAACAATCTTAAAGCCGTTTAAATTTGTACTCACTGCATGTGGTCTTTTATTTTTAGCCCAGTCAGGTGTACTGCACTGATGTACAGGACATAGAAGAATTTTCTACAGTGAAAGGAGTCCATTTTGACCAGACTGACATCTTCTTCTACTCCCAGTTCAACACAGGAAGCAATTCCATAATTTGGCAAAATGAGGCAAGTTCTAGGTTACATTACCAGGGTTAATCCAGACAAGAGCTTCAAACCTCACCTTCCTTCTCTGTCTTCCATGTAGCTAATAGAAACGGGATGTTTTGAAGAACTGAATGTTTTTGGCCCTAAGGGATCTGCATCTCCAGATCTCATCTGGTCCCAGGCCCCAGAGAGCCCCAAACGCAGCCTGCTGCGCCGAATCTTTCGCAAAAACGTAAGGACATGAAATACATTCTGTCAAAATGTGTGCGCTTTGTGGAAAGTTGAAGATATCTTTCCTCTTTTCACTCAAACAGCATCATTCAGATTCTGACGAAAGCAGAGAGAACCTGTTGTCCAGTGAGGGCTACAGCACATCAGGAATACATAACTCTGCCCTGAATCCCAGGAAAGTCTACAACAAAGACACCAAAAAACAACAAGTCATTGTAGCATCAAAGGGTTCTTCCCTTTAAATCGCAGCACAGCAGGCATTTGTGTTTTCATTGTCTTCCTTACACCTAATCTGTATTAGCATTTTCTGCTTCTCTCAGGTAAAACAAATGAATAATTTTACACCATCCCAACTTTTTAAAAGTACTTGAATTTTTAAACAAGTGTACTAGTATATATAGTATATAGTACTAGTATTTTTTTTTAACAATTCCAATATAAGAAATGTCATCTGAATAATAAATTATGTGGAATTATCTGGATTAAATGGGTCATCTGGACGTCCAGACGTGTTCAGACCTTTTGGGATTTCTTTACCTGGATGGAGCATGCATCAAGACATTAACTTGTAATAATTTTTAAATTAAAAAAGCAAGCTTGAACCAGATATTTGGCATAAACATAAAAACTCAAAGCCGAGTCAGCAGTTAAGCAAGGTTCCTGGTAGAAGTAAAGAGGCAAGGGGGACCTACTGTTATCTCAGGTATATTTCAGGGACACAAATGAAGATTTAGGTTGGGGAAAATTGTCAGCCATCCAACTTTTAATAGAGTCTAAGCATCTATTTGGATGCCTTTAGAAAAATCTTGGAGCTTAAAAGAGATATTTAATTAGATGTCATGTTCAGCACAATTTGAGCACCTTTAAGGGCATGTCTTATCTCTGCTAAGAAGAGGGGAAGATATAACAGAAACAATAAAGGCTCCAAAATAGAAAGGCCAACTAACTAGGTAGCACTTTTCACAGAGTAATGCCCAACGTATCCAAGCAGGGACGTGTGAGAAAAACTCCCCCGCAGGGGCAAATGGTCTGAGCATAGTTAACCAGAAACGCTTGCTTGCTAACCAGGCCTCGTTTCCACAACAGGCTGAGTTTCACATGGACGCCTACTCTATTCTGTTCTACTCTACAGTGGGAGTGGGACAAACTGCAGCCGTCCGCATCAAAGCTAAATACCAGGGCTATCATTGTGGAAGTTTACTAGCTGCCACTTTGCTCTCTCTGGATGTTTTTTTTCCTAATGGCACAATTAGCTACTGGCAGCACTAAGTGTTTGGTTAGCTTAGACAACTATGCTCAGCTTAAACTGGTTTGGCAATGGATTATGGACACAGAACCAGGCGAGTTACTGGTTGCACGAAGCAGCAGGGGAACTGTATCTAAACTGAGCAGCACCCAGAGCGTGGAGAACCAATCTGAGCAAAGAATGAATGACATCTGTGGGAGCGCAGCAAAATCAAATGGTTTTAGGCCTGAAGAGTAGAGGTGGTGAAAGCTGCACACTGAAACAGAGCAGTGCGGCCGGTGAATGAGAAAGAGGTTGTTTTTGCTTTTACAATAATTTTTAAAATGTTTATTTTGATGTGGCCAGTTTTAAAATGCAGACAGTGACTTTTGATAAAGTACATTTGTAACTTTTCCACAAAGCTCTTCTTTTACAATAAACAAATTGTTCAGATGATAGGTATTATACTGTTTTTTTGTACCATGTGTTAATAGGTTCTAAAATATATTTCACCTTCACTCTCTGTAATGCAATATTTTTTTTTGTAAAACTTTATAAAAGCTATAAATTTAATCCTAAATCTGACTTCTAATTTGGGAAAAATACCTTTTTCAAGACATGAATTCCTTGCCATTACTTTTGTTGCAGGATGGGGTCAAAATCTTCCCAGTGGTATTGAACATTTTCCTTGGTAGTGGGTCACTGATGGTATTCATTACAGCTCATTCAGACACAGTATAGGAGAGAAACTGTGTATAAATTAGTCTTTGCACATCATTGATACAAATAATTTCAAAGTTCACCAGTAAAGCAGCTCCTTAGAAAAAGGCTGGGTGAACCAAAAAGACCATTCAACAAAAAACAGATTTAATTAATCAGATCAACTTGGATGTGGAATTTTTTAATTAAATTTAACCCAGTGTAAAAAAAACACAAACAAATAAAATTCATCCAAAAGAACCAATAACAAAGACTTTCATTTAGAGAATAAGTGAAATGGTGAATTGGCTCTGTTTGGCTGCAACAACACACACAACTTCATGGTGCCAAAAATGTGTTGAACTAAAATCTTTCTAAAGCATAACAACTTTAAAATATACACATTTGAAACCGGAGCACCATAAGTAAACTAATTCAGAAAAGCCTGATATGGAACTTCTCCCTATGGTAACAATGATATGCAGCCCACAGTTAGGTGTCATTTTAAATGTTTTATGTCTAGGAAGAATTCATTCAGCCCATACTGCTGACGATATTTTAATATTGCAAGAGCTGAAATGCTGCTTATTTGACCTACAGTTTACTGCAGGCACGAAGTGTTTTCATTTTGGCTATCTAAAGGTCGAACAATGTTTTTGACTCAGGGGTGTGTGAATAGTCAGTTCAATGTTTTCATCCCTCCCATGGAGGACTACGTCGTCCATCCACCTCCGTCTCCACATGGTACAGCATGTCAGCCAGAGTGTGTTCGATCACAGCTCCCCAGCCCATGTCACTCATCTAAAAGTAATCAAACAATGACTCAGGAAGTTTCAAGATCATTTGGAGAAAGTTGGGAATCTTAAAAGGTATGAAGTTCTCACCGGCTGGTACTTAACATCCTTTGGAGGGTATTTGAAGTGGGGTCCAAAATTGACAGAAACCTGAAGAGAGGTAAGGGTATACTTAAAAAAAAAAAAAAAAACCCTTCCAACCTTAAAATCAAATAAATCATCAAATGTGCAGGTGTACTCACTGTGCAGCTCTTGTATAGTGAGATGGCAGGGAAGTAGATGCCCTCAAACAGGTTTTCAAAGGCAACACCTTGGTTCACTCCATTTTTGTAGAAAATCATCTGAAAAACAAGAGCTGGGCCAATAAGAGGTAGGTAGTGGAAAATGACAGTAGGTTTTCTCCACTGGAATTAATTTTGAAAAAATGTTCTAACCCTGCTGGGACTCATTGCCTTGAGGCTTTTCTCTGCTTTGTCCACATAGTCCTTCTCCTCAAAGTACAGGTAACTCTTAAACTTAATTAGTGCCTGAAAAGAGAAACTGGTTTTAGATGCAACTAGTCCAAGAAAGACATGAAAACATAATGAGGAAAAATAGAAAAAAAATCAAATAATATAAATATATATTATTTTATTTATTCCAGCCTAGTAATAATACTGTTAATTTGTGTAATTTCTACAACACAAATTCTGGCTCAGAGGAACACATCTATCATTCCAACAGTTGCTGTTCCTTTAAAAATACTGGCAGTGGTATCCAGAGGTATAAATCTGATTGGCATTTATATCTCTCTTGTATAAGTAACATAAAGAAGAGATGCAAGTAAGAAAATGGGAGTTGGACAAATGAAACACAGCCAAGCTCTCTCTTCTTGGGACCATTTTGATACAACTGCATGTGACAGAAATGCAATGCTCAACACAAGAAGAAATCAGAAGTGCAGCTGATGTAGCTGAGGTTACCTTGTCCTTGTATGTATCAGGCAGAGCCTTCGCTGTCTCTGTGTCTTCAGGCAGCTCTATGAAGAAGCCCAGTGTGTCTCCCTGACTGTAGCCTGAGGAATAATGTTTTCCTAGTGACTGGTGAAACCGCGTCCCTTTCTTACTGCGCCAAGAGTAGCTGAACTTGTCATAACCCAGAGGTGCCTGCAGGTTACCTAAGTTATAAATAAGATCCAACATGTTACATATTGTGGTATTAACATTTTGTCAAAGCAGCTGAATATCTAACTCTATATTAGGGCTGTCAGATTATGCCAAAAAATGATATCCACTATTACTCTGGTAAAGAGTGACAACACAATTTATTATTTAAATTGAAGGGAATATATATTAACTGAAACATGAGTAAGGACAAACAAACCTTAAAGCTGGAAGGAAAAAGAGGACCTGCTCTGATGTATATATCAATACATAATAATGGCAGATACTCATTAAACAAAATTTTGAGGTTTGTGAATTTCTTAGCCTCCCATCTAGTTAGGAGTCACAGAGGTGGCTGAAGGCTGTTCCCGCAGTCACTACATAAGACGCAGTATACACTAGGGCTGGGTCATATCATACAGTTCACGGTAATACTGGTATAATGTTGGGCAACGATAAGAAAATGAAATATCGTGATAGAATATGGGTAAAACCCGCATGTGCAGTGCCTTTGTTTTCATAGGCACATGGCAGAAAAAGCATGGCGGACGAAAGCGGATCGTTGAATGAAACAGATGAACCAGAATTGGTTTGTAAAAATGTTGCAACTTCAGTGGTGTGGAACTGGTTTAGCTTTTGTCCGTCAGATACACAGCAAAGCACTATTTTTGGTAGAGCATGCTAGTGGGCCGTCGTTATTACCGTGTTTTTTTGGAAAATACGGCACACTAAAAATCAATCCTTTGATTTTTCTGAAAATCGACAGTGCCCCTTATAATCCCGTGTGCCTTATGTATGAATTCTGGTTGTGTTTACTGACCTGGAAACGATTTTATGTGGTACACGGCGCTCAAAAATCTGTCAAATGTTTTAGTATGACTTTGCTAAGCTACGAACCCGCACCGCTTGATGGATTGTCGGAGCATTATGGCTATCGTAGGCAGGAGCCTCATGGAGTGATACGTACTGTGCTTCGACATAATATTACCGTATTGTGTGTATAACCTCTTTTTAAGTTTTGTGGATATTATACATGGTTATGCTGAGGATATGTTGCCCAATTTCCACTGGAAATGTCTTTTGGTTAAACTGTCAACAAGGAATTAGCATTTGCACTGTTAAATTTTTATATAACTTTAATGCACATAAAAAAAAAAAACAGCTGCTTGTTTAAGTGAAAATACATTGATGGGTTTTTTTTGCACTAATAAAGTTATGGACTTGTAAAGTATTTTGTCTAGTGTCAATTATATCGTCAGTTATATTGTTATCGCACATTTTCAAATGTATATCGTGATAAATATTTTTGGTCATATCGCCCTGCTCTAGTATACACTATGAACGGGTTGCCACTTCTCACATTGTAGATTTTAAATGGACTGGTTCTTATATAGTGATTTTCTACTGACCACTGTTAGTTTTTGTAACAAACAATTGTTTCTATAGTTTTAGTTTTTAAATCAGAATGAAGGCTATCACAATACACTTAAATGATATTGACCCACAATGATGACATTTCTGCCTCAATGCACAAAATATACATTTCTTTTTAGTTAATTTTTCAGATACACTATATAATTTCTCTAAATTAGTTTTTATTCTTATACAAGTTAACAAAAATATCTTTCCACACCCAAGTTTGTATTTTTAGTTTAGCTTTACTGAACTATGATAACCTTGTAAACTCTTATTAATCTGATCTACAGTCAATTGATGAGACTTTATAATTATATATTATTTTAATGACATTGTATATGTCTTTCTACTCTGTACACAAACTATATTGTAGATGTAAATGTAATCATATTTGTATGAGTACAAAGCACTACTGACCAAGTGGTTGAGACCAGCCAAGTCTGGCTGCGGTCTCTGGAGGCATGTCATCAACAGACACCTCAAAGTACCAGGCGCCTTTCCGGACGCCATGGGAAGCTCGGACCATTGAGTAACCCTTCTCCCCAGTCACTGTCAGCCGGTCATCAGAGATCTTCAACTGAGGCGCTGCAACATAAACATACTTATTCATACACAGCATAAAGTAAAGTGCCATGAAAAGTCTTGAGTCACCTATAATCTCACTCCATTTTGTGTTCAAGGAACCAGACTTTTTAGTAATTTGTTTTTTAAAAGTGGTGTTGAGCAACAGTTGTACTTTCTGAACATCAAGATATTAACTACTTTTGGATTCAGTTTCAGTCTTTGTACCAGAAAATTTTCAGAGGAAAATTTGTTAAGCAACTCACCTATGAATGATTCAAACATTCATTAGTTTCTAAGTTGAGGGATGATTCAGTGTTGAGCCTAAGCATAACAGAAAACTTAGCAAAGGACCAACTTTCAGTTATATCTTTAGGTACTTTTTGTCCCTAAAGACATTGTGATCCTTATACTTTTAGCACAAACATCACATTGTCTTTCCAATATGATGTTTGTGGTTTCCAATATGATGTTTGTGGTTTCAACAGTATGTTTAGTTGGAAGGGGTCAAATTTCACTGTAGGTAACAACTTTGCATCAGATGCCAGATAAACTACTCCCGAGGACTGTGAAAATGAATAACAAAGAAGCTGCCAAAGAGAGTTCAGGCTGTTTTAAAGAAAAAAGATATCCATACCAAATATCGACTTTCAAACTTCTTGAACTTCTTGACTACACTCTGCCTCATATAATGAATTTACATTTTCGTTGTCCATGTTTCAATAAACTGCCTGAAACAAAATACTTAACAAAATACAATGAACTCAAGGGTGGCTCAAGCCTTGTGCACAGTATTGTTCATACGAAGAAAACAGAACATCCTTGAAACCCATACCTCTGTCATGTAAGGCCAGCAGCACTCTCTCATACAGACAGGCTCTGTACAGATCACCAGGTATGGGTTTGCCTGCCCAACAGTCCAACTCGAGCTTCTCTGGGTCTGGAGCATGCGGGTCTGGTTCTGCTAGGACATAACGGTAGCCATCTTTATTAAATGGGTGCTCCAGTGGGTAACCATGAGGAGGCAGCCGCTGAGCAGAGAACAGAGGGTCGCTGCAAAGAGATAGAATGACCAGTTGTAATTTAATGGTAGCATGCACGTGTTAAAGTTGCATGAGGAACAAAACAGATTTGCATTAGAAAAATGCATAGAGATAACTATGACATCTATATACCGTAATTGTCGGGCTATAAGCTGCTACTTTTTGCACAAGCTTTGAACCCTGCGGCTTTTAGTCAGGTGCGGCTTTTCTATGGATTGTCCATGATTTTTGTGATATCATAAGACAATTTGTTTTGTTTGTTCCGCTGTTGTACAGCACTACGTTGCCTGGCGGAAGGGCATGTGATCAGATACACCGTATCGGGGTTCAAGAGTGGTATGTTGGTCACATGTCCATCCGCCAGGCAACATAGTGCCGTACAAGTAGCGCGAAAAACAAACTTCAAAGTAGCGCTACGCGTTCAGCGGGAGGCGTGGATGATGAGCGGCGATAAACTTGCAAAAAGCAAGTTATGCTCAACTCCACCGGTGGAATCTGACAGCGTGGAAAAGTGTGAAAACATCCATGATCACCAACGGATTTCGAAGGGCTGGACCCCTTCTGAGGGTGTTCGACTCTGACACTGACAACGAAGATTTGTTTGGTTTTGAAAGTGACAACGAAGGAAAGAAGCTGAGAGTGGATGATGAAGCCATCCTGAGCCTGTTCGTATCTGACACTGGAGAAGAGGACTTTGGTGGTTTTAGTGCGCAGGAAGAAGAGAAAGATGGTGGTGAATGACTTTTCTTCTTGTTAAAGCCGTGTCACTGCACCTGAGCCTAAAAGGTAGTCCGAATCTATTTTTCTGGTGTGCTGTGGGTTATTGTTATGTACTACATTTGTTACTCATTTATGAAGCACAGTACATGTTAGGTACTTGTAATTACCGGTACTTGTGCATATACCTAAAAAGTTATGCAAATATGTACCCATAACCTGTTTTTCAAAATATTAATAAAAGGGGTGTGTCTCCAAACAGCCATCTCTTTCCTGACAATTCCCTTTGTGCATATTCTCTTACATATGATAAGTCAACATTGAAACACCTGCGGCTTTTAGTCAGGTGCGGCTAATGTATGTCCAAAACAGGATTTTCCCCTGATTTTAGCTTGTGCGGCTAATATTCTGGTGCGCTTTGTAGTCCGGGAAATACGGTAACTATATATTTGTTATATATCCATAACCAAAATGCCCTACAAGCTATGTTTTTTTTAATAAATTCCCCAAAATCCAACAAGGACAGGGGGGTCCAGGCCCATCCAGCCCCTCCACCTCTGGCAGATCCTCCTGCCTGCAGAGTGGTCTCCTCAAAAGTAGTGGGCATCTTCAAAAAGATGATAAGACCTCCTGCCAGCTAATCTGAGAAGTTTATCATATTGAGAATCAACTAAATGAATGAAATGAAAAGGATTTATTGGTTTCCTCTAATTCTTGAATATTTGTTTTCTTTTTTCTTCTTTCTCTTTCATCTTTAAGCAATGATTTATTAAATCTCCAGTTTTTACTTGGCGGAATGACCTTCTTAATTACCGGTACTAGCATTAAAGACACAGGAGCATGATCGCTGACAGCTATTGGGTGTATCTAACTGTCTGAAACAGTGTCTCAACAGTGAGCTGCTGACTAGGTAATAATCCAGAAAAGAGTAAGAGTGATGAACATGTGAGAAGAAAGTATATTCCCTGCAGTCGGGGTGATGATATCGCCATTCATCACAAAGTCCGTAATCACTCATGTACTGTTTTCAGTGTTGCTTTTTATTATTATTTTTAAATGACTGTCACTTACACTTTGGAAAGCGGTTTCTTCCGGATGTCTACGTGGACCTGCAAAACTACCATTAAATTTTCTGGGACAGATTTTTTTGCTTATATTTTGCCTTAGAGGTACAGGCTTCTCTTACAACAACATCACTCAAAAGTATGTACTTATATTATGAAATGGAGGCAGGGCAACATGCAAATTGTATGGAGAGTGCACAAGGCTGTTGGTTCTGAATGATTCTGATTTACTATGATATGCATGTGGTGAGAACAAAATAGATGTATGATTAACTTCACCAAATATGTGCAGTTAATCATTTCAACAGTAATTTTGTGTGGAATCCAGTTTTTTGCACACGGTAAGAACATTTCCTCGGAAATTTTAATAAATGAGGCCCAGTGTCCGAATAGACTTACCTAAACCTTAAAACTTAAATAGACTCAGAAATCAAACTCCCTTGGTTGCCTTTAACTGCAAACATAAACTAAGCTGGTTGATTAATGCTCACCTATTGGGGGAAAAAAGAAGAAAAAAAGCCCATGTTGACTTTGTCCCAAAGTATTTCCCCTGGACATTATGCCTGTCACTTTGAGGAATTCTTCAACCAGAATGGAAATGCTAGAATTGCTAGTTTGCCAAATTACCTCACCAACTAAATGGATTTTAGCAATCACCAAATCATATAATGTAAGCAAAGATGCATATCTTATATTTGTTTTCAACAGTAATGGCCATCATGCAGGCATATAGCCAGATAGCTATAACTTAGCTATGCAATATGTATTTGACATTAGTTGATTCATCACATTTAAATAAACTTTGCTGATGTTATAGTGATAACTGAGTATATAATAAACACAAGCCTCCCAGTTGTTATACATGACACATAACAGACAGAACATACAACAGTGCAATATTATAATACAGGACAGTTAGTACCTCCTAGTTCTCTTAGCTGCTCCTGCAGCCGTCCCCTCTTGTTGCTGCTGTTGTTTACGTTTGGCACCTCTTCCTTTTCCTGGGCCAGGGGCCAAAGCACCTTCAAGAACATAAGATAGATTATTCAAATGAACCCACACAGGCACACAAACAGCCAGACAGCAGCAAAGGCAATATACACTTAGATGCCAATTTCTCACGCAGTCCTGCAAGAAATTTTCCTTATGTCAGCTTTTCTCCCCTCTCATCAATCTCAACCAATATTCATGAAAGGAGGATTTATTGCAGGGCCGGCGTCTTAAATTAGCTTTCCATTAGCTTAGCTCTACCTAGGTGTAGTGGACATATAAAGACTTACAGTACTGCAGGCACTAGTCTTCAGGTCTGATTACACCAACTGGTATTTACTGAACCTGACCTTAACTACTAGGTTGGTCTTTTCTTTCACTAGTTTGGTGCAGAAATCTGCAGAAATGACAGTGCCCTCCTGCAATCCTGAGTCGACTCTGGGCTGACATGTTGACTGACAGTGATGACAAGGAGTTGTGGAAGTTTAACCACAAATGGACCTTGCCACATTGGCACCACTGAATGAGGCATTGGAGATTATGAGGATTACTATGAGAACACCTCACAGCTCCTCATATCCAACTGGGAGGATGACGCATGAAATTTTCATTTCCCCTTGAGGTAAAGAGGACAGCGCACCAAACTCCCCCACAGCTAGGACGGATATGTAGAACGTCTGCAAATGTGCTACATTACAGGCTGAATATTACTTGGCTTGCTGGGGTAACAAAGAATACCAGCAAACCAGTTATCCCCAGTCTTACTGGAGCTGCTGGAAGAGGTATCAGTCTCACAGAAGGCATGTGTGGGAAAAGATCAAGGTGATTATAAACATTTGGTGAACATAGGGCAGCATTTGCCTTGTTCTGCAGGGTCTGAACAGTTTACTCACAACATACAAATTTGGGATGGTCACTCATGTATCTCTGAGATGCCTAACGCACCAGGGAAACTGGTTTACATCTGTTGACCTATAGGACATATAATTATACATCTCATCTATTCCCCTGACAGCAGGTATCTGAGGCGCCTGTCACAAGTACACTGTGCTGCCATTTGGCCAATCCCTTAGTTCCATTGTTTTTGTACACTGCACTGAAGCAGCAACAACAGTGTCCTGAGGCACTAGGCAAGTTTTTTAGCTACACTTTTAGATGACTTGCTCCTTCTCACATGTTCAGAGCAGAAGGCTGCGTCACTGCTGTCATGATGCATCTGACCTACCTGAGCATTTCTATAAACACAGAAAACGTTGTCAACAACATAACTTTTCTGGGTTATCCGTGAACTCAATTAAATTCTATTCCATTTATATATGACCAAATCATAACAACAACTGCCTCACTTTATATTGTAAGGTAAAGATCCTACAACAATAAAGAGAAAACCCCAAGAATCGAATGAACCCCTTTGAGCAAGCACTTGGTGTCAGTGAGAAGGAGAAACTTCTTTTTAAGAGGAAAAACCCTTCGGAGGAACCAGGCTCAGGCAGGGGCAGCCATCTTTGGCAACAGGTTTGGGGTAATGGGAAGTAGACAGTTTAAAAGACACTCAATTTCCTTTACTAAAGTGAAGGCATTCAGAGTGTGCCTCATTCTTTACCACCTGCACAAATGGGTACCTTCAGATTATGCATTTGTTACTGGGGCTTATAGCATCAGGTACCCTTGTAGTCTGATTCAGCTGGGTACAGAGGAGGGAGTTTTAAGTGCTGGGTGTCATATCTCAGACCTAGCCCAGTGCACAGCAAAAAAGAGTAATTGTAACAGTAGAATGCACAATAGCATTGACATCCAGCTTTTCTGACGCAAGCAGTCCCAGTGGGCACCGTGCAGTCTCAGAGAGCAGTCACTGTGGAATCAAGCTTGTCCAGCTGGGGCAGTTTACAGGAAGGGTAATCAGTAAATGTTCAAATGTTAGGGGGAACTGCGTTCACACTGGTTGCACAAGCTGAAAAGTGCAAGAGCCGATGGCCTTCCACAGGGTTTAACACCATTTTAAATGTTTAGGGATCCACCAGATCCCTTTAAAATTGTAAACAGAGAATGAGGATTGGTGTCACATTCCCTTTCCATGTCTGGTTTGAGTAGTTTTTTGTCATTCTTTTAAGACCTGATTGACAAGCACATTTAAAGTTTACTGGGCTGCTATTACTATTTGTCATGTAGGGTTTGGGGATAAAACAGCTGGCCAACCATCCTGCATGTCCTTTTTCAAAAAATATTTTCATTTTAAAGGGGCCCCCAGATGGCCTCTGGAGACTTAGCAGTGATTTGGGCCTCTGCAAGGGGAGAGCATTAATTTCCTAACATGATTGGTTCATATGTGCCTTTTATCTCTCCATGTCTCCTTTGGTTTCGTCTAAAGAATAATATGTGTCCTGTTTGCATTTCGAATGCTTTTTTTGTGCAGGAAAAAGAGTTTTCGGCAAAGTTCTTCAACTTTTCATTTACTGGGTTGGCTTATCAGTGTTTATATGAGTCAGGGGCTGCAGGTGCCAGTTGGTCTGCAAGCTCATTTTACTTGTTGTTTAGCAGCCCTGTTTAAGGGGCATCTGTGCCACAACACGCTGGTCCTCCCTCCTCATTTTTGTCCAGACTGTGCAATAGAGCAAGCTATATAAGGGTGAGTGGTTTAGCCCAACAGTTGTTGTGATCATCAGCAGATCAGGACTGGTATAATGCTTCTGAAGAATACCCAGCAATGTGCATCTCCAAGTGAAACATCTAACATGTGCTGCTTTGAGAACCGGGGCTACACAAGAAGTTACAGTAAGTTATGACTGACTTAGCTCAAGTGCTGTTGGTGTAACTGAACCCAAAGGCCAGAGTACAGATAAAGCAGCAGTGAATTTGTGGACAGACAGCCATTGAAAACAAGTTGCAATAAATATGTGTAAATGACTTTAAAGACAAATGTTTGCTGCTCAATATTACTATCTGATAAACAACTATTGTTTTTTTTTTTTATAATAATATTGCCAAAACCACCACTAAGCATACACACACAAATGGAGAAAGCAGCTTATTCAGCATCTGGAGTACACAGGAAGGACAGCAGACACAAAAAGGCAGGAATTAGTCCATGAGATATGTGGCATTTTCCAAATACTATGAGCCTCTAATGCCTCTTTGATGTGACCTTGCCACATCGGTCTGGCAAAATGTAAATTAAATGTAACAAGACCTACTCATTTGATTCAACTCCATCCAGCTTCCGCTTATCCTTTTCAGGGTCGCGGGGGGCGCTGGAGCCTATCCCAGCTGTCATAGGGCGAGAGGCGGGGTACACCCTGGACAGGTCGCCAGTCTGTCGCAGGGCCAACACACAGGGACAGACAACCATTCGCACTCACTTTCATTCACACATTCACACCTAGTGACAATTTGGATTATCCAATTAACCTATCCCCATAAGCTGCATGTCTTTGGACGGTGGGAGGAAGCCGGAGTACCCGGAGGGAACCCACGCAAACACGGGGAGAACATGCAAACTCCACACAGAAAGACCCCGGCCTGATGTTGGAATTGAACTCAGGACCTTCTTGCTGTGCGGCAACAGTGCTAACCACCGTGCCACCGTGCTTGATTCAACTCATTCCTCCAAACACAAATAGAAAGTCAAAATTAAGTGCTCTAAGGTAAACAAGAACTAACCAAACATGCCCACTTACCAATAAGTTTAGTGATCCAAGTGATGGCTTCTCAGTAGCTGCACATAACTCAGTTCTTAATTTTCTAACTTTTAAGTCAAATTTTTGTCTCCAATTCTAACGTGTTACTCAGTTGTTCAATATACATCTGGACATCTTTTACTTTACCTGACTTTACTTTTAACTAAATTATAGGTCTTTTCCACTAGTACCTAATCGCATATCTGCAGTTTTGGTCATTTTCCATTACAATTGAATACCACCAAATGTACATGGGGTCATTATAGCAACATAGTCAAAGGTCCCGTGACTCATTTGCATGCAACACAAACCCCACAACAAAGGAGGACGCTGAGTCCACGGTATACCTGCTGCTCAGTGTTTGGCTTTTTGTCAGATTCTGGGACCACAGTGTTCTTATTTTATTGCCCCCTCATTGCCGGGTTTCAAAATTGGTGTTGATTTTCACAAAGGAGAGACACTCATCATTGGCACGTAGTATGCTGACGTCAGATTTTTGCCTCAGATTGCTTGGAACCCCAGCAGAGGTGGTACTAAAGAAAATACCTGGTACCATTTATTAAACCCTACAAACCGAGTCGAGCCATGTCAAGCCAACCCAAGTAGGTACTAATGGAAAAAGGCTATTTGTGAACTACAGGTTTAACCACTGAATGTAGGTGTGAGCTGAAGTAATAAATGCATATTATAAACATCCCATTGCAAGTACAGCTTAATGCCAACAACAACTAATTTTTAAAATTCATCGCGATGTTAAAATATTTGATCATCACAAACTACAAAGATTAAAGATTCTAATCTAGACATTATTTTCACAATTTCCATTTCATTTATTGAACACAATTGTTCAGTAAATAAAATGCAAGAAAGTTATTAATTTTTCACACTACTGTAGGATTTTTTGTATAGCTTGTTTCTAGAAATTTCTAAAACCTGTCATTTTGGGGGTTTTTTCCTTTGCTGTCGAGCTTATCTTTTTAAAGTAATTTTATGGCTCCAGACCTGTGACACAAAACTTGAGATGGAGGCAATTGAAAAGGATGAGGCTAATAAGCATTGGGTAAAAGCCAATAGCAAATCAAAAATGAAAATCTGTTCTTGCAGCCATTGCACTTTGGAAGGGCAGAGTGCCATTACAGTCGGGAGATTTTGAAGGATTTCAGAGCTCATTAGCAGCAAGCCAGAGACAAGGAAGATTCACAAATGAGGGTAAAAGCTTTTTAGAAGGTGGGTGGGAGACCAAACAGATGCAGAGAGCAAACAGGGAGGTTACAACTGGATGTGGATGAAGTTGCCCTCAAGATGCTTTTTGGGGATCAGTTTGGGTTGGTTTGTGCTACACAGGAAAGTCTGATTGGAACATTTGGGCCAACTTCTATCCAGAGAAGTTATGACACACACACACAAACCCCACACTAATTACTCCAGATGCCAACACACCACATATTCACCTGAGAAAGAAGATCCACCTGGAACATAATGCACAGAATCACTATGGGAATCACATATTACACCATTTGATTGAGTTTGGGGAGTTTACAGCTCATTATTCATGTAAGGCTGATTTCACACCCAACCCATTTGGTTCAGTTTAGTCACACTCTTACGCCTTGATTATACTCTGTTGTGGACATGAACATGGAAAGGTAGAGACACAATGGCCAAGTAGTCATTCCTGTTACACTCAGATTGATGTTCACTTCTCTGTGGACAAGTCAGGTAGCAAAAGGGGGGAGAAGACAAACAAAAAACAATAGGCAGGCACATCAAGGTCTTCCCTGCCCTCACACTCACCATCTGATGGCAAAATATATATCACTTGGACCCTAGCAAACCCTGGAGGACATGGAAATTGTAATCAAGGGTTTACTATGATAGATGCCAGCAGTTTGTGAAAGCTGTCAAACTCTGGTACAAATGAAACCTAACCAACTCTGCCTGAAAAGGAGGGCCTTGGCATGTATCCAAGAAAATTTTATCCAGTTCTATGGTGAAAAAAAGCCCAATCAAAATACATTTTTTTATGTTAGAGTGACTGCAGCAGAGAAAGTTTTAATCAACACAAGCTTGCTCTAACACACTGTACATCACTCTCCTTCACTGAGACCTCAGTGCTTGTATGACCAATGAAAATCTGAGGGAGAGAGAGAGCACAGGAAAGCAAGAAGTCATTTCAAAAGCTAGGCTTTTTTTGTCACTGCTGTGACCAAGAGGATGACAGTCAATCAAGATAAGGTGGTTAACTTGCTCAAAAAAAATCTCTAGCCCCAAACCTGAAAACATTACGCCTAACCAATAAATGAATCCACAAACAGTGGAATAACTGAGCAAAAGCTTTAATTTTTTAGCAAAAGAAAAGTTGCTATTACATGCTTCTGCACATTTTGCCCAGTTAGTATAACAGTGACCTCTTAACAATTTAATGAATATATCTTCTCTTTCAGCTGCTCCCTTGAGAGGTTGCCATAGCAAATCACCTGCCTCCATCTCACCCCATCCCTAACATCCTCCTCTGACACTTCAATGTTCAGCATGAGCTCCTTCACAACATTAATGGACCACCTGTGTGATCATATCTTTTCCTTCTGATTCGCGAGAGAACTGAGCTGCAAAAGCATGAATTCTCTGCAGAGTTCGCAAAAAGACATTCTCACATGTGTGATAGCATCTTTGTGTGTTTGGCTGCAGAGTTCTACACCTGCAGCCTGTTTAATTTACACGTGAAGAATTTATTTGTGCAAATAACAATGAATACTTGTGCCCTTGAAATGAAATTATTTACTCCTGATTATGTTCTTTTCTCTTGAGTGTGACTTATATATGGATATAAATATACATCCAACCCTGTTGGGCATACGCACTAAAAACACTGAACCTCTTCAGCTGTAATGATCCACTTGGAAAAGGAAATCTGTTGGGCATTTCTCATGGCCTTCAGACAATAATTCTGATTGCTACAGAGTTATAAACATTATATGCTGGCTGAGCCAGATTATAATGCCTGCAATAAGTTTCTTGTTAATGATGATAAACATGTCAAATTCGATAAAGTGCACCATCATCTGCTGTGACATCTCCAAAATGTTATCTTTACATGTGCAACTGTGAGAGTTGTTGCTGCATGCAGGATGACAGCTGTTAAATCTGTCCAAAATGTCTGTTTAATGTCAAGTGAACAAAAAACGAATCAAACTGTGGGTGTGAAACCACCTGCAAATATTTTTCCCTCTTTTTCTTTAACACACAATGTTATATAACAGAACTGTAATCTGTGCTTATCATTATTACAGTTTGGAATATTGTTTTGCACCCTTACCATTGAGTCCACCAGCCATGGGAGTACCAGTAGTCTGTTTCTGTGTGTCATATGAGGGTCCAATGTTTCCCAGGTCCTACACAAGAAATACATATTTTACACACTGTATTTTTTTTTAAATGCAACAAAATGCCCCTCCAGTGTGCAACAAATAACAGAATAAAATACCTGGTCCAAAAGGCCAAATTTAGGGTACTCCTCTTCAGGGTCTTTACTGCCTGGATCAGGGTGTTCCTTCACCAGGAAAACATCGCGCTCTTTGCACTGGAAAATAAAAGTTCTACTCAATACTAATACTACAACATTTCAATAATCATTACATATTTATTTATATAAGGATACCTGGTCATGATATAGCAGTGCAGCAGGGTGGATAGTTATAAGAATGGTTAAACAACATTTCTATAAATACCTCAGAGTACACATAGATAATAAACTGGACTGGGTTAAAAACACGTCACTGCACTCTACACTATTTTCTAAAGCAGCTGAGGTCTTTCAACATCTGTTGGACAATGCTCAGGACTTTTTCGAGTCTGTTGTGACCAGTGCCATCCTCTATGACGTTGCATGCTGGGGCAGCAGGTTGAGGGTCGCAGATGCCAACAGACTCAATAAGGTCATCCACAATGCCATTAATGTTGTGGGGACGGAGCTGGACTTCCTTAGGTTGGTGCCAGAGAGGCTGGCCAGTCACAGGAGCATGTTCAGTAAGACAGTGAGATTATCAAAATGCACCACTGAATGACACAGAAAATCATTCCTTCCATGTGGCTCTCTCTTTGTACAACTCCTCCATCTAATCTGCAACAGTTACACCCTTTTGCACATGCTCTACAGTAAAATAACAAATGACAAAGTTTAACAGGTTAAAGGTAAATGTCAATCATATATATTTCACCTCTGTAATATTCTTGATATTTAAATTGAGCTATTTGTATATTTAAGTGATATTTCTTACATTTGTAAACTTTGTAATATATTATACTATTTAATTAATTTAGTCTGTTACTGTTATTGTCTTGGAGCAACTGTAACCCACATCACTCCCTTACGGATTATTAAAGTATTCTGATTCTGGGTTTTTTCCTAACTGTGCTGTCTTCACATGGACATGGTTTGTCTTTTGTTTTGTTTTTTAATAAAAAAAGAGAATTTAAAGCAGTGACTGTACCATCGTCTTCACTATATTGTTTGGCCAGGTGAGCTTCCCGGGTCTCTGTCGAGTTGTCATGCACTCCCAGTACTTGTCAATAAATGGGATGATATCCTGTAACAAAAAAAAATAAAAAAGAAAATTGAAAATTAATTAATCCTAGAATTTAGGAGGGCTTCAACAAGTTAAAAAAAGGTAAACAATAATTCTTTCACATAAATGTCCATAAGCTTGAATTCTTCCCCCTGCTCCCTTTTAATAGGTTGTCACCACAGCAGATCATCTGCCTCCCTTGAATAAGTTTAAGTCACTTAATTTATTTGTAAAGGATTTTACATTCAGCTCCCCTTCTGATGCAACTGGCCCCATTTTTCCCAGCTTAAAACTGGTACAAAAGGTACACTACCGTCTGACCTCCCATGGCTCGCCTGAGATGACCATCCACCAGTGTGTGTTTATACATGTTTGTGCTCATTTCCCATTATGATTTAGGAAATTAACTGGACTGGGATTTGTATACCACAAACCTCATTCACCCATTCACACCCACTTTAATACAGTTCTATAGTCCATCCTTTAACCCTTAGGAATATTGAAGGAGCTGGAGATGGCTCTTGTAGGTGGTAGATGACCTGCTCTACTGCCTGACCCACAGTTTTCATATACTCAGTGCGCGTCAAGAAACAAACTCGACAACAGTAATTTAAGTAAAGATTAGCATTACTCAGAATTTAAAACTGTTCCATGAACATCTACTATGTCTGGAATAGGAAGGCAACAGTTTAATACACCTACTTACAAGACTAATGGCTATCCTATAAGTGTAATATCATTGGAAAAGCCAAAAACAGTTACACGTACCTTGTCTTTAGAGAACATGGTCTTTGGATGCTCGTCTTGTGTTCTGGATCTCCATGTCAGGTTAGCAAGAGCTGTGAGACACATCTCTTTCAGGTCTGAGAAACAAAAAGCGCTTTGTCAGTCATTCAAAACACAGAGTAAGTTACGATCTTAAAGCTTCAGAAAGGTTATTAGCTGGTTAAAGCACATGGCACACATACTTGCTTGTTTCCTGAGAAAATATGTGTTACCACTGTGATGGCACACGTTGCAGTGAAACACATAATTGGTCATAAAGGGAAGACAGGTCCTGTAGAGGAGGAGAAAGACTGGAGCATGAAAGCTGTCAGGACCATTACATAGCTGCTGATATTGTACTGACCAGCTACCAAAATATAGCTTTACTCTGTGCCGATGCCAAATGTGTCAGCAGTGAACCACTTCATGCACAAAGCACATTGCAGCTCCACCTCTCCCAGCTGCCTGCCACTCTCCTCATCTCCTGATCCAGTGAGAGCGTCAGCAGCCTCTGAGCCTTCACCAGCTGCCTCCTGAAATAATCAAACTAAGATAATTAAATGCAAGAATTTACAAAACAAAGCCTTAGCAGTTATATAACTCAGTACCATTACCTCTTTGCCATTAGATGATTCAGTCTCCATGGTCGGTAGCACTCCAAATGCAGTTTCCCTGAACATCAATGGACAAATCAGATGATCCAACAATTATTATACATGCAAAAGCAGCCATAAGAGAAGTGCAATAATTTTATTAACTTTATAATAGAAATGTTTATTTTTTTAAAGAAAAACCAAGGTTTACCCATCCATGAAGGGATCTTATTTCAGCTAGTACATGCTCACTTGTTTTCCCTTTGTTAGTTTTTCTTTTAATCAAAAGCATACTGCTAAAGAAAATTGCTATTTTCCACATAAAGTCAAAAGATAGAAGTCTTCAGTCGTGATTTCCAGATTTTTCGTGTTTGTCAGCAGACCACGCAGTGTAGGGTCTGTTGGTGTAAAGCTGCTTTCTCTTTCAAACTGGCTTTATGTGTCCGTCTGCGTACGCTTTTCGGTAGGTCAGGAATTTAAGCAGAATTTATGGCCGCATTGAGCTCTGCTGTCAGATGGAGGCGGTGTGCAATGTCTTACAACCGGTCTATGAGACACTCTCGCATGTGTTGTTGTTGGTCCGTTAGCTAGCGACGGAGAAAAGCAAAGTTAAACCTGAATAGAAATCGAATGCATAAAACAATTTAAAAAAGTGTCACTGCAACCACACTCTGTGCTACTCGTACTATAATTTTTGATATTTGGGTTTTGGCACGGTTTAATGGTCCCCGGTAAACTCTTGTATTGCTCCCTGCTCTATTCCGGTGTTGTACACGCTTGTACTACAGTGGAAATCATGGACCTGCAGATGCAGATGCTGGCAAACGTGTACGCGGATGGACACATTTGCGGGACCATAAATCTAGCTTAAACTCTAACATTAGCGTTTAAGCTGTAAGTTTAAGAAAAGCTAACGCTAGTTAGCAAGTTTAGCCAGTTTGCTAACATTGTTTCTGATAAAACAGAACGTTAATGCTAATTAATGCGGGTTATATGTACACATATAATCCGCAATATAACCTAAAAATTCTATACAATCTACACAAACAATAAAAATGTTGCTTCAGGCGCACATACCCTTCTCCGGACTCAGGTTCGGCTGCAGTAGCAATGCCCGCCTCTACCTCGGACGCCATGTTTCGAATCAATAACAACAAAAAACATCGCGAGAAGATGACAGCTTCCGGTTAGTGAATCAGCGCCACAGGAATTCAAATTTGTGAAGTTGTACTCAACTTGCATACACAAAATTACCAAAAAACAAACAAACAAAGGCAAACTATTCTCAATCAAAAGCACAAATTACATCCAGCTGTACATTTAAAGGGCAGCATAAACAATCATGTTAGGTTAAAGTTGTTTTTTTGCTTTTGTTTGTTTTTTTGTTCTCTATTCATTAGAAACAGTCGAATTGTGATTATTCTCTCTATTTATTTATTTTTACATTCACTATAACAGTACAACCATTTGAATCAACTTCAAGTCTCAGCCTAATAAAATCATTAATTGGAAAAATTTCATTTAAAATTTTAAAATGTAAATTGTAAAATCCATGTTAGGAGTTGAAATATTTTAGTTTTCTAATTGTGGGTATCTGATCCAATTCAACAAGTTTAAAAATAGTCTTTACGTCTTTAATGAAATTTACTACAAGTCAAAGGTTTGGACACACCTCATTGTTTTTCTTTACTTTCATGGGTTGTACATTGCAGATTCTCACTGAAGGCATCAAAACTATGAATGAATGCATATGGAATTATATAGTAAAAAAAAAAGTTTGAAATAACTCAAAACATGTTTTATATTTTAGATTCTTCAAAATAGATTGCTTGATTACTGCCCACTCCTGGCATTCTCTCAATGAGCTTCATGAGGTAGATACTTGAAGGAGTTCCCAGAGATGCTCAGCCCTTGTTGGCCCTTTTGCCTTTACTCTGTGGTCCATCTCATCCCAAACCATCTTGATTGGGTTTAGATCAGTTGATTGTGGAGGCCAGGCCATCTGGCACAGCATTACTCTTCTTCTTGGTCAAACTGGTTCAACTAAACGCAAACCGGATGGGATGGCATGTCAATGCAGGATGCTGTGGTAGCTATGCTGGTTCAGTGTGCCTTCACAATGTCACCAGCAAAGCATCCACACACACCTCATCCCACCTCTTCCTCTGTGATTCACGATGGGAACCATGCATGTAGAAACCATCCATTTACATTTTCTCAGTCGGACAAATACATGGTGGGTGGAACCAAAGATTTTGGACTCATCAGACCAAAGCACAGATTTCCACTGGTCTAATGTCCATTCCTTGTGTTTATTGGCCCAAACTAAGTCTCTTCTGCTTGTTTCTTTTCTTTAGTAGAGGTTTCTTAGTAGGTATTTGACCATAAAGGCCTGATTTGCACAGTCTCCTCTGAACAGCTGATGTAGAGATGTGTCTGCTACTGGAACTCGTGTGGCATTTATCTGGGCTCTAATTTGAGGTGCTGTTAACTTGCAATTTCTCAGGCTGGTGACTTGGATGAATTTATCCTCAGAAGCAAAGGTGACTCTTGGTCTTCCTTTCCTGGGGTGGAAGAAGTTTGTTCAGCACTTGATGTTTTTTGCAAGTGCATTTCGGGACACATTTGAAGTTTTAGCAATTTTCTGAACTGACTGACCTTACTTAGCACTTAGTTCCTCCTACACCGAGTGGCGCATCAGGCAGCTAATGATCTCCATCGATGTCGGTCAGCAGCAACTGCTTCAGCTTTGTCCCAGGCAATGTCGATGGTTCTCAGATCATCCATAAATGTTCTACACCATGTGATCTTTGGTCGGCCTTGCTTTCGCATGCCAGTGCGTGGGACCCATGTAATGGCAATCTTGGCCGGGCGATAAGGGGGTAGAGGTAAAATATGGCCCGCAAAGCAGAAGCGCCTTTCTGCAACAACATTGACTAAAGGGCGGGTGCCTGCTCTTCGTAAGACCTCCTTGTTCGTTATTCCATCCCAGTAGGAAATTCTCGGGATTCACCGCAGGCTGCGTTGTTGGAGCACGTTCAGACGTTGAGGAACTGCTTTTGTTGAACGCCAGGTTTCATAGTGTATAGTGCAGTCGGAATGACGATAGAGTTCAATAGTCTGATCTTGACCCTAACTCTGACGTCAACATCTCTGTCAGAGATCCCGTCAGTTGAGATGATGCTGCCAAGATATGTGAAATTCTCCACCTCTTCAGCACGGTGTCGGTTGATCATGACAGGAATGCGGGCATGTGCGTAGCCAACTTAGAGTACCTTGGTCTTCTTGGTGCTAATTCTTAATCCGACTTTTGTTGTCTCCCTCTGCAGGGCCGCGGTCAACTCTTGGATGTCTTCCTGAGTCGAGTCCAGCAGGGCGATGTCATCCGTGAAGTCCAAGTCAGTGAGAATACACGCTTCGTGCCAGGGGACACCAATGCCAGCTTAGTCAAGTGATCATCGCATGATGAAGTCAATTACCAACAGGCAGAGGAAAGGGGATAGCATGCATCCCTGTCGGACACCAGTATTGATCTAGAAGAAATCCGTGCAGCCGTCATCTGTCTGGATGCAGCAGCGGGAGTTGGAGTAGAGACCACGAAAGGCATCTACAAACTGCTGAGGGACTCCATGGTGATGTCGGATAGCCCATAGAGTCAGCCGGTGGACGCTGTCAAAAGCCTTCTCGAAGTCAGTGAAATTAATAGAAATCTTCCTTTGGTATTCCAATGTTTGTTCAACGATCATGTAAAAACCCCAACTGCTATGGAATTAGCAAATGAATCTCATTATCAACTGACTGACCTACAGTTCTTAAAGTAATGATGGACAACACAACACAATTGATAGTCCCAACCCCATTAAGAAGGCAAGAAATTCCACAAATGAACCCTGACAAGGTACATCTGTGAAGTGAAAACCATTTCAGGCGACTACATCATGAAGTTCATTGAGAGAAGGACAACGGGTTGCAGTGCTGTCAACAAAGCAAAGGGTGGCTACTTTGAGGAATCTAAAATATAAGACATATTTATTGTGTTATTTATAAATTTTTCTTTGTTACATAATTACAGACGTTAGCGTATATATCTACAATGTAGAGACTAGTAAAAATAAAGAAATCGAGAAGGTGTGTCCAAACTTTTGACTGGTAGTGTATGTAGATTGTGTTCTCCAAAGATGTTTGGGCTGTATTACATTTTATGAATGATTGATGATGTGTTACCACATGCAAACACATTTTTAGAAATTCAATATTCAGCATAATCCAAGAATTTACAAAAAGTTGATAATAGCAAATGATAGAATAGAATAGAATAGAATAGAATAGAATAGAACAGAATAGAATAATCCTTTAATTGTCCCACAAGGGGAAATTTGGTTGTGACAGCAGCAGAAGAAAAGCAGATATACAAACAGAACAGAAACACAAACAATTTTTACAGAAAAAAATATTTACATCATGGACAATAGTTACAAAAACAGAGTACTGTACAGTTATTAAGATTAATTATTGATCCTCTACCTAATCACATGAGCCAAGGTGGGAAAACGGGTGTGGGTCACAATCAGCTAAGGTTGCGGGTGAACCAATTGTGAAACCTAGCCCCACCCTTTCATGTGATTTACTGAGGTCAAATGGCCCAGGATGTGAGTGGGCGATAAGGCATCTGGGAAGGGATCTTAAAACTGGATTATAGATGGCAGATAGTTGTCGTAAGCCACGGTCTCTGTTCAAAGATGGTCATTCATAGTGGACGTAGATGTTCAGGTTTCTTTCACTTTTTTCGATGACATCAGTGTTATGAGCATACTCTATCCAGGAAGATTGAGAATCCAAAGAGATTGGTTGGTAGATGCGACACATGTGAGTGCAGCCTCCAGCAAGTTGTAGAAACATCTGCTGGAGGCAGATTTCCACATGATCTGTGGAAACAAAATGCACCTGAGGAAATTTGAAAACCTGTGAATATTTATGTACATGTCATATTTTGTATTTTATTTTTAACAGACAAATATTTCAAGAAAACTGTCCAAATATGTGGTCTGGACTATTTTCTCTATTCATGTCTTTATCTCCTCAACTTTTTTTCCCTTTTACCAGTTACCCCCGAGACTACCTATTTTTCCCTATCTTACTACATAAAGCCCAGGATCAGAGAGGGTCAAGCCTACAAGTAACATCTGCTAATTATCCTGGTGGGCCGGCTGCTCGTGTCTTTTCAATACTAATTGCTTTGTAGGTGTCTGTATCTGAGAGCACACTAGAGCAGCTGCCACCTTTATCGTTTTGCTCCACAAGAACATTCACACTCCCTCTGACTCTTAACCCCTGTGGACATGTCTTTACACTGTAAAGACTGGTCATTCTGGGCATTAGGAAACTATATATTGTGAAATAAAAGATGCAACTGTTAGCTAAAGGTATAAAGCTAAAAAATGTGAATGGTAACAAATGCCAATTAAATGCAACTATATGTCCAACTTTGGCATTCTTGTACTTTACCTCAATATTTCTACATTTAAAGTACAATAAAATTATCTAAATAAATGGTTGCAGACAGATTTTCCAGTCTGACTTTCTGTTGAAAATTATTCTACAATCCAAACGTTTTGATACATTTACAAAGTATGATGACATATACTGTAACAGCAGTCAGAAATGTGTTGTCTTTAAATCAAAATACTACACATTCTGTGTCCAATATAAAACTTCCACCTTTCAATAACAATACTTATACTGAAATGTGTCTACGCAAGAAAAGATTTCACAAACTTAATTGTTGCAAAAATGGCATACCATACTCAAATTCAGTACACTCTTTGGAGCAGCCCATTGTAAAGCAATAGAGCAAATGTTTGTAAAGGCAGATAGCATGGGTAGATGCTTGATTTTATATTGGAGTTGGACTGAAAACATCTGGGCAAGTTTGATATGTCATAGTCATCAACACGCAGTAGCATATTAAAAGTACTGAGCACCATGTGTACACAGGGCCAGTACCTTTATCTCCTGGCCAAACAGCTGTGAGAAAGTCATATCCGCTGCTGCTGCTGTCCATCTCTTGGTGTCTCAGCTGTGTGACAGATGCAGTTGATGATTGCCAATAAGGGTGCAGAGGCCACACATATGTGGAAGAGACTACATAAACAGAAAGTCCATCTACTCCACTGTATATGAAAGAGGGTGGTTCATTTAATTCTTGTTTGGTCTTCCGCCAAGGAGACTCCTTGATGTATCCTTCGGTCGTGAGGTCCTCCAACTTCTATGTTATGTGACCAATCACACTCTCCTCTCTCCCTGTGGAAAATAAAAGCTTTGAAATGATAAACGCTGTCTGCCTTGGGTGTGCATATGAGTCTTAATCATGTATTGGCCTTAATGGCATGACATATCAGAAATAGTGTGAGTGACATTTGTTGTTTTTTTTAAGGTAATTGTTTGCATTTGTTTGCATAAACAAGATTTCTGTTCAAACATAATTTAAGAAATTGTATGTTGCAGGAACTTTCATTAGATGTTTAAAATAGTAAGTGATTAGTCTTTATTAAGTCAAGAGTACATCAGAGTTAATATTTTAAGTCTGATGGTACAGTTAAACTTGAGTGCCTTATCTTAAACAACACTAAAAAAGTACACTGGTAGTACAATATACATTTTTTAAGGTGATCAATTACTGACATTTGCGTTTAAGATTAACTTCTTTCTATTTGTACATACAAGATATCTAGTTAATTTGAATAACTAAGTGTAGAAATATAGGTAGGAAAGGCGTTTTGATAATAAAGATAAGCCATTTTTTACACTGAGCATCATGTGCATATATTGATATTTAGGGTTACCTGTTTAGTGAAGTCATCAGCAGTTTAGTCAGTTCAGTTTAAAAAATGTTGAATTCTTTCTGTTTTGTATATATATATACATATATATACATATAGATATAGATATCTCTCTCTCTCTCTCTCTCTCTCTATATATATATATATATATATATATATAGAGAGAGAGAGAGAGAGATATCTATATATCTAGATAGATAGATAGATATAACATTCGATTTTTTAGATTTAATAAGCATTTTAACACCAAATACATAAAATAATTAACAGAAAGAGTGATGGAAAACTTATCTATCTTTACATCTTAACAGTCTTTCTAACGAGAAGGGCTGCACACGATCAGTCTGCGATGATCCGATGGCTGTCATAAAGTTGTCTGTGCCTTCTAATTAAACCCACAAGCTAATAAAACACAAGCTCTAAAAGACAAATGGCACCCTGAAAAGTGGAATACAAGGAAGGAAATGGCTGAAACTTTCCCTTTGATGACTCAATAAATTAGCATAACAACCACCATGTACGTGTCCTAACAGCGGAAAATCCCCTATTTGCAAACAATAACTTGCCAAGCAACGATAAGGAACACGAGCTGAAAGAAAGAAGGCACATTTTAACCGGATCCGGAGCAATAAATAACTGCCCCACCACACCACACACCCCCAACCCTGGGGCCTCACATTTACATTTTGAAGTGCCCGAGGGTCCCACAGATCGTCCTCACATGGAGGGCGCTGGGTGCAATTGTTTCTGGAAGACGCATTGCTTCATTTGGGTATCTTTTTGAATGACATGTAAATTTCAAAGCGCCCCGGTGGTGTTCGAAGAGGTAGTACACATAAGCACAGACACCAACACTGATTACTTGTGCCCTTAGCGGACCACTGCAAGCTGAAATGCAGCCAGCTGAAGCCAAATTGCCGCTCATCCACAAAACATCGTTTTCCGTGGAAGATATTTTGGACCCAACGAAGTTTACAGGGAAAAAAATACGTAATGGAGACACAGGAGCTCCGGGTGAGAATAAAACTCTCTGAGGCCTGAGAATTTAACTTTAAATGTAATAATGTATTCACAAGTGAAATAATAATTTATTGTTCTCTTTCAGGAAGTCATACTTCCAGAAATAAATCCAGAAAGGTGCGATTGTGCACCTCAAATACGGTCAGTCGCACCTCAAGTGAAAACAACAGCCCTATGGCCAGAGCTCTGTGTGCTATGCAGCTTCAGAGCTCGGAAGAAAAAAGCTGTCGGGTCCGTACCGCATTCACCCTGGAGCAACTGCAGGTTCTGGAGCAAAGCTTTCAGAAGTGCCACTACCTGTCGGTGCTGGAGCGACACACCATCGCCTCGGCCATGAGCTTGTCCGAGACTCAGGTAAAGATCTGGTTTCAAAACAGGCGCACAAAGTGGAAGAAAGAGCGTCTGCAGGCGAAGGAGGGCGAAGATGAAAAATACGGTCTGTCCTCCCATCCTGCGCTCTGCTCTTCTCTGTACTACAGTTCTCTTTTCCACCAGCAGCACCCTCCGCTCCAGCTGTTTGCATCGCTGCCCCTGGTGCACATCTGTCATTATTACACATAAGGCGTAAAATACGCACGGAGTGACTGAATATTGGACCAGAATGTCGCCCACCGCCATCTTCAGAAAAAAATTACATTGCAAAAATATTGCAGTGTTATCAAATTGTTGTTAAAGTTATACAAATGGAATGTATTTAGAAATTAAATGGGTTAAATGTTTAAAGTTCTCTAATGTAATTAAAGCTTATTTTTTTCAAATTACTTTTCATTTGTTACCCAGATCGTTTTTTTCTTCATTACACAGTGCTAGTAAAGGCGGTAGGTTTATATTTAGATTTGAATCAAAACAAACTATCAAAAAAATAATAATCCTGAATTGTTGAATTTTGTTTGAATTCAGACTGTTGGATTCAAAACTGGTTAGCAGTTGCTTTTTAAAAAAATTCTGTGCTACAATTTGGATGCATTGGGGGATTTTGAAGTAAGTACTAAGATTTATCATGTTCAGGATGCAACTGTGCAGGGACAGTTGGCACAAGACCCAGTAAGAACTATACTGTAACTTTAGCTGTGAACAAGTGACAGCACTCTCCTCAGAAGAAAGAGGTATGGGCCCATGTTTTCCAGCCATGTTATAGGTATGTTAACATGTTATCTGGTTAGCTATCCAGCATTAAGCCACTGATTAATAAAAGTAAAAGAGACCTATTAGTTTACCCCTGAGCCTTCACTCTGAACTGCTGGATGGTCACTTGCTTCTATCTAATTTCACTTTCACTCTGTACCAGCTATATAAGGTATACAAATAAAGAAGCACTATTTTTACTGTGCTCTACTGTTTATTGTGTCTTTTTTGTATTCTTATTTGTTCTTAGGTATTAATGTCTCATGTTACTCAATTATTTCAAACTAACAGTAAATTTACTATGCTACACATGGCAGATACTTCCAAAACATTTTTATTTCTCATGGACAGTTTAAAGAAACATTTTTTACAGCTTAAACCACATTTATTAGAAAAACTTTATTTGCAAGTGTTTGCTATAGACTTACTAAGCGCTAATGTGCATATAGATTTATTGTTTTTCGTCTTATCACACTCACTTCAAAATGACCTCAAATAGCTAAAACTTAAGAATATAATAAATCTGTCTCAGAAGCATTTTAGGAAATGAGAAATGTCCATGAAATTAAATGTCCAAGATGGAAGACATTTTTGGGGTCTCAAGAAAGAGAAAGGAGGCACAAAACTGAAAAATGAGAGAAGCCCAGCCTCTGACATTAATGGACAAACAACTTGTCTTGGAATCAATATGCTTTTACAGTAGTTTTCTATTTCCTGAGATTATGGGAGATCTGATATCTCTTATTACAATTGTAATAACAACAATCACACCATATTGGCCAGTCTGTAGGCAAACTATTACGCTATTAAAGATTCATACCAACACTGTATAACAAATCCCTGAACTCAATAGATAAAGAATAAAAACTGGCAGACATTAATTAGTCATTAGAAGTCAACATACTTTTATTTTTAAAATGTAAACTTTGAATGCTATATTGTATTATTTGTCTTAATGAAAGTAGGCAAATGATGTATGTCTAACAGTGATTTTATTTTGTTCAGTCACAGGACATTAGTGCAGAAACCAACATGGTGTCATCGGAGTCTGAGAACTTGAAAAAAGAATGTGGAGGGAGTGGAAACTGTAAATCTCCCATACAGTATATCCATTTATATTAGGGCAACAAGTGGACCCAAATAAAGCAAAAGTGATGCAGAAAATCTAGTTCATGCATTTATTACTATTTATTACTACTTGATGTCCGTGAGTGGGAGGGACAGAGGGACAAGTTCAAAGATGAACCAATGGACCTCCTTTAATGGAAAAAAACTGAGTGAGAAGACATTAGGGTTGCCAACTATCCTGTTTTAGCCGGAATATCTCGTATAATGAGCAAAATCGGTTCTTCCCTTATTCTACATTAAACCTCCTAATGCCACTTTCTGACCAACAGATGGCACTCTTCGAAATACCAAATCTGATTTGAAAGGAATTGTATTAGTTAGTTAGTATTAGTTTTTGTGTCCAGGCACACAGATATGAAGAGTAATGCGTAATTCATCAAAATAAGGTGCCATTTGATCTGCATAGCATATTAAACTGGGTAACTGAAGCCTGTCTTTACAATATTTGATGTTTAAAAAAACAATATATTTTGTTTTTGGGTTATTTTTCAAAGGAAAACCCCATGTAATTTATGTTATCATTTACTGTATCTCTCTTTATTGTTTTAGATGAGGAATTGACATTTTTGTTATACAAATATGAACATACAGTGCATACACTATGCTCAGTTGGCTGTGCATTGTGCTTCTGGCCCTTCAGAGTGTCCCTTAATTGATAGTTAAAAAGTTGGCAACCCTAGAAGACACTGCTGGAACCTGAACTGTCTGTCAAATATCTGAGCTAAAGCTAATGTCACAGCAGCACGCTAATCAATGTCTTTATGCTGGATAGCTAGTTAGCTAACACCATTACTGATAGCCATAACACTCATTCATTCTTTTTTATTTTTGCTGCTGCACAGGGGCGTAATTTCCAGGGGGGTTAGGGGGGGTTATGATCCCCCAAATAATCAGACACAACCAAAACAACCCCCCCAACAAAATTATGAATTATCTTGCATAAATAAGCTGTTGATTTTCTTTACTCATTTCAGGTATTACCAGCAAAATAGTTGCATGTTTAATCATCTGGGAATTTACCCATTTATTTATTTTTTTATTTAGACAGAGATCTTGACACCCCCAGTGTTCAGCACAAAGTTACGCAGATGTTGCTGCACCTACTGAGGAAGGGGGGATTTGTGGTGTCTTATCAAACAAGGTGATCAAGTTAAACTCAGTTCCTAACTATGAACATATCCAACCAGGCCCAAATATGAATGAGAAGAATCCATCCGCCTTAATCTTTTTTCATTTTGCTTACACACACACACACACACACACACACACACACACACACACACACACACACACACACACACACACACTTCAACACATCTGTATGCAATTTAACACATGCTCTTATACTCAATTGTCATGGACTCCTGAATTCGCCAATAAGTTAAACCATTATGGGAAAAGAAACCGTATTTAGTTTAAATGAATTGCTTTAGAAAAACGAAAATACATAAAGGGAGTAACTCAGTGAGAAAAACAAATTTTGCTTGAAGCTACATATGCGAGTTATACATAATTCTGACAGTTTTAACAATATAACAACTGATTTTCCAATTTCAGAATATTAAATCAATACCTCTTAGTGCAACTTTTCAGGGAAAGACATTTGGAATCCACTTCATCAATGAGGCACTGGAATAATGGAAGCAAATAAAAGAGACAAAAAGAGAAAGAGGAAACATTTGTTCCACATGCATGCATGCACATGGTTCTGATTAGGGCAATGATTATGCAGTTTGTAGAAATCTAATCCATGTGGTGTGCATGATATGACACAACTTGACTGTCTGAAAGGTTTTGAAATAATAAAATGTAACCATGACAATTGTCTCATTTTGCCTTCATACTAAAGGTATGTTTTGTAAATTAATGCATTTAAAAACTGTTTCTAGCCTTTCAAAATTAACTAACGCTATCAAAATAATATAACGAAACAACCGCTTTGACTTTAGTCAAAAACATCAGTTTGGTGTTAAAGAGATATCAAACAAAGTTGAACTAGGGCTGTACTTTAGTGTAATATACCAATTCATACCACAAAATGGTGTCGTGATGGTGTAATGTAATGGTGTAAATTTGCTTCAACCACACAATGCATTTAGAATAAATTCTTATTTAGACATGTGTGCTGCCAAGAGCCAAAGCTTGTTTAGGAAATTGAAATAAGGCTAAAAAGAAGTTGAAAAAGTTAAAAATAGCAGTAGTCTTCACTGCTCTATAAATGTTTTTGATTTCCTTGAGAGCTGGAGGTGCGCAGCAGATTCTCCGCCACTCTGGGATGGAGCTGAAGCATTTCGATTTCCTGATCGAACCACCTGTTATCCATCAACCTAATGAGCCACAGTACAAAGGGACTAGCCATCCAGACCTTGCCAGATTATCAGCATACTCAGTGTCTTAAACAGACCAGCTTTTATACTCTTCTCTTGCAAACTGTCCTGTGCGTACTAATGAAACTTGTCTTCAGTTTGTGCCCTGTCAGTCTCCAGAGCCGTTTCTTCACATGAACTCACCAATATACAAAGGAACATTTATGGTTTGGAAATTCTAAAGTACACAATTATTTTTCTGTCAAAAGTGGCACACGAGAAAAAACATAACTTGAGCAAATCATTTCATTTCAGAGGCGTGCACCGGTGCAGCTGGAATTACCTCCAAGCACAGATAGTTACCCATGAGAGTATGAAACTGCAGAAAAATCAGGAGCACAAGAATCCAAATCAAAGCGCATGAGTCCAACACCTGCCACTCCACCTGTTTAGGGGGCCTGTTAGACAACAAGGCATGACTTAGGGGCTTAGGCAGCAGGGAGGAGGTTGGCAGTAAAGCAAAGACAGAGCAGTTTGGAGGTCAACCGGGAGGCTGACGATGAAGACTGAGCAGTTCTGGAGGTCAACCAGGAGGTCAACAATGAAAAGCAGATCTGAAGGCCGGCGACGGAGATCCTCAGGTGGTGTGGCAGGTGGCCAACATCAGTGGCAACTGAGAGGGAGACCTTCATTAGGCTTGGAAGGAGGCAGGAGAAGGAGGCTCTCTGGCTCGAGCAGAGCAGGACCAGATAGAGGAGCGCAGACCTCTGGCTCAGGTGGTACAGGAACAGACGGTAGAGCACAGACCTCTAGCTCTGCTTAGCAGGACTAGGTTCAAGACCAGGGGGTGCATATGAGGGTTTTTGAGAACCTTATATTTCTAGTTCTTGGTTCATTTTTTGCTTTCATGTCTGTTCCCTTTCTCATGTCCAGTTTGCTTTGTCCTTTTATCTCCCCAGTTCCCTGTGTCTGTCACGGACCTGGTTCCAGGCACTCAGGGTCCATGAGCAGTGTGGACTATTATTATTATTATTTGAGGGTTGTGTCTTCTGCACTGCTGCTGTCCTGTGGTCCTTGTTTGTGTACTGGCAGGTGTGTATGGGTGTGTGCGTGTGTGTGAGAGTGCGGTCGTGACAGACATTTTCAGGCCTGGTGGGTGTGGCTCTGCCAGCTGACCGGTCACATCCAAGAATCTCCACACACACCTGGTGCCGATCAAGCCTCGTCAGAGGAGCTACAAAACAGTTTGGCTGTGAGCTCCTCAATGCTGGATTGTTGAGTGACTTCCCGTCAGTCTCAATAATATGTGCAAGGTTAGTGCCAGTTTGGCGGTATGCTAAGTACTCACGGCTGCCTTTGTATGCGTGTTTCCCCAGGAGGAATTGTGGGAACCAGGAAGCAGCACACGGACGGTACACAGGGAACGGAGACTGAGCACGGAGCACGGGAGTAGGGCGAAGCCACGGAACGGGAGTCAGGATCGCACTGGGGATTTATTGTTGTTTGGATTGACACCACTGTAAATAAACGCACTGCCTTCATCATTAAGTCCTGCATTTTGGGTCCTCATTCCTCTCATCCCCACGGTCTGCCGTGACAGTGTCTAAATCTATCAGCCTCATTGTGTGTCATTTCCTGTGTTATTCTGATAGGCTCCCATCTTGTGTGTATTATTTCAGTTTTGCTTCCCTTTTCTCATTAGTCAGCTTCTGTTCACCTGTGTTCCCCAGGTGTGTCCACTTTGCCCATATCTCCTCTTGTTTGTATGTCTTTTTTCCTCCTGTTCTTTGTCATGTTGTCCCCTCTAGCTGTGTGTTCCCGTGTCTCCCATGTTTCCCTTCTAGCTTCCAAATTTTCTAGTTCCCTATTTTTCAGTACCTAATTTCTAGTTCCTAGTTTTTCCCTTGTGTAAGTTTTGGTGTTTTGTATATCTTTGAGAGTATCTAAGTAACAGCAATAAAGCTGCCTCTCTTAGTTATTCTGAGTCCTACCATTGGGTCCTACACTGCCTTTCACAGCCGTACCTGACACTACCCTTACACTACTCAGATTTCTTTTCTTTTCTTAAACACGAGTAATAGACTTAGCTGCAAGCTTTAAAAGATAGGGGTTTAGATTATCAGGTCCAGCTGAGTTCTTTGGATCAATGACTTTCCAAGTTTTGCTGTAATAGATCTAGGCATGGTGATAAATGGGCTACTTAAAGGAGCTGTACAAGATGTAAAACGAGATGTTTCCAAAATTCTGGAAAAGAATTGTTGTGGTTTTCTGAAATAGCTCTTAAGTACTTGTGGCGAGAATAAGGCACGGCGGGACCACGGAGTATCATTTAGAGCCATCTTTATTCACATCTCACCACAACACAACACCCCCCACACACCCAAGTCCCCGTGTTTTAACCCGGCGGGCATGATTACGGATGCCGTGCAGGTGCGTCCGCCCTCCCTGCACTGCACCGCAGACCACAGTACTATTATCACAGCCGCAGAGGCTGATCTGGGAAAGTGGGCCCAAAGCAGATGCAAGTGAGGAGACAACAGGTAGATTTTTTTAATGAAGCTTTATTTACTAAGCCAGCAGGTAGCAGTGTGAATTTGGGAAACAAGTTATGAATCGAAATGTGATGTGGGGAAAGCTGTGGCTCGCGAAATGGGAGTGGAGGTCACTGAAACAGAGGGAGAGAGACGTCAGAGGAATACTGTGAGAGGTGCCAGGGAACTAATACATTTTAATTTTCCAGGCTTACTTGCTCGCAGGTGGAGTGTGATGTGAGGCAGAGGCAGAGAGGTCCAGGTGAGATTCCAGAAGGGCAGTGCGGAGTTACACAAGTCCACCCTGATTGATCCAGTGGTTCTAGGTAGTTGTGGCAGGAGGACAGGGAGATGGAGCAAAACAAATGTTTAAGCAGTGCGAACAGCATCCAGCCAGGTGAGTGAGTTTACTAATGACACAAGAAGATATGTGATAAGCATAAGCAAGAATTGGCTTTGAAATGCAACAACTTGGTGAAGCACTAATGTGGTTAGCAGACAATTTGGCAAAGACCGATTGTGAGTGCTGGACTTAAATAGTGTCGGTGGATCATCATCAGATGTGAACTGCAGGTGCACTTGATAAGAACTCCACCTGGAGGTGGAGTCGTTGACACTGTGGAAAAACTGCACAACCACTCACCCAGACCATGGCAACAATTGTAATTTGGGTTTTTAAGTTAACATTGTATATTTATTTTTAGAAGACTTTCTATAAGAAGTCTAATCAGCAGGGGAATTTGCAGACTGTAGAGAACATTATTTTGTCTGTAATATCAGTCAGCTTGAACAGGTAGGTGGTGGGCCAGTGATGGTCTGGGGAGGTACATCCATGGAGGGATGCACAGATATCTACAGACTAGGCAATAACATCCTGGCTCCCATTAGGTATCAGGAGAAAATCCTTGGACCCATGATAATGCTTGGCCTCATGTGAGTATGCAGGCAGGTCCTGGTTGACAAAGGAATCATACCACTGGCTGGCTCCCATGCTCACCTGACCTAAATCCTGTAGAACATCTCTGGGACATTATGTTCTAGTCCAGCGGTCCCCAACCTTTTTTGAGCCACGGACCAGTTTATGCCCGACAATATTTTCACGGACCGGCCTTTAAGGTGTCGCGGATAAATACAACAAAATAAAACTAGTACCGGTACCGAAAAAAAGATTTATTCATAACACACGTGAAAAGACCAAGGAAAACAGAGTTAACGATAAAAACGATAACAAAATAACGCTGAAAACCGATAAAAACCCTGAAAACCATACATTTCACACCTGAGCCTCAACTCTCGTGGCCCGGTACCAAACGACTTACGGACCGGTACCGGTCCAAGGCCCGGGGGTTGGGGGCCGCTGTTCTAGTCCATTTGACACTACTAGGTTGCATCATACACTGGCCAAAAGCTCAGTGATGACCTGGTTCAGATTTGGGGGGAGATCTCCCAGGACAGTGTAAGGAAGCTGGAAAGAAAGCGACTGGACTTCTTTCAAAGCTCCTTAGACTACTGTGACCAGGATGACTAAAAACCTACAGACATTTCAGAGGACACCATGCGTTGTCTCATTTTTGACCTTGGGGTCGAGCAATTCTTTCAGAAACCAAATCCGGTTAGCAGTAATTGGCACCGCATCCCATGCTTAAATTGGAAGAACTATATTAGTAAATATGTACATTAATATCAGGAGAAGTATATTTTGTCATTTATCGACAGATTTTGATTTTATACATTTACTAAAATAGTGTTTTTTGTTTTGTTGCCTCAGTAAAACATTGTGCAGTTCGTCTACTTTTCTTACTGTTAAAGCAGTGTTTCTAAACTTTGGTCCTTGTTGTCATGGTCCTGGGTCGGTGACCCAGTGCTTTAAGTTGATTATTGTCATTTTTCTAGTTTATTCTGATTTTGTATTTGTTCTTAGGGGTTGAGTTGTGTGTTTCTATCATCCCTACCTGTATCTCGCCTCTGCGTTATGTTCCTGTCCCCAGTTGGTTGTGTAAAACAGTCTGTGCGTTTCCTGTTTTACTTTGTAGGTTTGTGTCTCGTTATGTCCATTAGTTCCAGCTGTGTCCCCGCCTGTCTGCGATTACCCGATTACCTTGTGTGTGTATATATAGTGGGTGTCGGTCTGTGTTCGTTGTCGGCTCGTCTGTGTTTCATGGTGTCCTGTTCCTCGTCTCTCTGCCGCCCACCCCATTCGTATGATCTCAGGTTTGTTATTTAGCTATCCCAGTTTAGGTTTGTTCTGTAAATTCTCTTCCCTCACTGCCTGTTTTTGCCACTCCACCACTTGTAAATAAACCTCACTCGAATCGTCAGTCACTGCCTGCATTTTGGGTCCTCCTTTTCCTCCAACACCACACGGCTCACCCCGCCAGCCGTGACACTTATGGCTGTTTGTTTTAGGTTTTCATTGCGTTTCCCTGCTCCAAAACATTTGATTCAAATTATGACCTTGTTATCAGATGGCTGTAACATTTAATACCCTTTTGATTATTCAAATAAGGTGTGTTGAAACAGAGATTAGGAGATTAGGGTTGCATCTTGATATAAGTAGGCAAAAAATAATAATTACACTAACTTTCAGGAAATGTGCAAAAGATCTTTTTATGGGAGGAAAGAATGTCATAGTCAGTTATAGACATTCCTTCAGTAAGGACTGTGGACTCAATAAGAGTGACCCCAGAATTATGTTTGAGCCAGGAGATCAGGGGTCACTTAAGGGTCACACATATGAGATGTGTGTGGGCAAGCAAATTTGTGTACATTGAAATGATGACATGTGTGCATTTCTTTGTGGGTGTGTCACAGGAAAGAGGTTTATGAAGGAACATGTATGGTACCATGATGCAATTGTATTCCTAGTCAAAGTCAAATTTCGGAAATGTGATTTTTCACCTCTGTTTCATAAAGTAAAAAATGAAATAGTAGTCCATAGCTTTCAGGCATCTTGTTGTTCATAGAGGTGACAAATAAAAGTGAGTTAGACTGAACTTATTTGCAAACTTGAAAAAATACTTTTTCTAGAATTTTGAGCTGCAGATTGTTTTGAATCACTTTGAGTTTATAAACTCCTGATATTTAATATCACTGGGTTTAGTATATTTTTATTCCCCTTGTCACTCTGAAAACAAATGCAAAGCATTTCTTTCTGACAATCCTCCCGCCTCCCCATAGGAATGTCACATGTGGCAGATGCTCCTCCCCTCTGCTCAGAAGTTGAGGGGAAAAAGGGGGTGAAGGGCCATGAAGGAGAAACGTGATTGAGTATGTGGGAGAGGAGTTAGAGGAGGAGAAAGCTGGGAGGTGTGTTGCTCTGCTGCTGCTGGTTAAATCTACTCCAAATAGATGCAGTTTCCTCAGTCCCGCACGGTCAGGAGACTGCTTTGAAACTTTCAGTATTCAACTTTTCTTCCTGTGTCCATGCTGATTCTCCACCAGGGAGGAGGAGACGCTCTTGTCCTCCCTCAGCTCATCCATTTGTTCTCTGCAGAACCGTACCCTTTCATGTTTCCTTAAAGACCTCAAATTCTGGTGACCCAAGATAGACGACTCCCTGCATCTGCAAGTCAGATGTTTCTCACTGTGAGTTATTTCTACAGCTAAAAATTTGGGGCTGTTCCTGGAATACGTCTGGTGTGTTTCATCCAAGTTAGTACTGTGCTGTCATTGAAAAAATGAAGGCTGCGGTGCTGATATTGTGGGTCGGCTTGACTTTGTGCTGCACCCTGATCTGCGGTCGAGAAGATGTGGAGAAAAACAAATTCGCTGGAGTTCAGGTGAGAGAACCTCAAACACTGACCAAGAATAGGAGACAAGCAGAAGAAGTGGATGCTGAAATGTTAGACAAGCTGACTGAAGTGGTGGAAGACGAAAAGACAAAATCAAAGAAGAAAAAGAAAACACCTGAGGAGATTGAAGCAGGTATGTGAAAGCCCCTAAACTCAGGCACTCAAAGAACAACATTCACATGACTTTAAACTATGACTGAATGGATACAATATACAAGATTATTCTTGACCTTTCCTTGCCTCTGTTTCCTTACCTCTATGTTTGAGTTTCCAATCAAAGCTTGCAGCCAAAACACTCAGGATAAACAGACAGGAAAGGCTGCAATCAGCCTTTGAGGAAGGAACATTTAGTTTGGTTTACCTATACTTTCTTTATAAGCTAGGGAATTTGGAGGAAAATATCTCTGTGACTAAGGAATGATGGGGCAGAAACTTGCAGTGATTCAGTTGGTGGTCTGACATTTTCTTGGCAGTGTGACCGCAATGTTGCTTACATGACCTAATTTTTCTGCCAGGATTACATAGTTAAACATCAGTGTGTTTTGTTCAGCATAATTATCAGAAAATCAACCTTTACTGTGAGAATGGCATGCCTGTTTAAATTATATCTATAAGAAAGGCACATCTGCGAAAAACACAAAGCATGACAAACTGCAGAAAAATTTCCACTATGATTTTCCACAAGTGAGCAGGCAGGATTTATGAGAGGACCCATTTTCAGTAGCATTTATGCATGCTAACTTTCTGCTGCATGAAGCAAAACCACAAGCACAGCAGCAGAGTTGTTTTTTCATGTGTGGCTGATTTAGGTTAGATAAAAGGCCAACTAACCCAGAGATCCAAAGTGATTTTTCATTTCTCGAATTTTGTTTGACTTGAGACAGCTGTGCTGAGCATGCAAATCTGTATCAGCTGTGATTGACAGTAAAACCTCAACATTCACTCCCAGTTTTTAAGTGAATTGCTCAACAGAATTTCAGCTGCAACTAAGAATGGAGACACTGCTACCATTTTTTATTTGAGGTGGTGGGGGAGGGCTGACTTTATTTCACAGTTTAGCAGTGAAGAGTAGACAGGAAGGAGGAGGCGAGAGCAAAGGAAGAGACACAGCAAAAGCCTGCAGGTTGGACTCAAACCTGGGCTAACGTATTTCGGCATTAAGAACAAAAACCAAACAAAATACCCAAGCACAGGGATTAGGAAGACTAAAGAATTTAAATAGGCTTCACCAGGGTACAGAAACTATACACTACTAGGACATGAAGCTAAACACATTGGGGGCTAGGAGACACTATGGCAAGGAGACCAGATGTTCTGACAAAGACAAAGGGGAAGACAGCAACTATAAGTACTCTAAGGGGTGATATGCTTAGGAACTGAACTTAATTAGAAAAACAAGACATGTGGGAAGTAAAGATAAACACTAAGTGCAAGAGACTAATGACTAACAAGGTAAAACACAAAGTAAAGACATAGACAGCAGACTCTAACATGCAAACTTGAAAACAGGATAAAAGAGAGGTATCAAAACTGAAAACTCAATTATTTAAATCTCAGCTGTAACGAAAGAATTCAAAAGCTATACTAAAAGTAAGCAGACCTAAGAATAGACTGAATTGTGTAAAGTATTTGCTCACCCATTCAAATCCCTGAATTCAGGTGTTCAGATCACTTCTATAACCTCAGGTGTATATAATCAAGCACCTAGACAGGCAAGGCTGCTTTTACAAACATTTCTAAAAGAATCTCTCACAAGTTCTGAGGAGCTCAGTGAATTCCACAGTCAACTTTTAGTGGTATTATAACAAAAGTGAAGTGATTGGGAAAGACAGCAACTCAGCCACGAAATGGTTGGCCACATAAAATCACAGAACAGAGTCAACAGATGCTGAGGCTTGTAGTACATGGAGAACACCAACTTTCTGTAATGTCAGTCACTACAAACCTCCAAATTCCATGTAGCCTTCAAATGTGCTCAGGAACAGTGCAAATAGAGCTTCATGGGATGGATTTTTATGGCTAAGTAGCTGTATCTGAGCTTTGCATTACTAAGCACAATACAAAGCATCAGATGTTTGGCCATCTGGCAATCTGACAGGCATGTTTAGGTATGATGTTTGGCATGAGAACTATACCTGTCTGACTGTATTATCCCACAGCACAGTGCACAGAGGTCACCAACTTTCTGTAGTGTCAATCACTATAGATCCCCAAACTCCATTTGGCCTTCAGATGAGCTCAAAAACAGTGTGTAGAGAGCTTCATGGAATAGCTTACCATAGCTGAGCAGCTGCATCCAAGCCTTACATCACCAAGCCCAAAGAAAAGCATTGGATGTAGTAGTATAAAGCACACCACCACTGGAAACTAGAGTAGTGGACATGTTTTCCATCTGGCAAGCCGATGAATGAGTCTGGATTTGGTAGTTTCTGGGAGACAGTACTTGTCTGTCTGAAGTGTGCTAAATGTAAAGTTGGGTGAAGGGGGCATTTTGGTGTGGTGTTGTAATTGTGGTGTTGTATTATGTAATTGTGCAGTAATGATGTATAGTAATTATGTTTGGCCTCTTAGTTCCAGTGAAACAAACTCTTAATGTTTCACCATACACTCAAGTTCATATGTGTGTGCAGACAGATGAGCAAATATGCTATATAGCATATAAAGATAATTAAACAACTAAGGCCTAAAAGTGAAATAATACAAAACTCAAAATACTACAACAAAAGAATCCAAAATTCAAACAGTGAAATTAACAGCTGGTGCCCTAGAATGAGACAACTCCCAAAACATGAATGCTTTTACAAGTGGGGGCCACTGGCCCAAACCCTTTCCCCCCCCCTCACTTTTTTTTTCACTGTTTCATTAGTTTTGCGTTTGCCTAGGGTCACAGTCACTACTGGTAATATAAAACAACACCTTAACCCTACAGAGGCGGCAGAGGAGCCCCATTTCTTCCAGGAGGTCCCATTAATACATGCCATTGCTAGAACTGTCTCTGAGTACAGTTTTCAAGAACATGGAGGATATTGCAGGAGACAGGCATTTACTCTAGGAGAGCTGGAGAGTGCAATATACAATCCTTAAGCCATTAGGAGGACCAGTAACTGGTCCTTTGTGCAAGGAGGAACAGAATGTGCACTGCCAAAGTGTGAGCTTCAGGCTGTAATAGACTCATCAACAGTGTTGGTCAAGTTACTTGAAAAAAGTAATCAGTAACTACTGATTACTTCCCCCAAAAAGTAATCCCGTTACTTTACTGATTGCTTATTTTCTAAAAGTAATTAATTACTTAGTTACTTAGTTACTTTTTAAAAACACGATTTACAACCTGAATAGGTGATAAAGCGATAGGTCTTTCAGCCCAATTCTACTTTTTCTACATAATCCATCATACAAAATGTAATCAAATGGAAAAGTCTCTTTTTAAAACTTGTTTTATTAGTTTTAATCTTTTAACTTTATGCATCAAGCAAACATTTAATTATATGCAACATTCTCTGACTGGAAGAAATTTGTTTAATATTTAAACTTATTTTCTGCACATTCCAGCACATAAAATATTTTGTGTGTGTGTGTGTGTTTACACTCACTCTTTCAAATAGATGCAAGTAAAACACAGCAGAAAATAAATAAAGTCAAAGACTAGCGGTCCTTTTGCTCAATTTTCACCTGTAAAGCAGGAGTGGGGTAAGCGAGGTTTACCCTGGTGCAGGTGTGCCGCAGCGGTCAGTGGAAGAATCCGCGAGTTTCTCTGTGAATTTCCCATTATGTCGTAGCGCACTCGGTGCTTGCTTGGAAGTTTAGGGGGTTTTTTCGCTGTAAAAAGAAGTTTTCTTCCCACGCATAGCGGACACTAATGTTTTTGTCACTTTTTATGGAATCAAACTTAAAGTAAGGTCAGTACTTCCACGCTTTAAACGCCCATACTCTCTCCCGCACTCGATATATTATCCATTGTTGATCTGCACACAGCTGTTGCCACGAACGTCGCACTTGCTTACGTCACTGTCATGAGACATTCTTGCAAAAAATCACGGTTTTAGTAATGCAGTAACGCAGCGTTCCTACGGGAAAGTAACGGTAATCTAATTACCATTTTTGCAATAGTAATCCCTTACTTTACTCGTTACTTGAAAAAAGTAATCAGATTACAGTAACGCGTTATGCGTTACTTCCCATCTCTGCTCATCAATGGTGTGATGTTGTGCACAGTCATTCATGACCAAAGTTATTGTGGCTACCTTCACAGTATCAAACCAAAACCAGCCACCCTACATGGAACAGTGGTACCTAATCACTACATAAAACCAAAAGACAAAAAAATACATGCTAAACGTAACTCCCGAACTAAGCTCAAACAAAACAAAAGTATACAAAATAAATAAGTAGTTCATCCTTTATGCTTAGGAGATACATAGACAGTGAGGGAATTAGATTATTTACAAAATACACAAATAGGGGACGAGATAAGATAAGATAAGATAAGATAAGATAAAGATTTATCTGTTGTCGCTACATTACAATTTTTTTAAATTGCGTAAAACTGCAGACAAAAACAGGAACTTTTCTATCTTCTAATTCTGTAAATATTACTTGGAAGAGGTCAAACAGGAGTTTTTGCCATGTGGATTCTGGCCTCCTTGTTCAATCAACCAGGGCTGTAAGAAATGTGCCTGGAAAAAGTTGGGACTGAATCTGAACTGCCTTTGGAATTAAGGTTGTAACAGGTGACACTTTCAGAGAGACTGTAAACACAAAAAAAGATTTAAACTACAAGAGAGAGGAGAGAGCTTGGACACAAGTTCATAACATGCAATAGTGGCATGCACATGTAGAAATCACTGTAGATGTAAAACAAAGGACAAACAGACAACAACAACAGAAAAGAAGTCTGACTCTCAATATAGTGGAGGCACTGATGGTGGGGAAATGTTTTTACAGGGATCAAAAAGTGGTGGCCATGTTGTCTGAGGGTGAGTAATGGGTTGGCTGTTTGTAAGTACTAGTGGAACTTCAGGAAACATGTCTAGCCGCAGAAAAAAAGCCACCCTGTGTGTCGGTGTTGGAGTCTGATGATGCTTATGTAATGAGAGAAAATTAGACACTCAGCCTTGATGTTGCTTTAAAATCTTCTCATCAAAAGACTTCATGTACCTCAACTTCAAAACATCCATTTTATACCTTCAAGTTTATAAGCAGTTTGTCATCAGAAACTTTAGAGGGTGGAACTCAACACCTCTGCATGATAGAGGTGAAGTAAAGATCAACATAGTTTGAGTCTGGTGGTTCTGACATCATCCTAGCCATCAAGTTACACAACATGTTGTGCTTAGAAGTGAACATAATTTTTTGTTTCGAATTAATGCACCCATCTTCCCTAAAAAAAATAATTAAATTTACCCAAAATTTTCATTTTAAAAATATTTATCAGGAAATATGTTGCCAGTTTGGCTTAACATAAGGACTCAGCATGAAGCTCTACACAGGTTATATTCAAATAGACATCTACTAACACCTCAAACACTGACTAATTAACATGTTATTTCTAATTATAACTATTACTACTATAACTATTTGTTCTCACCAATTTAATTTAAAATACTTCATATTTGAATAAGTTATCACTTTAAGTTAAGTTGATAAAAAATAACAACACTTTTAATAAACATTCAGAATTCATATTTAGCAAACAGGTATTTTATTGTTAGCACTGAAAATATTGTTTACTAAATATTTGTAATGTAATTTATTTTACTTTGTCTTCATTTTGTGTTGTACAAAATGATAACTTTAGAAACCTCACCCACAAGGGGCTGATTGAGTGTTTTTCATTGTGCAAGGTAAACATTGTGTATGGCTGTGTTTTAAACCACGCCGTGTTCTCTTCCTAGCCAAGTAGTTCTGGTGTTTAAACCACTGAAACTACTACTTCATTTTTGTTTTAATGAAATAGTTCAAACAACAATAGGCAATAAGTCAAACAGGAAATGAATTGGATCTATATATTGCAAAAAGATTTTCTAATATTAGTTCCTTTGTCATTTTGTCATTTGATTCGCATACACACCTCTTCTCGTAACCCGAGGTCATCGAATAAAAACCTTTTAGTGGTCCCATATACTCGTTTCAGAACTCGAGGGGACCGATCTTTCCAAGCTGTTGCATCCAGACTGTGGAATGCACTTCCTCTATTTCTACAGTGTCTGGACTTGGTGGAGACATTCAAAAAGCAGCTAAAGACATTTTTATTTCAAAAAGCTTGTAATTAGACTAGAGTTTTTATGATGTATTTATGACTGTATTGTGTTCTTGTTATCTCTCTTGTGAAGCACTTTGTGACCTCTGTCTGTGAGAAGTGCTATATAAATAGACTTTTATTTACTTACTTTACATTTACTCTTTCTACTGTCTCTCGATCCCTCTGCAGAGTGCATTGTATCTGTTCTGTTGTGCACACTGAACCGTGGTAACTTTCAGAGGAACATGTAGAAGACAATGTTTTTAGCCCCCAGCCAAGGCCTCAGGTCTGAGTGCTTTCTTTTTTTTATCTCCAGCCCTAAGAAACTAATGAGCTCAACAGATTCTGTTTGCGAACTAGCCCGGGATTATGAAACAACCTACCCCTGTCCACAGATATGTAAAAGCTCTCATGTTGTGTGTGTTTGAGTTTTAGCTTGAACATGTTTTACTGTTTTACTAGGAGACAGTTAAAATAAAATGATCTTTGCTGTCAACTAATATGAGCAGACTATAAAGACAAACTAAAGAGAATCATGAGCAAATAAAAGTTCACTAAACACTATAACAATAAAATTGTGCAGAAGAAGTAGCATCACTGCTTTATGTCTCTTTGCTGCATGTAAAGTAGCCTACATGTGAGGCTATATATATATATTGGTTTTAAAAATAATGTTAACTGTTGAGTAATAATGTTAACTTATCTCTCTGAAGCCAGGGCAAAGAAGGCAGCAGAGAGGGAGGCCAAAGCAAAGAAGCAGAAAGCCCCCAAACCCACCAAAAAACCCAAACCCCCCAAACCCACGAAGAAACCCAAACCACCGAAACCCACAAAGAAGCCAAAGGTGCCCAAACCCACTAAGAAACCAAAGACGACGACCACAGCGCAGCCAGACATCAGGCAGCCTTATCCAGACAAGGAAGAGGAGAAGAAACTGCTGACTAAGCTGGGCTTGGACACATGTATGTACATTTTAAATGTAAAAAAAGGAAATTAAAAATGTAACATCACATGTAATGGTGTTTCTTTTTTTCTTTTTTTTCCAATTACTGTTAAATATTATACAATTTATCGATCCATCTATCCATCTTCTTCCGCTTTATCCGCGGGGGCAGCAGCCTAAGCAGAGAAGCCCAGACCTCCCTCTCCCCAGCCACCTCCTCCAGCTTATCCGGGGGAACACCAAGGCGTTCCCAGGCCAGCCGAGAGATATAATCTCTCCAGCATGTCCTGGGTCTGCCCCGGGGCCTCCTCCTGGTGGGACATGCCCGGAACACCTCACCCAGGAGGCATCCTTGTCAGATGCCCGAACCACCTCAGCTGGCTCCTTTCGATGTGGGGGAGCAGGGGCTCTACTCTGAGCCCCTCCTGGATGGCTGAACTTCTCACCCTATCTCTAAGGGAGAGGCCAGCCACCCTTCGGAGGAAGCTCATTTCCGCCGCTTGTATCCGTGATCTCGTTCTTTCAGTCACTACCCACAGCTCGTGGCCATAGGTGAGGGTAGGGACGTCGATCTCCGGCTCCCTTCTCCCATCACTCGCGAACAAGACCCTGAGATACTTGAACTCCTCCACTTGGGGCAGGAACTCATCCCCGACCCGGAGTGGGCACTCCACCCTTTTCCGGCTGAGAACCATGGCCTCAGATTTGGAGGTGCTGATCCTCATTCCTGCTGCTTCACACTCGACTGCGAACCGTTCCAATGTGAGCAGAAGGCCATCACCCGATGAAGCCAACAGGACCATATCATCCGCGAAAAGCAGAGATGAGATTCTGAGGCCACCGAAGTGAAAGCCCTCCGCCACTTGGCTGCGCCTAGAAATTCTGTCCATAAAAATTATGAACAGAATCGGTATACAATTTATATTTTACAATATTTATATTTAATATAATACTGAGGCGTTTCAAAGGCCTGCAGAGACATAATCTCTCTATTCAATTCAATTCAATTTTATTTATATAGCGCCAAATCACATCAAATGTCACCTCAAGGCTCTAGTGTACATTGGGCCAACCTCATTCCAGAGGCACTCAGGAGGCATCAGATGTCCAAACCACTTTACCTAGATCTTTTCAGTGTAGAGGAGTGGTAGGTCTGCTGAGTCCATCCCAAATGAATGAACTTCTCATCCTATTCCTAAATGATCCCAGCCACCTTTTGAGGAAAACTCATTTCCATTGTAATCTCATTCTTTCAGTCATTACCCAAACGTAGTTCATCATAGGTGGCCATACATGGAACGTATATATCAACTGGTAAATTGTCAGCTTTGCATTTGTCCTGATCTCTATTTAACACAATAGACCAGTGTTGGCTCATCAATAGGGATGCTAGGGCACCCCACAGATTATAGATAATTGTGTTTTTAAAGGTCTGCAAATAATTAATTAAATTCTTCTTTAAGAATATGGCAGTGAATGATGTTGCAGATCATCTATAATAAATGTACATAACAAATTACTTATTATGTGCATTTTAAGTATCTGTTATGAATATCAGTGGTTTTAGGTCCGTAAAGTTTATATTGGAGCAACTTCTTTACTTGGGACTTCCACTGATTGGAGATTATTTGTTAAGATTGCAGCTTTTTAACCCTTTATTTTCATGTTTGTAGCAATTCAACCTGTGACCCCAAAGGAGCGTTGGGGGGAAGAGCCTGTTGAGCCAGACCTGGGTAAGACTTTCACAGGTTATGAACTGGTCCTGGTGGTTGCTCGTAATATAATGTGATAGTTATACATCCAAAGGGAGGGGACGATTTAAAAAAAAAAAAATTATACAGTAAATTGATCTCTAATTGTGGTCAGAAGTTAACATACAATCTTTTTTTTGTATGGATGACTTGCCAAAGACCTGTATTATTTGTAACACAAGTCAATTATATTAGTTAGACACACAGTTCTAATATACTGGACATCTTGGCACTAGTTTTCAACTGCCTGATCAGAAGCAACTGGCGCTGGATAACTTATGTAAGAAACTCTTACATAAGCTGCTCTATTACTTGAAGTTAGAATTATACTACTAATAGTCTTCCTCTTTGTCTTTTCTATACAGATGACATGTTCAAGAAGCCAACATCTCCAACAAAAACCCACAGTGAGCTTGATGTTGACTACTGGCATCCCAGACGTATGTTCCATTAATATTATCTCATTGAGAGTCAGAACTTTCAATCAACCCTTGTATGACAAAGCTTACGAGGTCCAGTGGGAATACAATGTCTGTGAAGATGAAAGATTTAAAAATGGCAGCAAAGGTTTTTGTCACAAATTAATTATTCAATCAAAAATGAACCCTTATCATAGATTATAAAAAAAATGGCTACAGAAGTGTTAAGTTGTTTTGTTTATTTGAGCTTCTGGATAGGGACCAACTGCAGACTATATACAAATAGACAAAGGATGGCTGTGGTTGTAACCTTTCTGACATCACACATTCATTGACATCTCAATATTTATATTTTGGCCTGAGCCGTGTTGTTTTGCGGAACTAGAAGTGACCATATTTGGACATGAAGTAGAAGGTGCATCCATAAAGAGCACTACAATGCACAGACAGGTACCTGCTTATTAACCTGATAATTAGCAAAGTAGCATAAATAGTGCATAAAGTACAGGTACAGCAAGCCATATTATTTGATACTTAATGCCATTAAAATATTCTGAAAAGTTCAATGAATCAAATTACCAGAGGAAAGGCCTAGCAGACAACTGTCAGCTACAGCTACCTGTATTGGCACACTTAACAAAGCCCCATAACTCTAACTTTGAGTCTAAAAAAACCCCCAAATGGGTGAGTTTTTTTTTTTTTTTTTTAATTACCCGTACTACAATTGTTGTGAAGGAGGAAACTATCATAGATAGTTCTGTTTGTTTTGGGTTATTTTACAATGTGACTATAGATAGCCATCAATAACAAAAAAATTTATATCAGTATATAATGATATATTATAATTAAAAAGAGCACTACCCCACGTAGAGCAAGGTCTATGCTAAAATGTTGATGCTTTATGATGTTTTTATTACAATATGACTGCATCAGCCAATTATGGCATCATTATGATGTTGCAGGGCATTGTATTGTATTGTGTTGTACAGCTCTATCAGGGCTGAACAAGGACAACAAAACTGGGCGCCTGGGATTTTTGGTCCAGGCAGCCCACAATGATCAGTCAAAACAGCCTAGACGGTGCATTAAATTACTTTAGTTCATTAAAGTAATGACAATGCTGAGAGGTACTATCATCCCACCGAAAACAGATTATGGGTTTGAAGGTTAGGTTAATTTGTAATTCTAAATTGGATATAGATGTGTTATGTCAACAAATGGTTGTGGTCTATGTTTAGCTCTGCAACAGACTTGTGACATGTCCTCTTGCTCTATGAGAGCTGGGATAGGCCCCAGCTATCCAAATGAGCAGAAGAGAATGGATGGATGGAATATAAAACACAGTTTACTTTTAGGTCCAGGTGATAATGGATGAATTCATGCGATTGCCTCTCTTGACTGAACCACATTTAAGATATATTTCATATTTCAAGTTCAGATATAATAAAGAATGGGCGTTTGAGAATTTAAAAGAAGGGAACTTAGAGATAACCCACAAACGTTGATTCTGTCTGTCCAGTTGAACAGAATGATGCATGCTCAATCAGTCCTTTGCATGACTGAGCATGCATCAAGACAACTTAGAGTTAAGTTCAAATCCATTCTGATGGGAGTTTTTCTCCATTAATATTTCCACAGTAACATGGACCTTTTGTTCTGATTAAGATGTTTTCATTTGTTTTAAAGTTTTTATCATCTTTCAGCTCAAACAATAATGTCTGGTTGCTATGTTCATAGCAGATGAGGTGCCTGGCAGATATCCTGATACGAAGAAAGAAGTCACAACTCCTGAGGTCATCATGTACATACCAGGTATACAATGTCATACAGTGTAGGGCTGTGTTAATGGCAATGTGTCATTTTTTTAAAAAAATTATTTGGTGATGCAGAAACAAAACTCCAACTGAAATCAGATCTTTGCATCTCTTTCAGAGGAATCCACCACCGTTCCATATATTGGAGCCTGGTATGAAGAATATGACTACACTGATTGTACGTCTGCTTGCCACAAATAACTAATGAAGTGTAATATATAACATACACTGCAGCTCTTCATCATGACATTAAGATAATTTTTTACTTTTTGATTCCCTGACAACAGTGGCAGCTAAAAAACAAGAAGAAGAGGAGGAGAGAGCTCTAAAAGAAAAGGCCGAAAAAGGTTTATATTTATTGTTTGTTTTTTTTTACATTGATAAACATTAGAACTTTAACATCATCATGTTGTAAACCTTTACCACAAACCCCCAGAAGAATATTAAAATTATACATTTCTTTTTCACTCTGTTTACATGTTCAATAGTAACAATACTTCATCACGGCCTTCTGTTTTTGTTGTTTAATAAAGAAACGAAAAAATAAAAAGTATAAAACCTGCCTCATGATAAAATATGGAAATAGTATTAGAACAACTCCATCAAAACTGATACAAGTAACTGTCCGCTTCATTGTACAACAGAGCAAATTAAAACATTTACTCTAAACTGTTTAAAGATTAAGCTAGAGGATATGCTCCGTTTTTGAAGTGTTTTTAAATGACTTACATCTTGCTGGTTTTGCTCTTTTTATTTGAAATCTTGGCAGAAAAAAATGTAGCGTGACACTATTATTCTTACACCATCAGTGGTTTGTTTTTAATGAGAAAATAAATAATGAACTAGAATTCCAACAGCTGCCACAGTATCCTGTTGTGCATAGTTATGTAAAGCTCTGGGACTATTTAGGAGATATTATGGTGATATCAAAACATGCAGAAGAGGGTGACTGAAAGGATCAGTTTGATAACAGAGTTTTACAGAACAATTTCCTGTAAAATCCAATGAAATGTAAAGGAAATTTGCTCCTGATTACAAACTTAAATGCCCTGTATTTTAAAGTAAAAACAAATAAAGGAACACAAGTAGAAATGAAGGTGCATATTATGAGCACATGTGGAAATAGTTTGTGTGGTGGCGGTGGTGGGCTTGAGAGCAAGTCCCTTTTTCTGACATTTACTATTTTTTTTATTAATCTCTGAAAGCCGAAAGACTGAGGAAAAAGTGGGAGGAGGAGGAAGAAGAGAGACGTAAGCAGATTTCAGTGCCAGCTGAACCAAAAAGTAAGAGAGTCTCTCTGTTTTGTTCACTTGTTTTTTAGTTTTAAACATTCACAGTAAAGACAGAGATTAATATAATATTAATAATAATGATAAGATCTGTAAAAAAAACAAAAAAAAAAAACAATCAGCCTTATATTGAACTACAACATTTCTTTTACACTATGTGTCTTTTATAGTGTCTCTCAGCAACATTTGTTACACAGATTTTGTTGGTGTGTGCTCTGATTTCCTTTCCAGAATGTCCTCCTCTGGGCTTGGAGTCTCACCGGGTAGAAGATGACCAGCTGTTAGCTTCCTCTCAGTCTCATCATGGGTTCTCAGCTCAGAGGGGGCGCCTTAACATGCAGGTATACTCTAAATGCAGAACTTCCTTATCCGTATTAACCCACAACTGATATTCAGAAAAATCAACACAAAGTGCACTGGCCTTCACAGAAAGGACCAAGAGCCTTTCAGATGAAAATATAAAACCAAGTCACCATAGAAAATTACAAGTTACAGTGATTTTAGTTACTGTCCTACCGTCATAAATAGACATGATATGTAGCTACTGTGTTTATGGCAGCTGTATTGAAGCACAAGAGTCAACCACTGACTAAAGCACTGTGGGGAATTTTTCATTACTTGGGATTGGGGAATGACATGCTTTTGGAGTTAGCCTTAAGCTTTCTTTAGAGCAGGGGTGTCAAACTCAAATACACAGTGGGCCAAAATTCAAAACTGGAACAAAGTCACGGGCTAACATTAATATTTATTGAAAAAAAAAATCTTCCTCTAGATATAAGAATGAATCTTTTCTTATGGACTCAAACAAGTTTTGCTGAAAAACTGAATATGGAACAAGCAAAGCTTAATACTAAACAATATATATATTAGCTGTATAATACCAGTAGGCCAGCTCTAATAGTAATTTGGTATGGCTTTGCGGGGCAAATGTAATTAGGCTGCGGGCCAAATTTGGCCCGCGGGCCAGAGTTTGACACCTATGCTTTAGAGGAACCTAATTTTCCAGCCCTGGAGATTTCCGCTTGTTATACCGATGCCGCAACAGAGTGCAACACAAAGGATAATTTCATTTTGGTGTAATTTCCTTTAGGCAGCATGGTGGTGCAGTGGTAAGGATGGTTGCCTTACAGCAAAAAGGTTAGGAGTTTGACTCCATCTGACTGGGGTTTTTCTGTGTGGAGTGTGCATGTTCTCCCGTGGTTGCATGTGTTCTCTCCAGGTACTCCAGCTTCCTCCCACATTGTTAAAACACACAGTTAGTTGGGTTAGGTTAACTGAGGATTCTAAAATGCCTATAGGTGTGAATGGTTGTCTGTCAGTCTGTGTTAGCTCTCGGAAAGACTGGCGACCTCTCCAGGGTGTACCCTGCTTCTTGCTCTCTGGTGGCTATGATAATCTCCAGCACCCCCCATGACCCTGATAAGGACAATGGATGGATGTTAATTTCATTTAATGAAACTATCTGTGTCATCCTAACTCTCCACTAATGCTGCAGAGTTCGGAGAAACAAAGAGTGCACAAAACTGCATGATGCTTTCAGTTAAAACAAAACAACAACAAAAAACATTCTTTTGTGAATCATCATGTTTTTATTCTCAGGACTAACAGAAAAAGCAAGCAAAATAATACATAAAAGGTGCACACTGGGACTAATTTAACTCCCCCATAAAGACGGTATTTGATGACCTCACCCTCAATTAAGAATTTTTGCACCCCAGTATAAGTCAATAAAGACAACCATTAGAATAGTTTCTAAAGAGCTTCAATGATTACTCCTCTTAGGCTTTCAAGAGTTATTCCATCATTTTATCGGGAAAACAATGTATTTTCAGCTCTCTGTGTGGTTGTGTACAGGGCTCTGACAATGATGAAGACCTGTATGGTGGTGCATGGTGCGCAGAGTCAGAGGAGCGAGAACACTGGTTTCAAGTTGATGCCCGCCGAGAGGTGGAGTTTACCGGGGTCATCACCCAGGGAAGAAACTCTGAGCTACAGTGAGTCCTACTCCATCTCCACATAATAAAACCTTGCACAAGTGCTGCTGTGTTTCATTAAAGTCAGTACTCAGTAATTTCTTTTGTTTTAATCCTAGTGAGGATTTTGTGTCGTCCTACTTTGTGGCCTTCAGCAACGACAGCAGCGACTGGACTTTACTACACGATGGCTACGCTGAATGGGTGATTGAGCCACAACTAATTATGAAAATGTTTTCATAACAGTGAATTACACCTTTACACCTTCTCATTTCCTTCCCCTGTGATTCTCTCCTACAGTTGTTCTATGGCAATGTGGATAAGGAAACACCAGTGATGAGTCAGTTTGCTACACCAGTGGTGGCGCGTTACATCCGTATTCTGCCTCAGAGCTGGAATGGCAGTCTATGTCTCAGAGCCGAGATCCTAGCTTGTCAGCTACCCAGTTAGTATTTTTTTAAATGGTAATATTTTAAATTAAAATGTCAGGCAAAACAAAGATTTAGTATGCATTAACTTGGATTCTATTACTGTCAAGTCAAATTTGCTGTGTGGCAGGCAGGAGGAAAGACCCAAATGAAGGACTCACATACTGAATGGTAAACTTAAAGCTCAGCTTTATATGCTAGAAAAAATTTTCTAGAAAGTAAAACTAGGAAACATAAACTAGGAAAACTAAACCAGAAACAAGCAACGAGAACATGAGGGAGAAACACAACACAAAGGGATTGTGTACGACCCAACAGAAAGAGGGGAAGACTGAGGATTAAAATACTCATTGGAGTAATCAGGGAACGGGAGACAGGAGAAACACACAGCTGGAACTAATTAGGTAGGACGAGACAAGAGAAGCAAAACTAAACATACTAACAAAGCACACAAGACTATCAAAGTAAAACAGAAAATAAGACAAGCACGCACAGACATGGAGTCAGAGACACGAGCTTAACACTACGACAGACATGGCAACAGAGGGAACAAAAAGACGAGGGACCAGGACAGGCACAGAGGCATGGACTAGACACTGAACAGAGGGAGCATGAAATCTAGACTTAAGAACTAAACTATTAACAACAATTCAACTGAAACATATGATAATAATAATCAAAATAGCACAACTAGTGAATCAGAACATAAACCATAATAAAGAATAATACCAAAACACAAAAAACTTGAAATGTTGGATCAAAATGACCAAGAACCGTGACAATTATGGCTTGTTTTTACTGCTAATCCTCAAGGGTTAAATACTTTCCCCCCTGCCACAGGATGTAATATCTCAATAAATAACTAAATCTTTGATTCTTTAAAGAGCTTTTTAACTTTTTATCTACTTTTAGTAGCTGTGTGAAAATTAATGTTTGAGGGTATATTTATGCAGAAATACATCAGTCTTAACATGTTCACAGAGTTTTCACTTCATTTGTAGAAACTTGAAGTTTTCCAACCTTATGAGTCATGTTTTCTTCATTCCATAATACAGTATGTCACCTCATACTGGAAGGGGGGAAACAAGAAAAAAATGTTCTTTTGCCAAAGTAGGAATGTTTTCTCCCAAGAGTGGAAATACACAAAAGTCTGTTTCAGAATCATAGCATGAACCTCCTAACCGTGGTCCTTAAGTGTGCTACATAAGTGCAAGATAACTGCATGTATTGCCACTAGCTTTAGGAAAGACACAACAATAACATCTACTCAGCAGCAGCTGAACGTTTTGACTGCAAAATATTGGTACTTACTCATAAGCTTGTATTTTAAATAGAAATATTAGGGTTTTTACTTTGTTATCTATCTGACAACTGAGGTTTAGGTTACTTTGAAGATCAAAATTTAAACATGTAGGTAAGTCAAAATAAGAGGGTTTGCTGTGGATTACTTCATGGGGTATGAATTTAAAACCATCAAAAGCTTCAGAATGCAACAAAATACCTCAGCCATTACGAGTGTTTTTATCAAGATGCACTGTACAGCAGGCAGGTTTTGGACCTAGTATCCAGGATTCGAGAGGCAAAATGGGTAAAACTAAAACCCTAAAAAACGTATATATGAACATACCGAAAGTAAACAAAACTCAAAACCCTGGGTTCTAAAACCAGGGGTCCTAACTGTGATGGAATTTTCTGTTAATAAAGTCTGCAACACGATCAGCTGTGGCTAAGCTTTTTTAATTACTGCATGCAGCAGAGCTAACACACATCAAACATCACAGCTCCACAGTCATGAGAGCTCTGTCACTGGGACGTCTTAGCTCCTCTTTTATACATTCACACACAACTCCTGCATTGCTACAGTTATAACAGCTTCCTGTCTCAACCCCCGCTGTTGCTGGGCAGGGAGCGACTTCTACTATCTTTCTCTAGGCACCTGGCGCCGGCCTCCCTGGGAATTTTTATACAGTCAGCAGATAACATAGTTAAGCAGGCTACACCAGGTCATATTGACCCATACGTCCTTCGCCTAAGAAAAAAAAGGATATCCAAAATTCTACAGTGAATTTCTAACCACCTAAAACGTAATGTGAGAATAAAATAGAAATGATCTAAAACAGAGTGTTTTAATTCCCAACGATTACTTGTGCCAACACTAGACCTGTTAAACATGTTTATAAGCATATTAGGTACCCTTAAATAAATTAAATAAGTCATAAATGCATAACAAATACTTAAAGTGGAGTAGTGTACTTGAAACTGAAATGAAAAACTTCTGCTTAGTAAAATATCTCCTTCCCACTCTGCTAATCTCTGTGCCAACTTTTTCAGGAAGCCACCACAGTGAGAATGAGGTCAACCCATCCGATGACCTGGACTTCAGACACCACAACTACAAGGAGATGAGACAGGTCTGTTTGTCACTTGGGACACTATCAGTCTACTGCACAATGCAACATTTCAACCTTGCTTCTCTAGCAGTATGCCAAAACCTACAAAAGCAATAATGTTGCAGCAACCATCCATAAATGTGTTTTTCCTTCACTCTTCTAGATGATGAAGGTAATAAATGAGGAATGTCCCAACATCACCAGGATCTACAACATTGGAAAAAGCTTTCAGGGCCTGAAAATGTATGCCATGGAAATCTCCGATAACCCCGGGGAGCATGAGCCTGGTAAAGAGATCTATAATATTTTTACTTAAGTGTAATTCTCTCAGCTTGAAGCTCATCTTAGAATTGCATAATTTACACAGATTATGGTTCACCGTGAGACACAGATCTGAGTGTCATTACACTTGTAGACATTGAGTGATGTCTGTCATTTAATGTACATGTATAACGATTTGCATCTTTACAGAGCAATATAAATAGGTTTTACCACATCCAAGTGGCTCTTAGTCCAGAAAATAAATTGTTAGTTGCATTAATATGTTGTCTTTTTGTTTAGGTGAACCAGAATTTCGTTACACAGCTGGCCTCCATGGTAACGAGGCACTTGGACGAGAGCTCCTCCTGCTGCTTATGCAGTTTCTATGTAAAGAATACAATGATGACAACCCAAGAGTGCGCCGCCTGGTGGATGGTGTTAGAATACACTTGGTGCCCTCAGTGAACCCGGATGCTTACGAACTGGCCTACGAGATGGTACAATCAAAGGCTTCAAACTTTGTTTAGTGGCACATACCGCAAACAATATGGAGAAAAGTGAAGCAATTGTAGAAGTGCCTTAAACCCACAAACTTTAATGTTCAACAAGGTTGCAAAAAAGGTCGAGAAGTCTGTGGAGAACAACCCTCGGTTCCATCAACTCATAGCTTATAGATACCATTTTTAGTGCAGAAGGACAATAAAATAGGTAACATTGTAAGTCAGGCCTTACTTCTCACTGACAAGTCGCTACCATATTAATATCTAATATCTGCCAGTTTCATTGCTAAAAAAAATGCTAAAGGCTTAAAAATCCTAAGTTCAAGGTTTCATCAACAAGATTTCCCAAACCAGTATGATACATCACGATGCCTGTGTCCGCCTTTTAAAGTAACAGTGGCTGTATAAACATCTTTTTGTTTACAGAGCCATAATCAGTATGAAATTTTTTATCCAAATTTAGTATCTCATACCAGAATTTCTAATTTCTTAAATTAGTTACATTAGTTTAGAATACAGTTTTTAATGTTTTTTTTTAATTAAGGTGTTTTCTACAAATCTTGCATTTATAAAATGAATTTTGTTGCTTCGTCTCATGTCTGAGCCTACTTGTCTTCACCACAACTGACAGATTTTTCAAAACACTGTAGAAAGATTATTTAGAGGTCCCAGAGAGCATGAATGACCTACCACCATTCTTACTCCTGCAGGGATCAGAGATGGGAAACTGGGCCCTGGGCCACTGGACTGAAGAAGGTTATGACATCTTCCAGAATTTCCCAGATCTAAACAGCATCTTGTGGGGAGCTGAAGACAGAGGCTGGGTGCCTCGTATAGTGCCTAATCATCACATCCCCCTTCCAGAAAACTTTTTGAATGGCTCTGTGAGTTTGTTTACTGTCCTTTGGGATGTTATATATTATGTGTGTGTGTGTGTGTGTATTTTAATTGACTACAAATTTATTAGCAATCTTTATCTCTTTTAGCTTGCAGTTGAGACAAAAGCTGTAATTTCCTGGATGGAGCGCAACCCTTTTGTTCTGGGAGCTAATTTGCAAGGAGGCGAAAAACTGGTCACATATCCTTTTGACATGCAGCGCCCACCAATTTCTGTATGGCTATTTTACTAAGAACACCTAACAAAAGCACTCTTTGGCAGCTGCACACTTATATAATAATTCTATGCTGTCTTAATGTTTAAGCTAACTGACAATCGTCGTTGGAGAAATAATGCAGAAATGAACGAGGACACCTGGGCTCGCATTCAGCGCCAGAATGAGGGCGCTCTGAGGGAGACTCCCGAAGACGCCATGTTTCGGTGGTTGGCAATGTCATATGCCCACAGCCATCTAACCATGACAGAGACCTATCGAGGCTCCTGCCATGGAGATGATATCACTGGAGGACAGGGGATCACTAACAGAGCCACCTGGAAGCCAGTGGTGGGAAGTAAGTGTTAACATGACACAGCAAAAAGGTCGTAACTGAAAAATATTTCAGTCAAGACCATTAAGGGGTCTTTCTGTCTCAAATCATCACCTTAGAACATCTCCTGATCGACCATCTCCTGTTTGCATAAAAAGTTTATGGTCCAAAGTTTGACCATTTATAATTTTACAATATTGCTGGAAAATGTACATTTTTATGTGTCTTTCCTAATTTATTATCATCATTGTGATGGTAAGAAAAACCAGTGAAAATGTCATGTCAAATGTCTTTATTAATATGACAATCATTATAAATGTTTAGGGTTTGTCATTTTTAATTTAATTTTTTATGCAAATCAGAAACAGTGGACCAGAATTCTATCACAAGATTTATCCTTAAATATCAAGGTTATCAAAAGGCTATTTTTGTGTTAACGAGGCACTTGGACGAGAGCTCCTCCTGCTGCTTATGCAGTTTCTATGTAAAGAATACAATGATGACAACCCAAGAGTGCGTCGCCTGGTGGACGGTGTTAGAATACACTTGGTGCCCTCACTGAACCCGGATGCTTACGAACTGGCCTACGAGATGGTACAATCAAAGGCTTCAAACTTTGTTTAGTGGCACATACCGCAAACAATATGGAGAAAAGTGAAGCAATTGTAGAAGTGCCTTAAACCTACAAACTTTAATGTTCAACAAGGTTGCAAAAAAGGTCGAGAAGTTTTTGGAGAACAACCCTCGGTTCCATCAACTCATAGCTTATAGATACCATTTTTAGTGCAGAAGGACAATAAAATAGGTAACATTGTAAGTCAGGCCTTACTTCTTTCTCCAAAAATGGACAAATAAAATCATCTAAATAGCCAGATGATATTATAACTGAAGGAGTAAATTTCCTCTAAAACACAATCTCCTCCACAGGTATGAATGACTTCAGCTACCTGCACACAAACTGCTTCGAGCTCTCCATCTTCTTGGGCTGTGATAAGTTTCCCCATGAGAGTGAATTGCCTCTTGAGTGGGAGAACAACCGCGAGGCTTTGTTGTCCTTTATTGAACAAGTGAGAATTTTATTTCATTATATTTAGTTAAAAATTATATTTTCATGTCAGTTGCTTAACTGCTTTAGTGCTAGCTGAACGCAAGCTTTTGTCACGAAAAGTGTTGTACATAGCAGCTTTGATATGTCATTGACAAACGTGGAAATTAATATGTCTGCAATTTTCTACATGTGAAATTTCCTTAAGATTCACTGGGATGTACTTTTCTTGTGCAGGTACATCGCGGAATAAAGGGTATTGTGAGGGATATAGATGGAAATCCACTTCCCAACGTGACAATATCTGTTGAGGGGATACGGCATGATGTTAAAACTGGTAAACTATTTTATATAGTGTTTCAGATCATGAAGATCCAGTCATTCGTTTACAGCATTTTTTAACATGACCTTTTTAATGTAACCATTGTATAGCTGTGGGCGGGGATTACTGGCGACTGCTAAATCCTGGGGAGTACAAGGTAACAGCCAAAGCTGATGGCTACACCCCTCAGACACGGCTCTGCATGGTGGGCTATGACTCCGGAGCAACACCCTGCAGTTTCACCTTAACCAAATCCAACTGGGATCGCATCAAGCAAATCATGGCACTCCACGGCAAAAGACCCATTCGACTCATCACCAAAGCGAATGTAGTGAAAACAACTGCAGCCAGCAGTACTGTGGCAGCCCCCAGCATTGATGCAGAGCCTGAAAATCCCGCCAACACTCACGACATTGCGCGACGTAGACGGCTCCGACTGATGCGTATACGGAGGCTGCGTTTGCAGAGGTTACAAGCCAGCCTTAGAACCACCCCTGCGACTACAATGACAACAACCACCACCACAGCATCCACCACTCTACCACCTGAAACCAAGAGAACAACCTCATGGTATGACTCTTGGTTTCCTGTGGATGAATGGTCCACTGAAAACCCATTTGATAGTGTTGTCTTTGACTCAGTGCCCACACAGGACTATCCTTTTGAATACACTATAGACTGATTACTGCACACACAAACCCAGATCTATCTTATAGAAAGTCCTTACTAACCAAATCTGCTGCAAGATCACAGCTTTAAAACAAAACAAAAAAAAAACCCACAAAAAAACATCTTTAATGATTTAGCTTGGACAAAATAAGACTTGTTGGCAGCATTGTGTATTGAGGGTTACATTCTTGGGAACAAATATTTCTTGGAGAGATATAAAGAAGAAATTGTAGTCTCTGCTGAGCAAAGACTACACAGCACATGTTTAATTAGCTCTATGTTAAATTAAACATACAGTATGTTCAGTGAGACAGGATTAGGTCTGTCTTCATTTTTTTAATGGCTTCATAGAATCATTTCTGGCTTCAACTAAACTGATTTATTGTACTGCTGAATGCATTGCATTAAAATGACGTTATTTTCTAAATTACTATAGTCTGTGTATTTATTTATAGTTCAAAGAAGGTCCGTAACAGTTCACTCATGAGGGAATGTGCCACAGATGTAGATGTAGTTATTTATGTAATGGTAAATGGCCTTGGATTGCATTTATATAGTGCTTTTCTAGACACTCAATGCGCTTTACAATTATTCATTCACTCTTCCTCTATTGTCTTTCTATTATCTTCCTTTTATTCTCTGTTACTTGTTAAGCACCTTGGCATACCCTTGGTTTTTAAGTGTGCTTTTTAAATAAAATTTATTATTATTTATTACTCTCACATTCACACACTGGCAAAACATAGTTGTAGCCACAGCTGTCCTGGGGCAGACTGACAGAAGCGAGGCTGCCATATCGCACCATCGGCCCCTGTGGTCAACACCAGTAGGCGGTAGGGTGAATTGTCTTGCCCAAGGACACAACGACCAGGACACACCGATCGAACCGGCAACCTTCCGGTTACAAGACCTTCCCAACCACGCGAACCACGGTCGCCCAATTAACAAAATGTAAACATTGCTTGTTTCCATTCATCTTGTAAACTCTGTCTTTTGGCGGAAGTTTGACTGCTGTCCGGTAGCTAGCTTGACTCCAAGACCCGAGAATCTGTGGGTTTCTGTCATTTTCATGGGCATGTCCATTTCCCATTAACAAAAGTTGGAGCTTGCCAGTGTTGAGGGCAGCGGACTTTTTGCTTGTTTTTTTTTTTTTTTTTTTTTATAAATAAACCTCCTGTCATTGATGGGAGACCAGAGTGCCAGACAAGCTACCCCTGACTTGGCTTTTACTGCTCCAAGATCAGTTACCATTACTACATACATATGCAAAAATAGATAAGACATAGGAAATAGAGCTAAAATTAGCAAAATACTCTAAGATATGAACAGGTTTTCTCTTATTAATTACCTTGAGCAACAATTATGATGTAGAGGAGTAGAAAACATAGAAACCTTACTCTTACTGTTACTGAAGTCACCAGCAAGCTTCATTTGTAAGCTGCATTGTAAACGGAATTGGTGAGAGATTTTGAGAGAAATTTGCCTCAAAAGTGTTACAAATGTAACATGATTGATGACAAGCCTAGAGTAAGATTTGCAAATGTGTGTGGTGATTTGTGTGTAACTTTTGAGGTCTCACAATGCTCCAATCCACACACAAATACTAAACAAACTGACTAATCATAAAATAGTTGTACAAACACAAACATCCAAACCTGAATAAACAGTGATCATTTATACCCAAATTTCTTCCAAAAAGCTTCCTGTGCATACAGATGTCTAAAAATACAGCAGCATCCCTCTTGCTCACATTCTCACTCTCTGATAACAGCTGACAAACATTAAAATTAGCTTAATGGCTGATCTTGAAGGCAGCTTATATTTGTGGATCTGCGCAAAGATGGCAGCATGAAATTTGTCTTAAACCCCCAACATGATGTGTGCGCATCACTGCTGTGCGTAGGATGTGATAGGAAAGAGGATTTAGGCCACTAGAGAAAAAACAAAAGTGGGGACATTTCTCCACAGAATTCTGAGATTAAAGTCATAATCCTGACTTTTTTGACTTTCTTGTCAAAGTAACAATAGAATTATTAACCCCCTTATGATTTTTAAATGCATTTTCCAAGAGCTGTTAAACAGCATGGCATTTTCCCATAGTCGTGTCATTTTGGATGCTTACACTATTTTACCTTACACACAGAAAGAAAATTATTTCACGAAACAACCGCGGTCAAAATTATGACCTCCCTAATGCAAATATTCAATTGCGTATCCTTTTCTTTTGGCAAATCACTGAAACTCCTTCAGATTTAATAGTCGTCTGGCATGGACCTTGGTCTTCAGTTTTACAGAATATTAATAGGATTCAATTCAGGGCTTTGTGCAGGCCAGTCATTTACTTTGGCTCATCTGGATGTAGTTCTACACTAAGAGTGATCGTTTTGGCAGATGAAGCAACCACCCAGACCCAATTTTGCCACTGACTGCTTGAAGTTTTCTTTTAAAATCTTCACTTTAGCAACAGGCCCAAATATCGGGTTCTCATGCCAAACTCCCAAATTTTCTAAAATAGCTGGTTTACAAGTTACTTATAATCCTATGGAGTATTAGATTGACCCACTCAAGAGCCTTACCCTCCATGAACTTTAGAGTTTAAATAAACCATACTTTTAACCTAAAAGCATTTTCAGATCAAAATTAACAACTACTAAGGACTTAGATTCTAGGCCTAAAAGGTTAGAAACCTCAGTTTTAGCCTCTGGGCTTATGAGTCAAATACACAGAGAAAAGAGAGAAGTCAGAAAGACAGACCAAATTACTGCCAAGTAACAAAGTAGTAGAATTTCACTCAGTGAAACTAAAGTTTTCTAAACTTTACCAACCTTTGTTTTAGGTGTCATTTTGCGAACATCAGCATGCTAATGCTCATCGAATTACACGTAAACAACTTTGCAAACTTAAGCCCCAAGAAGCACAACAGAGGTTTGACAGAAAATTTATTCCAACATGTGTAACTATACAGAACAAATGCACTGTGTATACAGTTAATTATTCAATGGATCAAATAAAACAGATATTGCTAATGAGATATAATAGACTGGTGTATGAGTGTAATAACATTTGCAACTCAAACGCATTCAGGTGTGTTCCAACGGCTATGACTGGCTCGCTTTGCCTTTTCTGTTTTTTCCTCCAGTGTACTGGAAACTCTTCAGTGGGTTCTTCCCCCGGATGTTCTTCTACCAAAACCAAAAGGGAACACATTAGCTCAGAACAAGGGGGTGATTTCATCAAACTAACTGGACATTTTTGTTTTAATATACATTTTATATTGTGAGCTTTGTAAAAGGTATAAAATGGCATCTCACTAATATCAATATAAATAAAATTGATAAAACGTGCCATCTAAAAGTGATGCTCAAAACTAGTTCATGCATTTATTACATCTAGGCTAGACTATTATAATTCATTATTATCAGATTGTGTCTTTTATCCTGCCAGCTGCAGTAGATGTCTGCCCCTCCCTGTTTCTGTTAGAGGTTTCTTCCTATTAAAAGGAAGCTCCTTCTTCCCAGTGTCACCAAGTGTTTGCACACAGGGGGTCGTTCGACTGTTGGGGTTTTCTTCTGTACTATTATAGGGTGTTTGCCTTACAATATAAAATGCCTTGAAGCAACTGTTCTCATTTGGTACATTATAAGTAAAAGTGAACTGAAATTTAGAAGTAAGAAAATAGTACAAACGCTCACAACTCAAATTGCCTGATTTTGTTTAACTAAAATCTAATAGATATACAGTTTGTTTTCACAGTGAAACAGAAAATACATGACAAAAAATATGACAAGAAGGTGAAACCTGGAACAGAATTCAAACTATTGCACAGATCTGTAGTGTATCAAAGACCTGGTGTCCCTTCCGACCAAATCTCACCTTAAAACTGCTCTTGATGACTCCTTCTGGTCTCTGTATCTCTTTTCTCCGCCTTCTTCTGCTTGTCAGTGGATGTACCACGCCCTTCAGTGCCTCAGGAACTGCAGGAAAGTGAAATGAAAATGAAATAAAATTGCATACTCAAATATACATTGATACATTGTAATTAGATCTTCCAGCAAATTGATGCATCCTTATAAAATAAATTAATCCATGAAACATACTTAGGAGTAGAAAGCCACCATGTTTGCCCTGCCATCTTGAACACAGTGGCTGAGTAGGTCATTGCCATTTTGCGTTAACTGTGTTTTATGTATGTGGACAGAGAAGGATCCACATGTGCAGTACACCAAAGGCAGAAGAGAAGAAACTCGTAGGCATTTGCGTGCCACTGAGACAAATTTTAATTTGTCTGTGGACTTTCACACTCAACATATGAAGGATCATTCTTATATTTTTTTTCATTTGAGAAGCTGTCGCCACCAAAGAAGCAAAAATGCAAAGGGAAGAGACAACACAACAGGCATCATTATAAGACGCCATCTTTACACCTTATTCCTCATCTGAAGTCTTTAGTCAGGCCTCTAACATACAAAAACATATGTAAACATTCTTATTTATTCCTGATATTGTCGCAAATGCTTATGGTCAAGCAAATTAGACATGTGACCATCCCACCTCCGGACAGCTAACAACAAGCAAGTTAACAACAGCTGATTATATGCTAGCAATATACCAGCTAATGTTAGGTTCCAGTTTCCTGATAAATGTACTTTCTGCTCTGATGAATAGTTTGCTCATTCACATTATATGACAGTTTATTAACTAAGTGTCGCACAGTCCAATAATCTCAGATCTACTTCAAAGAAAGTTTTACAAACAATGACTAACAGCAGGACAAACAGAAGCACTTACTGACAGAAAAGTTTAGACCTCTTCAGCAACTCAGTATCACTGTCAGACTGACTCGTGGATTCGTATCGAATTCTTTCGGCGTAAATAGATGTGACCACATATTGACAGCTGATTGACAATTTTTTGTCCTACAGCAACCATTATGGCTAGGATTATTGAACTGAATTGGGAGGCGTAAGAAAACAGAACTCGACTTGACTGAAATTTGCAATCTAGTGGTGAAATTTTACACTCTGTAACTTAAGCTCTGTAAGCTCTGAAAATATGCTACTGTAACTTAACTCCAACTTTCAGTTATCTCGCCCAATTACATTTTTCACAATAAAAAATGAACTAACAGAATTTTAGAAGAAATTATCCAAATAACACTATGTAAACATAATTGTCCTATGTGATGTGCCCATGGGTAATAGTTTCTTTCAGTATTGTATTTAAAGTCAAACTTTCAACAACAAAAAAATAATTATTTCACACAAATCACTGCTTACTAGCAAAGACCTACATGGCATCATGGAAGTAGAAGATCAATATTTTTTTAGCATAAACAATATACATTATAAACAGGAAAAATATCTTAATGGAAAATTTTGGTTAGGGTGACGTTCATATATAATCAGACACTTACTGAGATACTCAGGTACATTCTTAAGGTGAGGTTTGACAACAGCAGGATGGAGGTCTTTGTCATGCCGGAGTAGCTGCAGATCTCTGGGGTTGTCCTCAAAGTATGTCTGCGTGAGAGCACAAGCATACAATCAAAACGTGTTCAAACACTTCTGCCTTCCTCTGTCTTTAGAAAAAAAAAATCATCTCTCACCTTAAGTTTTTCTGAATTGAGCAGCTCCTGTTTGATCTCTTTTAGTCTGGCCTCCTTCACTGCCTGCTTTGTCACTGAGCGCATTGCGTCCTAAAGAAAAACTAAAAACAATCAATTCCCCTTACATTACACTTAAAAAGGGCTAGGACTTGGCGATAAAACGATAAAAACTGTTATCTTTCCTCGTCTTTCCATCAAAAGAAATATGAGAAATGGTCAACATAAAGTAGAACTTGAAATTTGACAGACAACACAAAGGGCACAATGAGAATAGCACTGGACCAAATCAATCATGTGCTCGAAAACTCAGCTGATGGCATTACTACACAAGACAACTCAACAGACACAGTCCAAAGGTCAAACGATCAACAACCAAGGAACTCATCACCATCTTTATTTCTAGCATTTTTCTATTTTTTAAAACCGTTTGGTCAGAAGGTCCACTGCTGTCTCTCCCACACATCTCCCTCCTTCAACTGAGCCAAAAATCTTTCCGCTCTTCATTCTCTGCCGCCTCCTCCTGCCTTTCCTTCGCTCTTGTTGCTCCTAACATGTCTTCCCCCTTTCCTATTTCTTGGTCAGGTGGTCATTGTTGAGTCAAAACCTGACCAATCGGTAGGGAAATCTTTTTTTTTAATGATCAGTATGTTTGATTTGTCCAAGATTTTACACCAAATGCCCTTCCTGATGGAACTCTCCCCATTTACAAGGGCGAAGGGACTGGCACAGAGTATACTGGCTTGTGCTGATATGAAAAAATGATTATAAGTTTGTTTGTTTTTTCCATTTGTTGTTCAGCCATAGACTCAACTAATGCCAACAATCAGCAAATGTTGAGAAATTTGCCATTTTTGGAATTAAATTGAGCTTCCAAAAGGAGGAGGAGGATACTCACCCGGCATCTGTACCTGAAGCCTTCAATCTGCTCCATTTTAAATTCATATGGTTTGAGGGGAGAATTTGTCTCATCTAAACACAAACAGAATAAAAACAACTTAGAAAATTATCTCACTACATTTAAATATCATGCTACACTCTAAAAGTATTTGCACCCATCCTGATTTCATAGTTATTTTGTACATTTGTCTTCCCTTTACTTGTTGGTAGACAGCAGAATCCATACTTCCACTAGGTTTCCAACAAAGAAGCAGCAAAGCAGCCCCACACAATCACACTACCAAGCACTTTAGATTTTTGGTATGAAATGCTCTTTTATTTTTATGCCCGATGTAATGAGACTCAAACCTTCCAACAAGTTCAACTTTTGTCTCGTCAATCCACAGAATATTTTCCCATCAGCCTTGCAGATCAAGATATTTTTTTGGCTAATGTGAGACAAGGCTTTTTTGTTTGTTTGTCAGGAATGTTTTTCACCTTGCAACTCTCCAATTTTTTCCCAGTTTCTTTTTTCATGAATACTGACTTCAACTGAGGCAACTGAGGCCTGCAGTTCTTTAGATGTTATTCTGGGTTCTTTTGTGAACTTCTCGATGAGCCATTGATAGCCCATCATTTTTGGCAGGCCATCCATTTGGAAGGTTCACTACAGTTTCAGGTGTTCTCCTTTTGTGGATAATGGCTCTCCCCATGGTTCATTGGAGTTCCAAAGCTTGAGAAAGGCTTTGGAACTATTTCCAAATTAGACAAATGTCACTGACTTTGTTTTTTTATCTGTTCTTGAGTTTCTTCAGATCGCAGCATGATGTGTTCCTCTTTGAGATCTTTCAGCCTATTTCACTTTGTCCAACTGGTTTTATTTAAAGGATTTCTGTCTGGAGGTAATCAGCCATGAGGTGAGTGTGGCTAGTGAATTTGAACTCCGCATTCCAAAGGAAAAAAAAAGTCACACCTAATTCCTGATTCAACAAAAGGGGATTTCCACATTGGTAGGTTTGGATGAAAAACAAAACATTTAAAAACTGCAGTTTGTGTTTAGTCTGGTTATCAATTTCTTTGATAATGTGAAACATGCAAGTGTGACAAATATGCAAAAAGATATGGGGTGCAAGTACTTGTTCACAGCACTGTATACTACTCCCTGAGGTTCAATATTTTAGCACTGAGAGACATCAAACTCTGATGCAGCTGTAGAAGGTGAAGCTGACTAACTAGAGAAACGGTCTACCATTTCACTTATTCAGCGAAAAACTAGATGTGGGCCTTTTCCGCATGTGAAGTGAACATAGCCTAACTGTGTTTAAAGTAAAATGGAAAACAACATGCTACAGTCATCAACACAGAAACAGTCCCCTAAAAGCTCATAATAATAATAATGATGATATTAATGCAAGTGGATCTCTATGCAACTCCATTTTTACTTAATTTTCACATTAAAAAGTCAGTGAAGGTGTAGGCCTAAAAGTAGATCAAAACATATCTTCATTACCCCCAGTAAGAGCTTCTTCCACCTCTGACAGCAAACCAAGCTCGGTGTGAGATACAAATGACAGAGCGGTGCCCGGGTTGTCTGCTCTTGCCGTTCTGCAAGAATAAAAGTGGCCATCAGAGTTTGATTTTTAGTAAAGATTATCATGTCATTTTTTTAAAAAGAAACTGTACATACCTTCCAACTCGATGAATATACGATTCCACAGTTTTTGGGAAATCAAAGTTAATTACATTGGCAACATTTTGGAAGTCCACACCTCTTGACACTCCATACTCTTTATCTTTAGCTCTAAAGAGACAACAAAACAGTCAACACAGTGTCCAAATGCAATTTTTAAACAGGCTGGTTCTACCATCCAATATCTGACGACATGGGTTACGCCACATAATGTGGAGTTTTCAATGTGCCTGCAAACACAGCTTGTTTATAAGGTTTAAATGTATTTATTGAAATGGTAAAATCTCAACTTCAGCAGTCCAACTTAACATCAAACTCTTTTTCCACTGATAAAAACCAACAACCTGAAAGCTTCCATTTATCCATCCATCCTCTCCTGCTAACCCTTATCAGGGTCGTGGAGAGACTGGAGCCTTTTGTTTGACTACATTACTGTCTGTAATATTGTTAAAGTCCTAAATTATCACCTTTAAAGTGTTTGCACTCATAACATCATGTACAGTAAGACAGGCATGGAGAACGGTGGCGAGGCAGCCCAGGCGGAGAAATTTTGCTTTTAGACTTTGTGACTCATTTAATTTCTATATCTCATGGAGAGAAAAAAAGAACTATCCAATCAGATAGGTATTTGTGGTGAATGAAATACAGTTACAGTTTCAAGCAGTTTTAAGCACCACATCCAAAATTCAAGCACTTTTCAAACCATGAAAGGGCAATGTTAAAATTTAAGCAATTTCTAGGATTTCAAGCACCCGTACGAACCCTGGGCACCATTTCTGGTAACCAGCACCAAAAAACTTCACTTTTGTCTATACTTAAGAATATAAACTGTAGTTTTACACTGTTGAGAAAGTCCAACTGGTTACTGAAACATCACACAAAATGTATTCTACTAACATTAGTTTTCTCCCTTACGGCATTTTTCCCCATCTTGTGCTGCTTCAGAATATTATCTCTCTAATATTTTTTATTTGAGTGTTAATCAATAGTCTGACTTACTTTCCTCCCTTCTTTTGGGTCTTTTTCTTCTCTTTCCCTGCAGTCGTCTGTGGTGCAGCGGCTGTATCAGTCAGACTCTGCTCATCTGAGGCGATGATGTAGTCATAAAACCCCTGATTAAACTGGGCAATAATGTGACACCTGCAACAGAGTGATACAAAACACAAACACAGAGAGAAGAGAAAGGAATCAATAATGCACCATACATACTGGCTGCCTGCTACAGTATACTTTTACTATTGTGGGTGTCATGTGCCGTGTCGGGTCCAAATTAACAAGACGCTTAAAAAAAAACAAGCAAATAAACAAAAATCTTAAAACAGATGCATTAATAGTTCAAAACTATGATACTTATATTTGTGGACAGACTATTCTGTGTAACACTACACAAGCCTCTCTAATAGTGCCTTTAAACGTGATCCTTTGTTGTTACTTTGCTGTCTAGACTGATTATTAATTAGTTTTTGTTCTTTAAGTCATCCAGCTATTTATCAACAGAGGTTCCAACCCTAACCCACAGGTAAATTTACCTTAATTTCACCAACTTAGACTGCAGTAGCTTTTATTCAAAAGATGCAGGGCATTTTAAAATGTGGCAAGTTCAAAACTGGATTTGTGCTGCTACACAGAGCTCCCCATGGCTATGGTGCAGAACAAAGACCATCAGCTGCAGTCTAAGCTAGTGGAGCTGGAGCAGCTATTGGCTGCAAAGTGCAATATTTGCAAGACTCCTTTTACTGTGCTCACAGATACTCGCATGCTTATTGAGCCCAATTCTTTTAATTCTTTTTTTTTTTTTTTTTTTAAAATAACCCCAAAACAAAACAAAAAAAAACTCATGATGTGATATTATAGTATATAGTATATCAGAAATCTGTTCACTATTTTTATTACAAATTATATCAGTAAGGAAGCTGACTAAAAATTAACTGGTAATTTATGGCAAAGCGGTGGGATTAAATATGTGTTTACTTCTTCCCACTCCCTTTCAACATGTAAATTAATCAGAACGTTTTTTTTGTATAGTATTTTTTTTTCTTTCTTATGTTCTTTTCTAAATGTACTTGTATATTGTTCACATGTTGAAATAAATTAAATCAAAAAATCAGAAATCAATTTTTGTACACAATCTTGGGATCTAAAGTCTGATCTTCAAAGCGCATGTTTCATGTAGGTTCTGATGTTAATCATTTAAAGAAATATTACAGAATCATCTGCACTGTCACATTGCGTATAAAATCAATGAAATTGACTGTCCCTCTTCACAGGAGTCATTGACCAATAAAGTTTACTGCAACAGTCTAGATGGTCACAAAGGAACTCTGGCCTTTTTAACACTTATGTTCATGTTCATCAGTTCATCATCAGGAGAAAACTCAATAATTACACTGTATATAGCCCAATGTTGTGCTCTGAATAAGGTGACTGTACACCTTCATATTTCCACACAGAATCAAGTTGAAAGAAAAAAAACATGTATATAACACTGTCCTGAATTCTCCTCTCACCTGGACTGGACCGGCAGTTCAGAATTGAGGACGCAGGCAGGAATGCCAAACTGTTCGAGAAACAGTTTGAGTCTATAGCATCTGTCCACAGTTCCCACAAACAATAGCGTCTTCCCCTTAACCAGGCACAGCTTGAGCAGTGTGTACACAAGTAGAAACTTGTCCTCCTCCTCACATTTGATGCTGTACTGCTGCAGCTGGCTGCTGTCTGGGAGCTGGGATCCTTGAAGCTTCAGTATCACCTAACAAAACACCATATCCAAAATGGATGTGTGGGTCAAGACAAAACCAGAAACATCAACACATCCTGCAGATCACCTCTGACTGCAGCTTAAACTTCACTTATTCTTCACTAAGGTTTTCGCAAGAAAATAAAGTTGTGTTTTTTTGTACTCATTTACTTTGCGCAAGTCTTTAACGGCACAATACAGAAGAGAACACTGATAATGATAATACAACAATGATCAATTTACACTGTGTGAAATTAACTCTTGGTCTCAGTCTGTACAGTATTAATTAGAAACATAGCAGGCTAAGAGTGTTTTCACAACTATAGTTCTTTTACTCTGGTCCGAATCAGGTGGCTAGTTGCTAACTTGTACTGACCTTCGCTTCTATGATACCCTGCCACATCTCAGGTGGGAAGGTGTGTATCTTAAACGTACTAGTATTTGGGTTGAATCACGTTCACACCGAACGGTATGGTTGTTTTGTTTTGTTCTCGAACCAAGTGCAATTACTGTGTTCTGTTAAATTAATATAGTGGCCGGAAGAGAAAATATAATAATAATAAATCTAATAATAAATACTGAATAAATATATTCAGTAAGTGGGAGTCTCTGGGAGAAAATGCTGTGTTGATACCTGAGGCTGAAGGAGAAAGGCAGGGCTGATTTGACTTGGCAGGAAGGCAACAGTAACTCAAATGTTATTAATAATGTATCTAAACATTCAATCTGTATCTCATTGTACAACTGTATAGTGACAATAAAGGCATTCTATTCTAATTGTATAGAAAACAATAAATCTTTGATCAAGTGAGTGTTAAGGGGACATTACAGGATTGTGCAGCAACAGCTCCTTGAGGCTCTGGACATCCTCATTAAATGTAGCAGACATCAGGAAAGACTGGTAGATATTTGGTAAATGGCTGTTTAAAAAAAAAAAAGAAAAGAAAGAAAGATAAAAAAAAAACAGTTAAATTTGACATTAAGGCTACAATAACTAACCTAAACCCAACTGAAGCCAAACTAAATGTAAACACAGGCAACTTGTGGATGCAGGGAAGAAAAGTATGTTTGGTGGTCTTTGAAAAAGACTGATGCTCTAATCTAAAACAGATTTTTGCTTCATTTCTTTTTTACCAAGTTTGAGATTTTAAGAACAAGAACAGAAGAAAACTATGATGTGAAAAAAGAGACTTTGCCTCTCACATTTAAATTAGTTTGGAAAATGGATGAGTTGAAAACATTATTAGCTTGTGTCATATTCATAAGAAGGCTATAACCTATAACACTATTACACATGTAAGTTTCATGCAACTTTCACCTAAAAAGGCTGGGAATCTCTCATTTAAATCCTGGACGTTAAAAACAAACAAAAACACCACCTTTCTAATGCAAATTTTAAAACAAACAGCAGCAGGAGACGCTTGCATGAAGCAAGTTCCCTTTGGTGAAAATCTGTACACTCTCACCACAACAAGTTCTTCAGGTCAGACTCAAAGCCAAAAGAGAAGATTAGGTCGGCTTCGTCTACCACCAGCATCTCAAGAGAAGAACGCAGGACCAGGTTCTGTGCGTTGAGATGGGCAAGCACACGGGATGGCGTCCCCACAACTACATCCGGCTTCTCCATTAAAATGGGCCTGTCCACACATAAAAGTGATCATTTAAAATACATCTCCTCGTTTGACAACACGGACTTTTTTATTAATCTATGAAGTCCACAATTACACTTTGCGGATTTAAAAATATTATATAACTGCAATACTGTGGAAAAATGCAGGCACTTGAAGTCTTTAGATTCTTATCACACAATCAGGGACTTTTGAGCTTGCTAAATGCACAACAGAACAATAAACCCAAGCAAAGCATTAAACAGGAAGGGGTAAGAGCAATTAAAATTAAAAGAACAAGGAGGACTGTTCACTAGCAAAATTATTGCAGATTTACAAAAAAAGAAGACAAGAAATTAATTAATTAATAAAATACTAAAAAAATGACTGTACCATGAAATCAAATACACACGTTACAGTACCATTGTACCATGATAGATCAAATTCTACTTTACTGTATTCATAATTCCATCAGTATTGACATGATCCCAAACACCACTGGCTGAAATGCAGCTCTAAAGCATGGCGAGGCCTCCACAATGTTTTAGAGATTACTGTAGCCACACACAGCTGCGCCCATCTTCTGACGTGTTCCATACATGTTGGCACTAATCAGAACCAAAGTGAGAACATAAGTAACCTGATGACAGCAATATTGTGGTCACTGTTTTTTTTCTGTGGACTACTCTGAAGTTAAACGATAAATAACAACTATTCAGACCACGTGGACCAGTATCTCCCACACAGACTTTATTTGAACAGACCGCTTCAGCTTTCTGACTGAAAGAAATGTGCTGACCTCTGTGTTGACAGATCAACCTTGCTAGAGATGTCGGCCACTCGGACGTCCCTGGAGCAGTACGCCGTTAACTGTCTCATCATAATCTGAACTTGGTGACCCAGTTCTTTGGTTGGCACCACAATCAGAGCCCTCACATCTTGCTCACGCACAGTCTAACAGGAGAAACAACAAACAGTGAATAAACAACTCTGGAGTAAAACAAATTATCTGGAGAACAGAAAACATCATCCTAAGCAATGGGAACACCATTTTTTTTTTTTTAATTTTATACACTAAACAATAAAAAACAAAAACAAAACCTGGAGAGTCACATTGTCTAAGGTGCAGAGATCATCTAAGATGAAAGTAATATCAACCTACAGTGTGTAAACTCAGCATTTGAATCTGCTTCCAAAAAGGTTATTGCTGTTTCTCACCTGTTTGGAAGCCAGGATGCGCTGTATGACAGGTATACCATATGAGGCAGTCTTCCCAGACCCAGTCCGGGCTCGAGCCAGAAGGTCCTTTCCATCTAAAGCCAAAGGGATTACCTTTTCTTGGATCAGAGTGGGCTTTGACCATCCCAGATCTGCGACTGCCTGAGTCAAGAATAAAAAACAAAAAAACCCAGAGGTGAAACAAATTATTATAGTGACACAGACAAATGTCAGACAAATCTCAGTTTAATATTTGGTGCAGAGCATTCGCTAGGTTGACTGCTCTGTGCTAAATGTAAATGGAGCAGTTTTCTCATCTACTTGAGCACTCAGAGTGCTTTATACAACATGTCTCATTTACTCAATCACACAACCACTTTTTCTACACTTAAGCGCTTAACACACACACAAAAACAAACCCCAAAACAAAACAAAAAACCCTACTGAAAACAGGGAGGTACAGGGCTGGACTGAAAATGAATGAAAAAGCAGCAAGCATGTCCACAAAAACAAACAAACTCTGCAAAAAAAATTTCAACAAAAGGACTGGCAACACAGCAGCAGCAGTTTAACATGGAGCTGGAGTTCATTTACACACACACACACACAGAAAAGAGTCTGAGCTGGCTCCCCCAAATGCAGCCCCCTTCGAGGCCCACCTTATCCCAAGATGCTTTGCATATGGGTGAAGAAATCTTTTGAACAAAAATGACGGACAGTCGAAGTGAAGTGGTCCAGGAATAAACTTGTTACATATAAAATTTGTATATCTGCCCAACCTTTTTTATTTTATCTTGCGTGTATGTGTTTTTTTTTGTTCTTCATTTTGTCATTGTTCTACTATGTGTTTTACTCTATTGTTTAGTGAACAGGGGGAGAACAGACAGCTGTTCTCTGTAGCTGAGGGAGAACAGCTGTCTATTAACAACAACAAGAATAATGATAAACAAATTAATTTGTAGTGCACCTTACATTTGCAAAACAAAAATTGGAACTAGCCCTTTTTTGTTTCACATTCTAACCGTAAAATTTTATTGCATACAATGAAACACGGATCTATAATTTTTGTAGTAGTTTTGTAGTTTCACTGCTAAAAAAATAAGGACAAATTCAATATGGCGGACGCGCTGACGGGTCGCAGCAACGGGTCAGCCCCCTCCCTCAATGTGGCGTCTGTGTATGCATGTTTATGTCGAAATCAATTTATGTCTTAACTGAATTCCCATTTAAGTAAATATCATTATAACCGGATTTTGTCATACATGATAAACGGGACACTAGGAAGACAGTTACAACCAGGAGAAAGTCAAAAACAATGTAGGGTAATCAAACTGTTATTAGCTTTTGATAAAAGTGCGAAACGGCGTCTATACTAGAAAACAACTGACATGATTTCTATTACTTCTGTAATCCAGCATTTTTCCATGTCTAGTAATTTCACCTACGCACAACTTCATGTTTGCATACAAACTAAACTCTGCCACCGAGCGAGCAGTTCCGACTCCCGAAGTAACTGTCTAATTTTCAAACTTCTCGGAGGATTTTATTCTCCACCTGAAAATTCACAGCTCCCCCGACAGCCTCGAAGTTTGTTACCTTTAGCAGGCGGTCGTCTAAGCCCATTTCATGGAATTGTAGCCTCTCATGAGCCATCGCTCTTCTCTCACCAAGCTCACACGTGCGTCGCAGGTTTATGACGTCATGTCGCTTTTAAGCACCTCCGAAATAAAAGAAAGAATACTTTGTAGTCAATCTCTACTTTATATCTAAAAAGTGTACTTTTTAAATATTAAACACAGTTCTCTTGCTTTTAAAAAAGAAACTGAAGCATATTTCAAAACCAAGGTCATATATATATATGGAGGGAGAGAGAGAGAGGGAGAGATAGATAGATATTTATTTATTTATTTTTAAAGTGTAGTAACACTATATGATTATCCCACCATTCCAATTTTTTAAAAATATTTTTCCTTTTTTGCTGTTTTTGCTATTTTGCGTGGACTGCTGGTGTTTTTTTTCCCCTTTACCCATGTTTCCACGTTTTCAACATTTCTATTTGTTTTTATGGATACTGTTCTTTGTACAAATTGTACAATTAATTCCTCCTGTGGTCAGTGGCCCCTGTATCATACAAATCCTCTTTGTGAACAATAATCGGGAATTGCTTTGAATTTAAAATAATAAATATGTTATTACCTTATATTTTTAAATACAAAGTTAGTGAAGTACAATATCATATGTTTATTTAATCTAATAAATAACTTTCTGAAACAATTCTACATTTTTTAATATATTTTATTTGGAGTTTAAACACATGGGATCAACACTTTAAAAAACAGTCAGCACACAAGAGCTGAAGAAGAGAGTCAAAGCAGGGTGACGCAGGTGGAGATGAGTATCAGGGTTGATTTGTCAAAGAAGGACAGCAGCAAGAGTGAAAGGACATGAACATGAAAATGTCATCTACTATGATGTGTGGTTTGAAGATGGTGACGCTAAGAAAAAGACAAGAGGGCGAGCTACGAAAGCTATGAAAACCTAAAGGATCTTTAGATTTTTTATGTGAGTGAGGAGGGACAGGATTAGAAATCAGTATATCAGAGTGACAGGTTGAGTCGCATGAACATAAAGTTAGGGAAACAAGACTTAGATGGTTTGAGCAAGTGCAAAAGAAAGACAGCTTACTGGACAAAAGATGCTGTGGATGGAGCTGTCAGGCAGGAGGTAAAGAGGGAAACCATCATGGATGTCATGAAGGACCTTTAGTTGGTTGGTGTTGCAGAAGACGGTGCTACAGATTGGATGAGATAGGCATATGATCTGAATATATTCATTTTTATGTTAAATTTCAACTCAATATTGTTTATGACCAGTAATACTATTTTCAGGTTTATGTACTTTTCTATATACTCTACTGCAAGTTACCATTGTGATGTACCCTGGCAAGCAACCACCTCAATAATGAAAACTAACCTCACCAAGACCAAAATATTGTTTCATAATACAGGCCTCTGATAATGTTATTTATGTTGTTATTGTCTGATGCTGGAAAGAAATCGTACTATTTCACACAATCATTCCAAATAAATTTTCATTTTGCCTATATTTTTTTCCGTAGCAAGCCCAAATTTTGATTTTTTTTTATGGTTAGATTTTTTTCAGTGGGTCTAACGTTTCTTCATTATATTTTTAAATTATTTATTAAATCAGTTATTATTAAATCAGATTACTAATTTTATTAATTGTAATTTGTAATTCATAACATATATTATTTTCTGCACATGGGTCTTCCAAAAGAAAACTAAAAACGTAGTCAGTTTTAAGACTTTTCCATCACTCTTTATACAAGGAGAACAACACCGCACTACTCCAGTGGTGTGATGGAAAGTTCCAGAGCAGTTGGACCTTGTGGTAAGACTGCTATTCATTTTTTCCTACCTTGACATTTCTTATGCTTTACCCCCATTTGACCAGCAGATGGTAGCAAACACCACAATGACTAAAATCCATTAGTGATAAATAATACCATTAAAGCCATGTTCAGTTAGCAATAGCAACATTCGCATAAAAACTCAAAGATCCCTCTTCGATTCCAGGAGTGCTCACAAATCCTTTTGGAGTTGCGTCGGGAAATAAACTACCTTCAATTGCTTCCTTTAGTCACAATGGTGTCAAGAAGTCGGTGTAAAAATCTTCCAAATCAAATATGCAGTCTTACTCGCTGTGGCGACCCCTTGTGACCAATGTGACTAAAGGAGCAGCTGAAAGTCGCTTATTTCAACACAACCGACTATAAATTGCCACAGAGAAGAACTGGAGAAGCTCTTTGTACTGTGTAAGCTCACATTATTTTAAATTTCGTTAAATTTCGTTTTAAAACGGGAGCTATGTCCTCGGAGTCACGCACCTCAATGAAGACTTGTTGAGAAGACGGTGAAGATGCCCACTGAATGCAATAGCAGCTGTCTCGTCTACACAGTTATCCTCCCATAACAAATAAATTAGTCAACATGGCCGCAGAGTACCTAGCCCCACATAACTGAGACACGGAATAAAACATCACAGGTAAATACAAATATGGTATTCGCGTTTTAAAAAACATGTAAAATTCATGATCTGCATGCTTTTGTTTGTATCCGCAACTGTAAACTAACATGCTACGAATTATTTGCATAAAGCTATAGGTACATTTGTTATTAAAATGTCATATTCAAATAATAAGCGTAAGGATTACAACACACAATCAGTTTATATTTTAATTATATTCGTTTTATTCTGAACGCGCGCGTGTGTGAATTTCTTTAACAATAATAATAATGATAATAATAATAAAAAAGCCCCGTCCCTTTCATCTCTGTTTTCACAGATTTAATGGCGTTCATGTCTCGATTCTCTCGGTCCCGGAGCAGCTCCAGGTCTCCGAGCCGAAAAGACTCTGAACGTTCCTCCCCGATCCTGACCGTCTCCGAGCTAGAAAGGCTCCTTTACACGGGCAAAACGGCCTGCAACCATGCAGACGAAGTGTGGCCACGACTCTATATCGGAGACCAGTGAGTGTTTCTAACCTCTAAACGGTGGCAGAAGAAGTAAATACTCAGAGTGTCTTAATAACAGTGAATAAATACTTAAAGTATTAATTTCTTAGTAACGTATTACTTAGAAATAAAAATACCAATTACTTATTACGAGTGAGTAATGAGCACCCAATGAGAACTAATTTTAATGAAGTAAATATTCTGGCATTCCACCATATAAGCTGAAAGTAGTTTAGTCTAAAGCAAACGTCTTTATCAACATCTGTATCTAGCTCCATCACCCAGCAGTATCTGTTTGTCTCATTCATAAGCTTAGGAGTCACATAAGAGTTACATGTCAGCATAAATCATACAAGTTATGTAGTCAAGTGAAAACAGTTTAACTGCTAGAGCTGGACATACCTTCTTTCCTCTGCAGGGACATTGCATCAGATCGACGAGAATTGGCCAAACTTGGCATTACACATATCCTCAACTGCGCACAGACGAAGTGGCGCGGGGGAGCCGAATATTATGCTGGGATGAACATCACCTATCATGGCATTGAGGCTCATGACTCACCAACTTTTGACATGAGTGTTAACTTCTATCCTGCTTCCGAGTTCATTCACAAAGCCCTCACCAGTGGAGGTTAGTCTGAGTCTGGGTGTGTGGGGGTCTGTGTGGGTAGATTCTCTGTTCTACTGTGTTTGATTCTAATTTTATGATCTATTGACTTTTGAATCTATGCGCTCTTCCAATTGTTATTTTTTGCATGCTGTTTTTTGTTATTTAATTGCTTACAAGGTATCTTTGATTCTTTTGAAAGATGCCTATGAAAAATGTATTATTAATTGATAACATGAGGGAAAATCATCACTTCAAATAGCAGGTCATCTAGCAGTTAGAAGCTCTGTGTTCTGCATATCAAAAAAGGATCCCGGGGCAAGACTGAACCCCATATAACCCTGATGGCCTGATGGATAGATATTGACTAAAGTCATTTTAAGTAAAAATGAGTTATTATATTACTAGAGTAAACAAATACATTTGTTGTTTGACCTAAGACTTAAGACCTAAGACTGTTCTTTGACCTAAATGGTAAATGGTAAATGGCCTGTATTTGTATAGCGCTTTTCCAGTCCCTAAGGACCTCAAAGCGCTTTACACAACCTGTCATCCACCCATTCACACACTGGTGATGGCAAGCTACATTGTAGCCACAGCCACCCTGGTGCGCACTGACAGAGGGGAGGCTGCCGGACACTGGCGCCACCGGGCCCTCTGACCACCACCAGTAGGCAACGGGTGAAGTGTCTAGCCCAAAGACCTAAGAAATTTTCAGACTATAGTATTTTCTACATTTTAAATGAATCTCTTTTTGATCTATGAAAAGTCTTATATAACTACTGGGAAAACGTAATGTAACCTTGCTTTAGCAGATTCATCCATTTGTATTTGAATGGCCCTGTTTTTAGTTTATAAATGTTCCCACTACATGCTGTTGCTTCTTCAAAAACACTTAAATGTTGTGTTATATAGTTAGACTTGTGTGGCTCAACAGGTCTAAATAATGATGCAAATGTCTAATGTAGTGAAGAAGAAAAAAAGAGGAATTTGGGGCACAGCCCTTGTCTTTACTGGTCATTTAGCTTTTTCTTTAAAGTATTAACAAATATTTAGTATATTGCTTTACACTGATTACATGAAACTATTAACATTTATATAAAATATGTATAAATATTTTTAGGGTAGCTAATAGTCTTTTGTAAATCATCAATTTATCCTAGTAATTTGCACTGGGATGAGGGGAGCAACCATTTGTGTTTAATAGCATTGATCAGGGGCACAGCTATCCTAAAACCACGCTGAAGATTGTAATATTTACAAACATCCACAAGCTCACACTCTGGTTCTGTATGTCTCTTTTGCAGACTGTATAAAAATAATAGAAGTTTGTGACATCATCCATTGATTTCTGGAATCTGGCGTAATGTTAGTTTTGTGGCCACTGGCATGTTGTTTTTGGAGCCAGAGATGGTTACATTTGACATCTCTACTATTTATACATAAAAGACTGAGTGGGAATTCCAATTGCAGAACAAACTGACCATTTTAAGCAAAACATTTTGACCTAACATTTTGTAATCTTATGGAATTATTTATGTCAAAAATTCCACGCAAGAAAAAATGTAATCTAGAATTAAATTCCTCTGCATAAATTCAACAACCTGTGCATGCAGAACTTTGATTCACACTCTCACTGTTGCCTTGTTGCTCTTGAAGCTGACTCTTGCTCCTGCAAATGAACTGAATTTTGACTGTTTGGAGCGGAGCCCAAAGGAAGAAGGGTTCTAATGTGGCCACTTTTAATGGACATTTCAGGTTACTGCATGAAAGCAAGGTGGCGCCATGATCAGCGCTGTTTTGAACCGTATTTGTGTACAATTTGGAAACTAAATTTGGAAGCCTCTCCAGTGCTTATGTTGCTGCCAAATGGTCACTCAGTGAAACACAGCTGTACACCTCTGGCTGCAGAGTTCCACTCACTGTGGGTTCAGGTTCCAGTATTATAGGTCATCTAGATAAAGTTACATGTCCGCTGAGCAGTGGACAGAGAGGAGCATGTGACAGACTGTCTTTTTACAATATATGACAACAATAAGTAGCTCATTTGTCTGATCTGAACAGTTCAGGTTGTTTCTATCATTTTACGTAAATCATCTCATGTAAATCTGGTGGTACTTAGATCTTTGTTTACTAGTAAAAGTATTCTTCACTGTTTTGATAAACAGTGAACAAATGCTCTGATCAAATGCTGATTATCAGCATTTTACAGCTTAGGAAGAAGTGTCCTAAATCTGCTACTTATATAAAAGTAATACAATAGTGTATGTATATTCAGTAAAAATAACATTTTACTGAAATAAAAGTATAAATGTGCTGCAATAAAATCTACTTGAATCTCTATAAAAGTATTTACTCATTAAAGTCTCCACCCGAGCTGGAACAAATTCACTGTAGCTAAAACACACCATTACTTATTATTTATTTTGCCTGTTTATAGTTTGAATAAATTACAAAATCACTATGAAAGATTTGATATGTGTGCTGCACATCAATAATTTGTTGTCTTCAGGATTTGTTGATTTTTTGAAAGTCCACTGTACATGGGTGAATGTATTGATTTATCACTGGCTTCTCTCTAATACAGAAAAAAAATGCAAAACCTGAAACTCATCCAGTCATGATACGTGCAGTTACATGTGTTGCTGAAGGCTGAGCAACTTTTTATTGGCGAATGAAATGTCTGTATGGCCAAAGTTATAATTGCTGGATCACAATGCACACTTACTTTCCTGAGCCTCATTATGTTTGTTTGTTTGTACAAGATATTGATATTGTACAAGACTAATGGAACAGGAGTGCTGAGGCTTTAGAGCTCGCCTTAGAATCCTCCAGTTTTAAAGATTCATGTAATCCAGTGGCAGTTGTTGATATTTCCACTGCTACACAGCAAACAATAACTGTTGACAAACTTCATTTTTCAAATAGTAAAAAAATACATTTTAAAACAACGCTGATGTTTCTGCCACAGTGGATACAAAGCAAACAGTTTTGTCTATGTGCTGGGTTATTTGTGTGCATGGCTACTGAGTTCTATGCAGGTTGTTTAATTTGCGTGGACTTGTGATTATGTTTTTTGGTATGTGCAGGTAAGGTTCTGGTCCACTGTACTGTGGGAGTGAGCCGCTCAGCTACTCTGGTGCTAGCCTACTTGATGATCAGACAAAATCTGACGCTTGTGGAGGCCATCAAGACAGTAAAAGACCACAGAGGTGTCATCCCTAACCGAGGTTTCCTCCGCCAGCTGAATGGCCTGGACAGCATCCTGAGAGAGAGCCGAAAGACATCGCCGTAGAGCTGAAAATACTCTCAAGACACACTCCACCTGAGGTAGCAGCCCATTACATTGGGAGATATTCTGGGACCAAACTAGGAGCATCCTGTGAATTTCTGACTTTGCAGCTCTGAATGGTAGCCAGTGATACCACAGATCAAGTGATGCCATTATTTTCATAGTCAATTTGCTCAGTTTGTTTAATCTTTGTAGTTCTGTAGACTCTGAAACAGCAGCACCAAATAATTTTATATTCCTTAAGATATAAAAGTTTACTGGTACATTAAGGTTCTAAAAAATTAGAAACTTTTATTAATAATTCCACTATTTCCTTCAAAGTGTTTTTTCAATTTGTAACTGACCTCTGCCTTTCAGATTCATTCACGCACATAATGGTAGAGATTTTACAGCAACATCAGTTGACCTATGTAAGTTAAGTAGTAAACCCTTACCTTTGACTTATAGGATTCAAAAGTTGACTGTGAGTCCAAAATTGAGGAAACTGCTGCACGGGGTTTGAGTCAACCTCACTGTCTGAATTATGTTAATTTAGGCTACGTCCACACTAGCCCAGATAGATTTGAAAACGGCGTTTTCATCTGAAAACGCTCCGCGTCCACGCTAGCGTTTACAGTCGTTTTCACAGAGTTGTGCGTCCACATTGAAATGGCCAAAAACGCCTATGTTCCAGTCCTGCGCATGCGCAAAAGTGGGTAAGAATTAAAGAATTTGAATAAAAGCTATCTGGAGCATGTACAAACTGATATTAATCTTTTTTAGGGCTGTCAAAATTGAGAGCAATCAAAACAACCGCTGTATAATGCCCTCTGCTATCTTTGTTTAATTGGTCACATGACTGCATCACATGACTAAAATGCCTCATCGTTTTAGAAAGTCTGCGTTTTCGAGTGTCCACACTGCGACGGGACAGCTCCGTTTTGAAATATATGCGTTTTCGAGAGCGTTTTCAAAACGCTGCGTTTTTCCTTGAGGAAAATGCCATCTCAGTGTGGACAGGAGGCCAAAACGGAGAGAAAACTATGCGATTTCAAACAAAAACGCATTAGTGTGGACGTAGCTTTAATTTAGCTTCTATTTATTGATCTGAGAAGTAGTTTTGATGCTCGGTAAACATTTTTTGCACAATTATGGCAGACTATACTGACAAGGGGAAAACACCTACGTTAAAAATATAAAGGGACTAGAAACAATCATTCTTATGGGTGACAAGTGCTAACATGTTTATTCATGGTACCATGTTTGCAGTTATCTTGCCAGCCACAGATGTCCACAAAATTTATGCCAAAAACTTTTACAGGCTTCATCCACACATGTTTTTGGACGCTTCTGCAGTTTTGAACTCATATGCATTGTTTTTCTTTTTAGTCAAGCTTGTAGAGAACACGTCTAACAGAGATTCCTGTCTGACTTTTTTAAATTTCAGAAGAAAATAGTCAATCTGAGGCAGGTTATCGCCAACCTGATTAACATATCTGGGGTCTGAACCCAGCAAAGAGTCACAAAATAAACTCAGCAGACACTGTGATATTGAATAGGATGTTAATCTTTTTTGTTATCTAGTCTTTGTAGAGAAATAGTTCCACATAGAGTTCGAATATGAGTTGTGCCAAGGTTGCAGATGTGAGTTTACTGTTGTCTTGACATACTTTCTGAGTGTTGTCTGACTTTCTAGCAAGAGAAAGTATGTGTTCAAGAATGGTTTTATATCAGTATTTTAATGATTACAACAAAATGAAATAAACAAAACTGCCTCAACCCAGAGAGAAGTAACAATATCAAAAAATTTCAGCAGCTTAGTTTTGTAAACCAGTTCTCGTTCCACTGAGCTAACCAACCACACACTGAACTATACACTGAACTACTCAGATCACAAGGTTTATAATGCTGTTTATTGGTCCTGGTAGTCCAGAAACATTAAGTTTATAACGTTTTGTGTAAATTCCCTCTCAGTTGTTAAAAAGAGAGGGAATTTACACAAAGGTAACACAAAGGTACTTGGCTTTAAAGTTATGTGAAGATAAGAATTTTAAAACAGACTCCACGTTCTTGTCTGTCTATTTGGAATTAACATTATGTGGCTGTAACTGCATTACAAAATATATTTTTAAATAGATAAGAAAAGTGAAAGGTGCGAGTGATATTACAAAAATCAAATCATTAAGCCTAAAATTCAAACAGGCATTGTTGTTTAAAATAGTTGTATAGATTTACAAGTCTTAAAGATTTGTGAATCCACTTCATGCCTGAAATTAAACTGGCAGATGTTTTAAAGTGGTTAATGAAGTTATGAGGTCCTTTTCAGAAAGGAAAGGTATTTTACTATGATCAAAACTTATAATATGTAAAAGTAGAATAGAATCGTATATTAAAATAAACCTCAGCCTGTTAAAAAAACATGATGAAAATTGGCAGAAGAAAATTGTTTGTGCTAGGAAATTTAAATGTTTGTGTGACAGCAACTTTAGGCCCTGTTCATTCACAAGCATACTTACGTAAATTCAGAGTCCAGAGAGTGGGAGTTCTTGAGCATATCACAAATCCTCTGATGATACTCCATATCAATTTAATGTATTCCCTCATCATGTTGAAAGTAATCTCTTTAAATGTTCCACAACTTTAGCCCGAATCTTATGGATAAAATACACGGGTCACCGTTATGATTCAGGAGTGTCAGTAATTAAAAACTGATCACAACTGACCCTAAGCAGACACGTTCCTTGTTGTATTTTCTAGTTAATATAGAGCGTAAATAAGTTATATCAACCCCCAAAAAGGTTTTTTTTCCCCCGTGGTTCCAGTCATTTTTACCTTCGTGAAGTGCCCTATAACCCGGGTCTAATCCAGCAAAGTTATGTAGCTTATAGAATTCCAGTGTAATTACAGCATATAAAATGTAATTATTTGTTTGTGAACACAAAAGCAAATGCACCAATTGCAATTTGGTTGTTTGCTTCCAAGTTCCTTTTTTTGCTGATTCTGATTTTTTTTCTAAAAACTATAACTTACAGCATATACAAACAAACTTTTCAACTTTTCTCAAAGTAAAATATTATTTTCATACTAAAAGAAATAATTAAACTTTCTAAATCCCCCAAATTGCATTAAATAACAGGATCTTCTCTTTTTTAAACAGTGAAAAGAGGTACAAATAATTAACAGAAATGAGTTGGTATATACCCACTGTTATCTGACATATCTTAACTTACCAAACGTAAGCAGGTTGATTTATATAACAAAACAAATGTCAGGTAGTTGCATTATTTCCAGTATGTTTATAAATTTAACAGATAAAATTATGTTGACCTCTCTTTCTTTAACATTTTTTTAAATTTTCATAATTTTTCTTGTAACTGTTTTTTTTTTCAGAGCAGCTTCTGGCTGGCTCTGAGCTCTGAATAGCGTAAGGCTGTTCCAAGTAGATGGTCCCTGGCCAAGCCATTGTTGCATCTTTAATTAATTAGTTGCTTACAATTTGGTGTTGTTTAAGTAAACTTTTTTATGGGGTAATTTATCAAAATAAATTCATGCTCTCTAAGTATCTCTTAGTCCAGTGTATCACCTTAACTTTACAGTGACTGTTAGCTGTCCAGAGTACTACTCAAAGTGAAGATGTAGTATGCTAGCTCAAGAAGCATTTTGAGTAGACATGCAGTGAGAGACAATACCACAGATGTGCCATTGCAAAAGCTACCAACTGCCTGGATAACATACACAGTAATCATGCTGTGTGCACAAGTCGGGTAAAGTCTGCTGTTTTGTCTTGATGTTAAAAGTGAGGCTTGTGTTCTCATGCTTGTAAAAAAAAAAACTTTAGAAGAGCCAATTCTGTGCTTTTAACCAGCATTTCAAATACTTTCCAGTGTGTTACTAATGATTACCTCAAGAATTATGTTACATTTTTTGTGGCTTGTAGAATTTGTGCTGTGTAACATCACCATGTTGAGGTACAAGGTATAAGTGAGCATTGTTACTCTCAGCAAATGCAGATAAAAAATACCCCCCCCCCCCCCCCCCCCCAAAAGAAAAAAAAAGAAAAAAAAAAGAGGATCTGTACAGTCTGTGGATATTAAAGAGGGTGTACTCTTAGCTCTTTATTATCTCAGTGAGTACAGATATCTCCAATAAGGTCATCTCAGGCACACAGCTCTAGTCTCCCCACCCATATGGTGTTCAAACCTGTTTGCAAGGAGCAGCAAATCTAAAGAAAGTTGGCTGTTCTTCAGACAAAGGATAAACTTAGTGCCTGCACCTACACCCAGCATAAAAGAAATAGTATAATCTATTATGGTTGAAGAATAAAAATGAGAAGCTGGAAATGAGCAGACTGTGCTATTACTATTGCTCTCAGCAGCTTGGTTGCTGGCAAATATGAAGTGTTGTCAGAATCTCCAAGTAAGAAATACATTCCTGCCCACGGTTGGTGGCTCTGTTGTGCTTGCTCCAGGTCCATTGTGTAACTGACGCCACCAACATTACATTAGAGACTCGTATTTTGTGTTTTGTTTGGGTTTCCAGGTTTGGGTTTGCGTGGAATTGCCAAAATTAGAGAGGGGATGGCCTGTGAAACAGCAAATGACTTCAGTGTAATCCATTTATTTCAACACAGTAACTGTATTCTTATTATCACTTTTTTAAACAGTAACTCTAATGGAATACAGTTACTCATATTTTGTATTTTAAATACGTAACGCCGGTACATGTATTCCATTACTCTGCAACACTGCTCTTGGCAAGAAAGGGTGTATTTCACAAAATACATACCTGTATTTTGAACCATAGTATTGGAACGCAAACAAGAGCAACAAGCAATCTGAACTCAACTGTCATGACTTTTCAGTGACAATTTGTGTGCATTTTATAGGGAATTAATTGCATCTTAACTGGGTGCTTAGAGGTCAATAGATAATCAAATGGCCACATCAGACTATAACTTTCTGTTATAGAAAGCATATAAAGATGGATGGAATACCCATTATCACTTCCTGCCTTTTTAGCCCATGTCTTTGAGTGTAACTAGCATGACATTACCATAGTATTGTAGCCACAACTTGTGCCTGACCCAAATGGTAGCTCACTTGATAACAGTAGTTTATTGTTGTATATCTAAAAATGCTGTATCAGCCATAAGAGAAACTATTTAAAAATTGTTAAAAAGTCCTCCAATGTTTTTATGTACAATATCTAAACAGATGCTAAAACATGTCTACATTACTTATTTATTCAAAGGAGCTACCTGTCACTTTCAGTCATCAGATACCTTTTTTTAGCATCAAGCAACTAAACAGTGACAAAATATCATAGTGATGAGTAAAAGTCAATTTGACTACATATTTGCTACATTTGATAAAATATGTTTTAGTCAGGCTCATATCCTCTATGCTAACAAGAATAGGGAGCTGTGATGTTGTCCATCTTAATGTCTATGCCTTGCAGTATTAAAAATTACTTCTACTGGCAAAAACCCACTTTATGTGTGTTTTTTTGCAAGGCCTGTGGTGCTTTTTCAGTTCCGTCATTCCAACTCCATCGCAGGTACAATTTTTAGTGACCATTAACTTAAGGGCAATATACATAAAAAGTGATAAGTGAAAGAAATGCAAACGAAATGCATGTTTGCAGGACGTTCGTTTCATTATCCCCCTGCGAATGCAGGGGGATAATGAAACGAACGTCCTGTTTAGAAATATCAAAATAATTTACACTTAGAATAAATAAATGCTAAAATAATTGCTCTTTGTGACATTTTTCATTCAGATTGGCCCATCCATTAAGGAGGAGATAGGGTGTATATATACATACATATAGTGGAGGAAGTCATTGTTTGAGCCCCTGCTAAATGTGTAAGTTTACTAACTTAAAAAACAAATGAAATGTAGTAGTAGTAGTAGTAGTGGTAATTTCATTTTTATGGACGGAGAAAAATATCAACCAAAATCCAAAAAACATGAAAATTATGTTTTGAGTTAAATAAGTATTTGATCCTCAGGCAAAACATGACTTAGTACTTGGTAAAGAAGCCCTTATTGGTAGATGTAGTTGTGAGATGTTTTTTGTAGTTGTCACCAGGTTTGTGCATTGTAGCAAGTGTGACCCACGCTTGGCAGTATAATTACAGAGTCTTCATTTACAATGTGCATTGTCCTTGTAATCTTGTGCTTGCGTGAACAGCTTTCCAGCTTTGGTCACTTGGCAGTGCTTCTTGCCCTCGCTCTCCTCAGCTACTGCAGAAAAAGTGGATGCATGATTATGATGATAGGTCCTTGCTGTGTCTGCCAGCCTCCCCTGACACTACACCCTTAACCCGCTGCACCAACCCTCCTCTACGGCAGAGCCAAAGACAACACCCCACCACACAAACATCTCAGGAGTGATTATGGCCCAGAAATTTTCTAAATCCTTTAGGTTTTTGGAAACTTCAAGCTTTAGCTGCCTTCACTGATTTTCTATAGGACTGACATCTGAAAACTGGCTAGGCCACTTCCTGACCTTAATATGCTTCTTTTTTTAGCCACTTCTTTGTTGTCTTGGCTATATGTTTGGGGTATTTGTCATGCTGGAAGACCCATCCACGATCCTTCAGTGTTCTGGCTTGGGAAAGGATGTTCTTGTTCAACATTTTACAGTACATGGCCTGCCCATTGGTTCCTTAATGCAGTGAAGTCATGCTGTAACCTTAGCAGAAAAACAGTCTTAAAGCATAATGTTTCCAGCTCCGTGCTTGACTGTGGGGATGGTATTCTTTGGGTCAACATCTTTCTTCCCTGAAACGCTCAATTTTAGTTTTATATGACCACTGGACTTGGACTGATTCTTATATAGCACTTTTCTACTTTCCTAGAGCACTCAAAGTGCTTAATACAACAAGCCACATTCACCCATTCACACAAGCACTGTCTTCTATGCTTTAAGTGCTTTCTATCTAAGCATTCACACACATTCATATGAGCTTGGGGTTAGGGTTAGGATACTTAGCATACAGACTGGGGCAGCAAGGGATCAAACCACCAGCCTTCCAATTAGTAGCTGACCTGCTCTACCTCCTGAGCTACAGCCACCCCACTTTCACCTGACTGTTCCCAGAATCATTTAGAAGTGTGCAAACTGCACATGTGCTTTCTTGACCAGGGGGGTCGTGTGGGTTCAGCAAGATTTTAATCCATTACAGTTTAGAGTGTTATCAATCGTGTTCTTGGCGACTGTGGTCCCAACTGCCTTCAGATCATAGTCTTGGGTCATGATCATCCTTACCTATTAAGGCAAGATCTTACATGGAGACCGAGAATGACTGATAGTCGTTTTATATTTTTATTCCATCACACCAGCAGCCGTTACTTTCTCACAAAGCTTTTCCTGAAGGCTTTGAGATCAGAAATTGTAATGTTTGATAGATTGAATATAGTCTTTGTGCTACATGGGCACATAACCAATCTGTGGAGGCCAGAATTCTGGCTTTAGGTTATAGGGGATCATTTACCTATTCCACTAAATCATATGCTATTCAATTTATAACTTTTAAGTAATGGAGTTGTCTGGATTTTTGATTGATATTCAGTTTCTCCTTTAAAATGCAACTACATTAAAAATTAGAGACTGTTCATTTCTTTGTAAGTGAGCAAACCAAATTCAACAGAGGATCAGATAATTATTACCCTGAATATACTGTATGAACATTATTGTAAGAATATGAGATTCTGATTGACATGATTGATATGATGATGTTGCTCTAATGCGTCAATTAGTATCTGGAAAAAAAGGAGCATGGTGTGCAAAATTTGGCAAAGCATCCTTAGTTTTACTGAGTTAAAGCACAGGAGAGGCATATATATATATATATATATATATATATATATATATATATATATATATATGATAATTTCTAGATGGGACCTGTATTACCATTGTATTACCTATGCTGTATTGGATTTGCATGTTTTGTATCTGTGAATTTTTTGTGCTGTGATTGTTGTTGTTCTCAATTCCTGTTTCTATCTCTATTGTTTTGTTATAGAGCCCTTTCTATAGAAAAACTTGAATTGTTTTAAATTTATTTTTGTATCACTTTCTGTGCGGTTCATTAAAGGAGACACTAGCAAATGAGATGTTAATGCCTTAATCTGTGTACTTCAAGTTGGTTTTTAATCTTGTGTGTCTGTTTTTATTGTAAATAACACTGAACATTGCTAATTTTGTTTTGATAAATTCTCTACTAAATGTAATAAAAATATTCTAACTGAAATATTTTACTGTTTTCATTTTTTACAAACTGTGTTGTGTCAGATCAAATATTTTATATTTTTAATTTTAATGTTCATGCAAGGAAAGAGGACATTCAACTTGAAGAACACACAGACTCGCTTCAGAGACGTAAAAACAGCTGATGATAATACCATAAGGTGATAATATACACCTTGTGTCAAACCTGTGATTTATGACCCCATATCCCCCTGAAAATCAGAATCAAAGTCAGACTTACTCTCCACAGCAACGTGAGACTGTCGTACTGGAGCAAAGATCCCAGAGAAAAGCCAGTGTGGGTAAAATGACTCATGCAGGCCGCAAGTAGAGGTGACATGGGCCGTGAGATTGAGACCCAGGCATTAGAGCCTCTTAATACGTGTTTTGTTTGGGTTTTCCACCAGCATGCAGTTACCAAAAATAGAGAGGGGACAGCCTAACATATGAAACAGGAAAAGACCGCCGTGTAATCCCTTTATTTCAACAAAGTAACTGTATTCTGAATACCATCTTTTTAAACAGTAACTGTAACAGAATACAGTTACTCATATTTTGTATTTTAAATACGTAACGCTGGTACATGTATTCCGTTACTCCCCAACACTGAGTACAAGCATCATTTAACTTTTCTTTGCTTTTCAGCATAAATGCAGGAACTTGCAGGTTTTATTGAAACTGTCATAATTGCCAAAAACAGGGTTGACCTATGTTTAAATGAGGATTGCGTCATATATCAACAGAACAGAGGTTCCCCACACTTTGGGAACCTCTGTTCTAAATGACTGCAACATAATTTCCTCTCCAGCTTACATGTTAGATGTTCCCACTTCTGGCAGAGCTTTGATTGCTTTCCAAGGGAAGTTGGGAATATTGAGTCCATATTCCACACCTCCTTTCCTGAGGCAGCTGCAAGGAGCTGCGGCTGCAAGGTCATTGGTGCCTTTCATGGCGGTAATCCTAGAATCAGATGGTTGATGCCAAGGTTTGGATCTGTCAGGCTGAAAAAGGAGTCTGCCTTTAGAGCTTGTGGGACTCCAGAGGGAGCTTACAGGTACCAGCAGGCCAAGCAGCCACCCCCAGCCACTACAGTAAGTGGCTGACTCAAAAAAAAAAAAAAGGTGCAGGAAGAGTTTAGTTAAATCAGAAAACAAGACTTTTGGTCAGCCTCAAGCCAATCTGGAAAATTGTAAGACAACTCGGGAGGCGAAAGCAGTGCCTTATTCACACTGTGTACAGTGGTCGAAGAATATAATCAGCCGATGGATGGAACACTTTAAGGATCTCCTAAGTCTCACTCTCACGCCTTCTATAATGGGAGAAGTCTGGAGATGAGGGGTACAATCGTTAGTAGAACCTTGGATTCAATTAACATGAGCAGCCTCAGTGCCCAATTCTTTTTGTGCCATATATATGGCCTAGGGCTCATCCCCCTCCCTAATCCAGTGGAGCATCATTATTGGTGCCCGGAGGAGCCAGATCTCAGAACTCTGGTCTGGAGCGCTACCTGGTCTTGCAGTGTGTCCACCTGTTGTTGACACACCACCGCCTACTCCGAATACATAATTTGCCAATGTCAGAGTTTCTGCAGAGATGGTAAAAATCAGGGGGCGACATGTTGTGCCACTGTCACCATAGCTGGGCAGCACAGAAACAGCGGCTCAGGGCAGCAGATTGCAGATAGGCTGATATATCGGCTGATAGAGTTGGGTTCTACCATATTAGAGTTGTTATTGTTTTGGTTAATTGGTATTCGAAATTGGTTGTAGGTGTGAATATGAGTTTGGACTGCTGTCTGTCACTATGCATTATCCCTGCAACTGACTGACAAGCTCTATCTCTGCTATGACCATCAATTAGATAAGCAAAAGAAAATGGATGGATGGATATCAACCATCACCCCCAATCAATCACGACAGATGGAGGCCCCTCCCCGTACCTGGTTCTGTTATGACAGGACTGGGCAACTCCAGGCCTTGAGGGCCAGTGTCCTGCAGGTTTTAGATGTGTCCTTGAGCCAACACAGCTGACTCAAATGGCTAAATTACCTCAACAAGCCACTGGAGAACTCCAGAGGCTTGGTAACTAACTAATCATGTGATTCAGGTGTGTTGACCCAGGGTGATATCTAAAACCTGCAAGACACCAGCCCTCGAGGCCTGGAGTAGCCCACCCCTGCGCTATGACCTGTTAAAAGAGTTTTTTTCCTTTCCACTGTTTGTCAAGTACTTGCTCATAGGTGGTCATCTGATTTTTGGGGTCTCCTATTATTGAAGCACTTTTACCTTACAATATAAAGTATAATACAATATAAGTGTGATTTGGAGCCATAAAAAAAAAAGTGGAAGTGAAAGTGGATAGAGGGAAGGTTTAGCTTCAGAATTAGGGGGCTTGGATAGTAATTTCACATACTGATCAGTAAAGTTTTCATTTATTTCTTTTGGCAATTTCTTGTTTTAACAGATGAGATGTAATGCTCCAAGAAATGTGCCCTGCTTGTCTGCTCTGTGTTCTTATCAATCCCAGTGAGTATATGCAACAAAGAACACATGCTGTAAATACACCTGAAGGACAATGACTTGCAAACAAGCAGGCTTCTTCACGTTGCTGTGGAAATTTTAAGCAACAAGATAATCCAAACCACTGGAAACAGAATTCTGAAACCAAAGTATTATGTGATTTCAGCAAAAGTGGCAGAGCTGGCTGGACTTTAGAATTTAAGTTAATCTTAAGGGTTTGCATGCTCCCTAGTGCATGTGTGTATGTTACACCACTCTAAAAGATGCCTATCGCTCTGTGCCCCGGCAGCTTTGGGACATTCTGATCACTGCATGGTCCATCTTATTCCAGTTTATAGGTAAAAACTCAAACGTGTCAAGCCTGTAGTCAAAACTGTGAAGAAGTGGACTAACGCAGCAAAGCAGGAACTTTAGTTCGGCTTTTAACACCATTGTGCCTGAACTTCTCTCCTCCAAACTCTCCCAGCTCAGCGTGTCACCAGCTACCTGTCAGTGGATCACCAGCTTCCTGACAGATAGAAAGCAACAAGTGAGATCACCTCTGAAACTCGGTCCCTCAGTATTCCCTCAAGGATGTGTCCTCTCACCACTACTGTTCTCCCTCTACACTAACGACTGCACCTCCAAGAACTCGGCTGTTAAACTCCTAAAGTTTGCAGATGACACCACTGTCATTGGCCTCATTCAGGATGGTGATGAGTCTGCATACCGGCAGGAAGTTGAGCGGCTGGTACTCTGGTGCAGTCAGCACAATGTGGAGCTGAACACTTAAAACTGTAGAGATGACAGTGGATTTCAGGAGACATCCCTCAACTCTGCTCCCCCTCACCATATCAGACAGCCCTGTGTCGACTGTGAAGATCTTCAAGTTCCTGGGTACAACCATCTCCCAGGACCTGAAGTGGGAGACCAACATCAACTCCATCCTCAAAAAGACCCAGCAGAGGATGTACTTCCTGATACAACTGGGGAAGTACAGTCTTCCACAGGACCTGCTAATCCAGTTCTACACTGCGGTCATTGAGTCTGTCCTGTGCTCCTCCATCACAGTCTGGTATGGTGCAGCCACTAAACAGGACAGGAGCAGACTGCAGCGGACTGTACGGGCAGCAGAAAGGATCATCGGCGCCCCCCTGCCCTCCATCCAGGATCTGTACCTCTCAAGAACCAGGAAACGGGCAGAGAAAATCATCACAGACCCCTCACACCCTGGACACAGACTTTTTGATCTGCTGCCCTCTGGCAGACGGTACAGAAGCCTGCAGACCAGGACCACCCGACATAGGAACAGTTTCTTTCCCCTCGCCGTCTCCCTTCTAAACAGTTGACCTGTCACACTGCTAGACTGCAACTGCACCTTATGTACATTCTGTAGTATTCATTCCACCTAATTTCATTGCTGTATTTTATGTATATAAGTTTAGATTAGTTATTTATAGTTGGTTTACACAACTTTTAGTATGTATGTGTATGCATGTGTAATGTATATATAGACATGTGTGTGTGTGTGTGATTTACATTGCTGTGCTTGAGAGCCACCATCTACCGGAACCAAATTCCTTGTATGTGTCTGCACATATACTTGGCCAATAAACACGATTCTGATTCTGATAATGTATAAATAAAAGAGGCCATACACAAAAAAACATGCTTTCAATTAGTTTATTTATAACACCACCACCATTTTATCTAGATTTCGTTAACAAATGTGATCATGAAAAGGATAATGTTATAGGTAAAAAGAAATTAAACAAAATAAATTATTTTAAAAAAACAAACAAACAAAAAAATAACACGACAAATGACAACACAGCAGACAAACATTTTAGAAGGAGAAAGTTGGTCAACTTGGTGTTTTTCCCCCATTCTGACTGTTGATATGCTGAACCATAAAAACTGACTGGCGTGGATGATAAAGGCTATATCAGATAAGGGAATGAGTTACACTACTTTAGTTCGCCACAGTCAGCAATGACAATCTTGGCTTTAGTTGTGCCACTCTTTGTGCCTTGCTTCTCCATTGCCTTGACAACATCGATACCCTCCACAATGTTGCCAAACACCACATGCTTCCCATTCAGCCTGGAGAGCAGAGGAAAGTATTAGTATGCGAGAAAGACACCTGAAATAAGCTGAATAGAACCTGAATGCAGCAGCATTACTAAGTAGAGCTTACCAGTCAGTTGAGGCTGTGCAGATGAAGAACTGGGAACCATTTGTGTTGGGCCCTGCATTGGCCATGGACAGTGTCCCCATGCCTGTGTGCTTCAACTGAAAGTTCTCATCAGGAAATTTCTCTCCATAGATGGACTTGCCCCCTGTTCCATTGTGGTTGGTAAAGTCTCCACCCTGAAGAGAAAAAATGAAGCACATGTGGTAAACATACATAAATACATACATACATACATACATACAGGTGAAAGTGAGGACACTACATATTCCAAGCCTCGACTGTACCTGGCACATGAATTTAGGGATCACACGGTGAAATGTGGAGCCTTTGTAGCCAAAACCTCTCTCTCCAGTGCACAAAGCACGGAAGTTTTCTGTAAAATTAACATATTGTTGCTTACTTAAAAATATATAAAGCAACTAAAGTCAATAAAAATAATATGCACACTATGTTTCTACTTTTTGTAAAAAAAAAAACAAAAAAACAAAAAAAACACACAACAACAAACAAACAAAAAAAACCCTGAATACTCAATTTCCTGGAGGAACCTACCTGAGGGATTAATAAAGTTCTATCATCTTTACAGTAAATTTGAAACTTCATGGATAACAATAATAATTATATTTTAACATTTTTAGAAATACCATTTTGATTAAGTATGTTATGGTGAATTATTCATCTCAGAAATATAATAAATAATGTCATAATAATATAACTTTTTGGCAGCTGTGGCATAAACCTTAGTGGTTGGTGATCTAGTAAATTTGTAAAGCATTACACAGATCCTTCTCTTTCTAGTATTAAGCTATAGGTGTTAGTATCTCCACGAGTCAGTTGATTCCTGTATTATTTTCACAATCTCTATCACCCATAACCCTGACAGATATTTAGAATAAATCCCGCTGAGGTTGAATGGGAACGCAAACTTTTCAGCAGTGAAACATAAATTGATTGTTGGGTGTGAGGAAGCTGAGGACGCACAGTCACACGGAAAATGTTTTTCAACCTCACCTGCAGTCTTCGGGACCACATCAGCTCGGAGCTACAAAACACAGAGATTTCAATTAGTGGAAAGGAAACAGGGGATTCTGTTTTAAGGTTGAGAATTTATTGATGTCATAAAAACACGCACGTTTGAGACCTGCTAAAGGATTAGCTTTTATTTATTTGCTTAAACTTTAATATATTTTTAAGCAGCATATTTATCGACACTCAACCCTATACTAGAGACAGCAACCCCACCCTTCCCCAAGCACTACTCATAGGAATTGACGATCTGCGAATGCAACATACAAATATAAATAGTTCATGTAAAAAACCGTTAACCTGGAACACTGGAGTACCCGGAGAGAACCCACGGAGACACTGGAAGAAGCCATAGGCCGCACACAGAGAGGCTAGATTGGAAACCACAGTGCTAACCATAGTAGCACTATGGTTGCCCTCAGTTTATATTGTCACCTGACGATAACACTGACACCTACATGCATTTTCTTTAACGAGAGTTTAAAAAAAAAAGCAGCGAGGTTTTAAATCTCATCAGACTATTGAGAATGAAATTGAGACTACTCCTTAGAAGATGACGAAGCTGTAGCTCTGGAACACGGAGTGACAAAATAAACGATAATAGGAAATCTCTTACCTCCATTACAATTCTGCCGGCGTTAGCGCCATCAATTGTGATGTCAAAGAAAACTCTGGGGTTTCCCATGTTCACAAATGTGCTCGCGATTCGGTCGTGATAAAGAATAACGTACTGAACCTGACAGCGACACTCGGGTCTATTTTTGGATGGGTCTTGCGGCAGCGATGTAAAGGGCCCACAGCCAATCACAGCCGTTCCCTTTCAAAGACTCCAATGCTGACCAATTGGATTTAAGATAATCGAGGTTACGTGTGACATTTCCACGGCAACGCTCAAGGGCGGGGCAGGGAGCAAAACAGTTAGGTCCCTGACCTAAATTATTCCCTTTTGATAGACTTGTAGTCAAGACCAGCTAAACCAAGACCAAGACAATACCAAGACCAGAGGGTATCGAGACCAAGACAAGACCAAGACCGAGACCGAGACAAAAAAAGTCTTTAAACTGCAGCCAGATGCTGCTTCGTTTACGGGTGTCAGGCATATTTATGTGTTTTTGCGATGCACTCGCACAGCCCTCTTCCCCGCTGTCTACTGTCTCACTCACTTACAGAGAGGACAGACGCACGCTCCACTTGACTGTCGCATCTCTCACCCTCTCTGTTTTTCTCATAATGATATTATCCTATATGCTCGTATGTGATTGGCCACAATATGGAGGGATTGAAGCATAGCTGAGCCACTGTGTGAGAACTGAGCAGCGAAAGGAAATTAAGTGAGGCTCTTAGAGAACTTACGTTGTGTGTCATGGATACTGTTGACTCCAAATCTCCCCCGACCACTATGTCGATCTGAGACAGCAACGCCGAGAAAGCGAGACCAAGACAAGACCAAAGTCCATCGAGACCATTACATCAGTTACATTTGGGCTCAGATGATGATTCATCTGAGCCCAAAACAGCTTTCCACTTTGCCTTGGTCCATTTTTGAATGAGCTTTGGTGCACATACAATGGTGACACTACTGGATCATTTTAACATATGCCTTCTTTTTTGCATAATACTGCTTCAGCCAACATTTGTGGATGGCATGATGAACTGTCTGAACAGAAAATTTAGGAATTTTTATACATAGTCCCCCATTTTCAGGTTCAGCATTAACTGTACAGTTGACTAACAAGCAGTTTCATGGTCAGGAGAGGTCTATGACAAATTAAGTAGATCAAAGATTTGAAGCTGATTCCAAATGTTGGATTTCCATTTGGTAGCTGCTCAATGGAACTCTCAACATGAGGTCCACAGAAATGTCAAGGTGGCCATCATTACACTGAAAAAACAGATAAATCAAAGATTAACTTGGGACAGCATGCTAGTAAGAGAAAAGTATGGAGAAAGAGAGAAATGGTGGAGGCAATGTTATGGCATAGGCATGGTTGCCAGTAGAACCAGACCACTACTGTTTATTGATGATATGCCTGCTAATAGAAGTAGGATTAATTCTAAAGGCTATGCTCTGAGCCCAAAAATGCTGTAACATACAAACTATTTCAAAAAATTATTTATGCTATTAGTTTTATCCATTTATAACACAGAGTTTAAATATCCAGCTAAAAGCAGACTAATAGTTAACTATTAGGGAAAACAAAATTAATAAAGATGACTAACCCAAACAGCAGTTGGCATTCTGATGGAAAAAGCTTTACATACAATAAATACATTCAAAAAGCTAAAACTAAAATAAACGTTAAAGTTAAATAGAAAAAACACCATTGGTCAAATAGCAATGTTTAATTCTGATTCAGTTTCAGGAAGGGGACAAAGCAACTGTGAATACAATGATAATTATAATTAAAAAATAAATAGAAAATAATGGCAATTACAATGTGTTACAAAATAGGCAGAACATTTTTAAAAATCTTTTTTGTTTTTTGTTTAGTTTTTTTGTAGTAAATTTGTTTGTTCATACTTTTCAAATATAATTTTGCGTAGCTCAACCTGGAAAAGAATTTCTGTTGCTTTGTCAACACAATGTTGGACCACAACGAGTAAATAGTTCATACAAAAAATGTCAACTTTAAAAAAACCACATTAGGAATAATTTCAACTTTATCTTGATGACTGCTGACTGTCCATTTTTTTTTGTCACACATGCATCTTTTATGTATGACCTTGATTTTTACAATTGGTTTAACACTTTTAAACATACAGTATACAGTGCCAACAATGATCCTTTATCCAACTAATAACATTAAAATTATCATGTTTAACAATTTGTCTGATACACACACACGTTCTCTAATGAAAACAGTTGATTATACAATACGTAAACCCGTGCCATGATGGGTTATAAATGTAAAACAATATAAAAACATACTAACTTTCAAATGGCAGAAAAATGCCATGACCCACAGCTCATATAAAGTATTTTTGAAAGCCCTCAAAAGAGGGTAAACCAACAGAGGGAAAGTGAGGCTTTGTACATTTCACAGTGCTGAAGGATGTCAGAGAGACAATGAATGTCAGTGCTCTCCCAGCTTTATGTTGTGGAAAAGGCCTACTGGCAATGCCTTCATACTTTGGGCTTTTTCTCATTTACTCTATGACGACAGGTGTCTTTTAGCTCTACACCTTAACCACTCTCATTTTACATTGTAATCATTGTGTATTTAAGAAAATGTTTGTCAGTTTTCTTTATCTTGAATTATCATCAATTCCCAGAAGATGACCACAACTAAGAAATGCATCATGCTACCAATTAGTGGGTCTCAAGCAAGAAATACTTGTATGAATAAATATAGTTACTTATAGTATTTAATTTAAATAAAATTGCACAAAATCATCAATCTTTACCTGAATAAATGTAAACAAACTAAATTATGTAAGATTAATATTTAGTTATTTAATTAATAATATTATCAATTACCAAAAATGTCCAATGTAATCATCTTCAGTTTCCCAAGGTTGGCTCAAACTCATCAAACCACTGCTGCTTGAAAATAACTATAAATACTTTTAAATGACCCCAAGTTTACTGGGTTTGGATCATACCACATTCCTTTGTTATCTTGTAAATTTGAATTTTCTCATAAATTGACCACAGCGTTATAAGGTTAGATAAACCTCACCTCACCATTGACATCACTCATGGCTTCCCCAATTATAATCTCAGAATATCTGGCTGTTCTTATAAATAGAGCACACATTGCTTGTTTGGATTAACATCAACTTCCAACAGATATCACTTACAAATTTATGATTTATAATATGAGAATGTCAGAGCTATTCTTGAGTGTGTGTGTGTATATATATATATATCAGCTCTTTCAATGATGGTCCCATGTAATATTTTCATACGAATAAAAGGGAAACTGCTCCAGCACCTCTTTACACCCTATATGTGATTTGACCTCAGTAACTTATTTCTGAATTTAGTTTACAAAATACTGTTTTGTAAATCTTATTCACACTATGCTTCAAAATGAAAGTTTATATGACTTGTGATCGACATGTCATTAGCCAATACACAACTAGTTTCGCAGTCAGACTCGCCCCTCCTTGTCACATTCAAATGTTTGTTAACCAAAAGCTGAAAACAGTAAATTCAAACCTTCAAACGGGGCTCCAACTTGTATACTGTCTATTGAAAACACACTTATCCCAATCCCCAGTTTGATTTAACTGGTCATTATTGGGCAATGTGTTTATGTAAATAACCAGTGCTAAATGTTTTCTATTGCTTTCCATTGTATTACTAACAAAAATCTTAGAAAAACAGGTGCTTTCAACTTTTTCAACTCAGAAAGTGAGCTCATAGTTGGATTTGACCTTCCCCTCAAAAATTAAATGCCATGATACCACCCTGGCCGTTGGTCACATATTCTGTAGCATAAAATTGTCTTTCTTTTGGCTAATATTACCAGACAATGCAGATGCAGACAAATTGCTCGTCACTGGCAATATGCTATCTGAAGCCATATCAGTATTTGAGTCGTGAAGTTTATGTTGCAGTCTGTTGGTAATTAGTGGGATATTATTGGCTAGAGCCAAACAAGTTTATAAATAATCATTATACCGTTTAGGAGCAGTGTATCCTATGGGGGGTGACCCTGTTTAGCTTGAACCTTTACTTTTAGAACTGTGTAAACTTAACACACACAAAAAAAGCTACAGAATGAGAAAAATCCCAAAAGCATAGTAGGGGTGCTTTAAACAAAAGGTGCTATGTAATGGAAGGTAATTCAAATTAACTGTATATATAAATAAATATATATGTTTTTTAAGCTGAGTTGGCATTAAAAATAAGCCAATAATAACCTTACAGAAAAACCTAATTTTAAGGCAAGAATACAAAAATATTCTTGCATGAAACTTTTTGTTTCCATTATCATACTTAACATGTGGACAAGTTACAATACAACGATCTGCAGACAATTTGCAGCACTCACAATGTGCAGAAGTGTATGTTAATGTATGAAAATCCCCAGTCAAATTTTGGGAACTCCTTTATGAATGTACACCAATAAAAAAAACTAAACAAAAAACAATTTAATCATTAAATACAAAATACTCCAGCCAGTGATTTGTGCTATAGTTTCAAATGCTGGTCTGTAGAGTCAATGCCTGTGTACTGTTGCATTCTTCATACTCATAATAGTGTTCACATTTCGAGAGTGTTCCTACGTACACCTTAACACTGTACTCAAAGAATTTCAGCAGCAGGACACTTCAGAGCAACTGATACACAAAAAACAACATAACACACACAAAGAAGTTGGTGAAAACTGAGCCGAGCTACAGCAAAGAGAGAAAGAGGCTGGAATGGAAGTTTGACTCAGTTGTTCTCGAACAGAGAAAGCAGATCATCACTGCTGTTGTTGGGAAGGTCCGGAGGCCCCAGATAGGACAGCAGCTCATCTGGGTTGGTCAGCTCAGGAAGAAGCTTGATGACAGATAATTAAGGAAAAAAATAGACACTTAAAATGTTTTTCAAATTAAATAAACACTGAAAGTTTGAGATACAGCAATCTTACAGCATATTCATATATTACAGCAATTCTTTATATACACAAACAAGAACCAAACTTCTTGTTTACCCCACTCTTTCTGTGGATCATGTTCATATTTCTGTTCCTTTATGGGAAATGTTTTGCTAAACTATGTTTATACGTTTTTATGATTTCTTTACTATTCTTTTTTTTTTTTTTTTTAAACTGAAAATTTAGTATGACATCAACAGGCCTCTACTCACATCTAGCGCATGATCTGTCCCCTCTCCCACAGGCAGTCCCGGGCCGCTCAGACCAAAGGTGCCTTCGCTCTGTCCGAGGGTATTCTGGGTATTGGTGCTCCGCTGTGGCAGAGGGCTGCTAGTGTCACACAGACTCGGGTTACTGTGCACACCTGAGCCATGCTGCTGGAGGATGTTATGAGAGTGGTCAATTTGTCCAGAATGAGCCGTCTAACAGGAAAAAGAAAATAAAAAAGGAAACAAGAAGGGAATGCTTATTTTACAGTATCACATGGACAACATTATTCACCACAAATAATACTGTGCAAGGACAATTTATTGAGGCCTTTACTTCAAAGGTTGAAGGCAAGACGTTTCTGGCAGCAAAAGGAGGGCAGCTGCTTTGAAAAAACGAAGCAGCTGCATGTGACAGGATTTGTTTTAGTGGCCAATGACTGTAAGTGTGAGCAAACATGTTGTTGATGACAGCCAAGCGCAGAAAAGCATGATTTTAAGCTGGATGCCAAATGATTCAAACCAAAACAAATAACTAACCAATCAAAAGGCAAACACTCTTATAGCTAATTGATAACTTTTAAAATATTAGGGGGAAACTTTACATTTTGCCTATTTTGCCAAGCACTTTCATGACCATGAAAGGTGTGCATTATTTTGAAGTCTAAAATCAGAAAACTGCTCTCCAAAAATAAAGAACATTAAACTTTTACATTTTTCTCACTTTTAATGAGGCAGTGAGAGAACAGTGTGTTACCTAGGAGCTCTAAGAGACCATAAAAGACTTACCTTGTGGATTTCTAGCTTTAATAATAATAATAATAATAATAATAATAATGGATTGGATTTATATAGTGCTTTTCAAGGCACCCAAAGCGCTTTACAATACCACTATTCATTCACTCTCACATTCACACACTGGTGGAGGCAAGCTATAGTTGTAGCCACAGCTGCCCCAGGGCAGCTGTGGCTACAGCTGCCCTGGGGCAGTTCAGACCTGTGGCTCAGACCTGTGGCTCAGTTCAGACCTCAGTGCAGACCTCAGTTCATCCTCTATGTGAAAAAAAGCCATTTTAGCCCATTAAGGCCATGCTCCCTTTAAGCCCACATTATTTCTGATGGGCTGCCCTTTGTTAACAGAAGCTTTGAAAAACAAGTGGGAAAGACCATCTCTGAATCGAGGAGGGGGCCTAAGGGTACATCTTTCGCCATTTTACAATGCTGTGATTGCATCCATTCCCCAACTCTCTGTGAATGGTACTCATGGCCATTGATCAGTGGTTGTTGATCAATGGTCATGAGAATTTGCATAATTATAATTAGGGAACTGACCTCCCAGCCCATTGTTCCTTCAGTGGGCTGGTTTCAGTCATTATGCAAATGTACTGTTTATAAGATTGGGGAAACCTGCAGTCAGCTGAGACTGAAGAAGTCACTTGGATGAGTGACGAAACGTTTCTCCCACAAAACGCTACATCCAGATGAACAGAATCAACTTTTGGACAAGTGGGCTCACTGCTAGACGGTGTGGGTGAGAAAAAACAGTGCACAATATCCACTCAGTAACATCCTATAACAGCACTCATTGGTTAGGTTAGCTGTTTACTCCGTTCATAATCTAAATCAGGAGCGTCAAACATAAGGGCCCAGGGTCAGAACTGGCCCGACAAAGACTCAAATCTCCTCCATTGAACAGCTTTAGAAAATCTAAAGGAGGGTATCAAGTTTGGACTTTTAACTGTATTTTTATATCTTATATGGCTTTTCCTGTTGATAAAGCTCTCCCCCCAGGGACATTAAGGTTGGGCGACGTAAAATTTTTCCAATCGTCAATCCAGTAAATGACGACAGGCAATAGATTTGTGCAAGTGACTTTTTGACAGGCAGAGCAATGTAATCATGCACGGACTGATTTGCACATTTAGAATTTATACGTTTTGTTTGGAGGGAATATTTTAACCTTGTTTCAGTATTAATATAGCTACTTTTTGGATTATTCATTTATTTAATTATTTGAGATGCGCCAAATCACACATAAGACTTAACATTACGTTGAAGATTTAAATGTTTTTTTAAAAGTTTGGATTTAAGAGCAGGAATCTCTCTGAGATAGAGGTTTTCAGTTGAGAAAACATAACAGACAAAATAATTTGAAACAGGAAGTCAGACTTCCTGTAGCTTCTAGTAGCTAGCCCTAAGATAAACTACTATGTGTGCTTCTTCAAGTAATGGACTGCATCAATTAGGGTTACATAAACAACAGTACGGTATATAAGAAGCCTTTGACTGTGGTGCATTTATTCTTGTTTATCGCTGAAGTCTACTTGGCGTCAAAGGAAAATACCTGAGGAAACTGACCCTAATTCTCATTGCTGTGGCCATAAGGTCCCTCTTTTTCCCTACCCGTTTATTTACATATATATTAATTGGGTATTAAAGATATCCAACCTGCTCAGACTGATAAGGAAGTGGAGGTGGTGGTCCAGAAGGTGCATACTCTCCTAGTATTGGGGTCCCAGGAGTGTTGGGGAAATCTGTAAATCCTGGCTGGTTGGAGAATCCCTGATTCCCTACAACAAAAATAATAGCAAACATTATTTCCATTGAGCAAATAAAAACAGGCCAGTAGAGACTTTTTTTTCCTGTTGCATAATAGTACTCAAGGCAACAGTGGAGAGAGAAAACTTCCTGCTGAAGAGTCAAAGAGCATATCTTTATTGCAGTGCTTGTAATATTACTTAGGTCACCTCACATCTATCTTCGATGCTTGTCTATAGTTTCTGCAATGATGCACAATATATATCACGAGAAGTGGGGATAGCATAGAAACCATGGAAACTTCATTTTCTGGACATTTCTGACCAAGCAAAAAGTCCTCTTTAAAATGGTATCAATTAAAGAAAAAAAAAAAAGCTGTCAATGAAAGTTGCACCGAAAAAAGTAGATCCAGCAATACATTTGTCAGGCTTTTAAATCCATCTGATTAGAATCAGTGGTTCCACATCAGATCAGGGCTCTTGAACCATTTTATAAATCAAAATTTACGTTTTTCTTAAAACCTATTTAAAATCTCAACCAAAAAAAATCTTGACATGAAATGGCTATTAAAGACAGCTTTTTTGGTATACAGCTCTTTAGCAGTGTAATCACTATAATAATCCCTTAAACCACAGGGTAGGGATTACTGGTATGATAATGGACCGGTGTGGTAAAGTGAATTTGGGAAAGCGTTTCACATCAAGTAATTTTGTGTTTTTACATCAGTAAAAATAAATGAAGACACATAAGATGCTACCTTAACTCATTTGACTTAACAGAGTACTAAACAGACCTTATTTGATTGAGGGAGCATATTAGTTATTGTTATTTATCATTTTATAATTTTTATTTTTAATACATAGTTACAGTCATGGTATGTACAGTATGTAGGGCTTTTGTACTGAGCACTCAAAACACTTTTTTAAACATGTATCTGGGCAACATGGGTTCAGTATCTTATTCAAGTATAGGTTGACATGTAGGTGGGAGTATCCAGGGATCAATCCACACTTTCTAACAGTGTTGCATCGATTAATTGAAGTTTGTGGGCATGTCTTTATGCACAGTTTTTTTAAGGTCTCAACTTTGGTCTTGTTGTCCACAAGACATTGTTCCAGAAGTCTCATGGTTTGTTCAAATGCAAATTTGGAAAGTGAAGTAGTGTTGCCATGCTCTTTTTAGTGAGAAGAGGCTTTCTGTACTTGTGCAGTGTTTTTATAATCTGATTGTCATAATTGTCAAATTGTCTGGAAATGGCCTTTTAACCCTTCTGAGAGAGAAAGAGAGAGAGAGAGAGAGAGAGAGAGCGATGGACAGACAGAGACAGACAGAGACAGACAGACAGACAGACAGACAGATAGATAGCAACAATTGCTACCTTAAAATCATTGCTGGCTGATATCTTTCCTCCTTGGTATCGTGATAATAGGTAACTGTCACAATTTGTAAATGATACAGATTAATGAGTGAGGACCAAGAATGCCGATACCATAGGTAGGCAGAAAACGAGCCATTTATTAAGGCTGGAAAAATGTAAAAAAGCATAACACAAATCTAATGAAGAAACCGTGACACTAAAATCAAACATGCAGGCAGCCGCCAGTGCTACTCCTCAGCCTCCTAGTAATCTGAGAAGGTAATTTCATTTCATGGTGCAGGTATTCATTGCCACTCAAGCAATTAAATTCCTTGTGTGCAAATTCAACATCCTGTGTGAATAGAACTTGGCAGCTACACACACAAAGAAGCCTTTGCACACGTGAGTCTGCTTTGTGTGTATGGGTGCAGCTTCACACTCTTGTGGGTAGCTTTTGCGCTAAAAGCTAAATCCTGCTCGCTCAAATCAGACTTTTGACTGTCTGGATGCGGAGCCCAAAGGAAGAGTTGTCCTAAAGTGACTGGTCACTTTAATGGAGGTTATTGCATTAAACAGAGTTACACCATGGCAGCAACATAAGTGTTGTTTTAAAATGTATCTGTTTATAATTTCGAAAATAAAGTTTGCTCTTAACAACAGTTGCTGTTTGCTGTGCAGCAGTGGAAATACTGACAACCAGTGTTGGTCAAGCTACTTGAAAATCGTAATTAGATACTAATTACGGATTACTTCTCCAAGAAAGTAATCCCATTATTTTACTGATTACTTTTTTAAAAGTAATTAGTTACTTTATTAATTACCTTATTAGTGTACAGTGGACGCTAATGTTTTTGTCACTTTTTACGGAATAAAACTCAAAGTAATGTCAGTACTTCTAAGCTTTAAACGCTGCATGGTCGTACTCTCTTCCGCACTCCATATTATCCATTGTTGATCAATACACGTCTGTTGCTGCCACGGACGCCGCACGTTCATACGTCATTGTCATGAGACACTCTCACAAACAAAATCAAGTTCTAGTAATGCAGTAACAGTAATCGAATTACTTTTTTGGCAATAGTAATCCCTTACTTTACTTGTTACTTGAAAAAAGTAATTGGACAACTTGACAATCAACAACTGTCACTGGTTTACGTTAATGCTGAAGAAATCTTAAAAACCATAATTCTAAGGGACATTTTGAAGCACTCCAATCTAGTCATGTATGCAGTTACATGCGTTTCCTGCAGAGTGAGCAACTTTTTGATGGCAGGTTTATAAATCTCTATTGGGGTCAAAGTTATAATTGCTAGATCCCAGTGCACACTTGCTTTCCCGATCCTTGTTATGAGTTTATTTGTTATTTTAAATTTGGAAAATTATTTTAAAACTGTGTACAACAGATTCATGGGACAGTATTTCAGAGGTTTGAGGCTTCATTATATAGGATTCATTATTTTCTGTTACTTGCAGATTATGTTTTTTCTACACAAACTTCTTCCACAAACTATGGAACAAAGTAAAACAAGAAATACAGAAAAAGATGACAGATTCTAACATACAAATATGACCACAGGATACAAAAAAATAGGAAAGGTAACTAAACCCAAATTACATCTATCCATCTTATAGACCAATCTCAACCTTATTTTTATCTCAAAATTTTATTAAAGAGTAGTTATAAAACCTAGTTGTAAGACATTTTTTATATTAAAAATGTTTATTTGTCTATTCATGTAGATTAATTATTTTTTACATTTTGATCTTGGAGGTTAGGTGGGTTAGGGAATGTGAATAAAATGGAATCAGACTTAAAAAAAAAACTGTAACAAAAAAATCTCATTATATTTTATGTATGTTAATTATAACCGCCTCTCTTCAAATTATAACAACAACAAAAAAAAGGTCCTCTTTCATACCTGGCCGACTGTACTCTGGGGTGTTCCTGCCTCCTGCATTCAGACTTTGGTAGGGGGATGGTGCTGGGCCCAGAGCAGCAATCATTTCCATCACATTTGGTAAGACCATGTGACTTGGACTGACCGTGCGACAGCGTTTGAGGACTGGTCCATCAGGCTCCTCTTTTATGTGAAGGTCAGGTTTAACAGGCACCGGCCTCCAACCACAAACTGGGTCTATAGTGATCTCCTCATAGTCTGAACTGAGGAAGGGAGGGAGGGGTGAGACATGAAAATTGAGGACATTAAATAACAAAAATCAATCAATCAATCAATCAATCAATCAATCAATCAATCAATCGTGGAGCTTTTATCAAATTCTGTCCATTTCTAATATCATGTGTCCATAATTCATTAAATGCAGTTTTACTTATATAGCACCAGTTCCCAGCAACAGTCATTTTAAGGCATTTTATATTATGATGCGCTTCCAATATTAAAGAGAGAACCCAAACCATCTGATGATTCCCAATTAACAACACTGGAGTGATGAATGGAAACTAATGCTCCTGTTTAGATCCATCACTTGTTGTCCTCCACCTGTTCTGTTTCCTCATGTTTTTTTAATGACACACCACACAGCATGTTAAGAAATGCCAATAATAGCTATTTCTGCTAATAGCGCTTTTGGAATCCTATTGTTGGTTAAAAAAAAACTATTTTATGTCTTTCAAACTATGTTATCTTTGTCATTTCTCATAAATTCAACTAAATTGTGAACTAATTAAGTGTGTTTGCAATGGTCTGCTATTAAAGTACCTAAAAAATACTATTTAAAACTGGTTCTTGGCTTAGTTTTCTGTTATGTGTAGCGACAAGACTAGTTCATTTCATGAGTTGGGTGCCATTTTTACGCTTGAATGATTCAAAAGGTCAGAGCTAAGTTGTTCACCAAACAAAAAATTGTCCTCTGAAAATGGTCAGGTAAAGACTGGGCAAAAAGTAAGTGAAAAAGCAAAACTTTAACAGATTTTAAAAGAATAATTGGAAGCAAAATATAAAGAAATAAAAGGTGACTCAACATTTTTGTTGTGTGTGTGTGTGTGTGTGTGTGTGTGTGTGTGTGTGTGTGTGTGTGTGTGTGTATAGCATTATTGTGAACCTTATTCTTTTTAACCACAAAAATGTAGTGACCTGAAAATTGACAAGCTCTTTAGATAGCCATTTATCATTTTTCAGGATTATGGCAAATAAAGAATTACTAAAAAAAATTGTTTTTTGTTAAAAATGACAGCAGTACGGAAGTGAGTATATCAATTAAATTCAATGTCATTTTACTTGTATATATCAACAGTAGTCGCCTCAGGTACTTTATATTGTAAAGACTGTAGAGACATACAGAGAAAGCACCAACAATCAAACTACCACCTTGGAGCAAGCACTTGGTGACAGTGGGAAGGAAAAACTCCCTTTTAACAGGAAGAAAGCTCTGGCAGAACCAGGCTGGGGGAGTAGCAAGCATCTGCAGCCATTCATCACTCCAGTGTTTTTAATTGTTAAACCCAGTGGTATTTCCATACCACTGGGTTGTGAATTTCCTGAACTTATCCTCCCTTTCTGTGTTCTCAACCAGCTGCATCTACCATTTTCTGTATACTAATGCAGCTCTCTTACATTTATTAGAATTTAAGAGATTTCACTTATTTTGGGATTCTATAGCTGTTAAGTAACTATTTACAGTAACAACACTTACTTTTGGATATAGACAAGAATCCCAAGCATATACTGGTCAACCTCCAGTCCTTCTAGCAAAGCTGTTTTACTGTGAACAAGAGGAGCAAACAGCTGGTTAAAACTTTATGCTGATTACTGATTATGAAAAAAGGGCAACAAGTCATTGTTAATGCACTTACTTGCAAACAGGGCATCGCCAGGTCCCTCTTTCACAGTTTAGCTGCAAATAGGACTCCAGATCGAAACACTATAAAAAAAGATCAAAGATTTCCACGTTGAAAGAACTCCACCGAATTTATCTGGAGGTGTAAGTAATAAGTGCACACATGACCTTACCTGTATGTGCCTGCAGTCATGGCCTCTGGCTGGCAGCTGGATTCGTTTGAATGTGATGGGGCATTTGAGAGAAACTTTAATAGCCGTCTGCTCCACTCCATCCTCCCCATTCAGACCAGGGGTTCCAGGAATGGTGCCACTGCTGAAGTTTCTTTTTACTGAAACAAAATGACCATAAAAAAGAAAAAGATGACTACCTGAGTGCTCCTAGAACTCCTTTGAGGAGAAAACTCTACAGCCAAAATAGACAAAGATTTTTCTGTATCAATGCTGGTGCGAAGACTGTTTGTGCTGTACTGATCCACTTGCAAAGTTTCTTTCAATAAATCCCCAAATCAGTTTTCTTTCAATGGTGAATTTTATTTTTCACAACTGGAAGTCTACAAAGTTAGCTCCTTCATTCTTCATTCTGTATTCTCTGTAGCTTAGAAGGTAGAATGGGTCATTTACTAATCGAATGCTTTGTGGTTCGATCCCTGACTATGCTAGTTTGCATGCCAGATATCCTTGGGGAAGCTGCTAATCCCAAAGCTGCTATTTGATGCATCCACCAGAGTATGAATGTTAGATAGAAAGCACTTAGACAGAAAAAGTGCTTGTATGAATGGTTGAATGAGACATGTTGTACAAAGTGCTTTGAGTACTCAGTAGTGCTATGCAAGTACCAGTCCATTTGCCAGTTGCTACTTTTCACCAATACTGAATACAATAAGGAATTCGGTTCATAAACTATCGTGTCCAATGATTAGCATTATCATATCTCTAGACTATAAGTGTTTATTGTCTCTTTGGTTTTCAAATCTATTTCCTCACATATCCTGCATACTTTTAATAGACCAAGGTGGCTGTGGTAAAACTGGGGTGGCTGTAGCTCAGGCGGTAGAGCAGGTCATCTACTGATCGGAAGGTTGGTGGTTCGACTATCCTTACTAACCCCCATGTTGCTCTCTAATGCATCCATCGTAGTGTGAATGTGTATGAATGTTAGATAGGCACTAACAGCTTAGAAAAAGTGCTTGTGTGATTGGGTGAATGAACTACTTGTATAAAGGGCTTTGAGTGCTCGGATAGGGTAGAAAAGCGCTATATAAGAACCAGTCCATTTACCAAAACTCTTCAACTTGAGGCTTAGTCACAGAAACTTGCTAATCAATATGCAACCTCACAGCCAGTGTTGCATAAAATACAAATACACATACGCACTATACCAAGTTGTACAGGGCTTTCTAATTCACTGAATGGATGCACAGCGTGGCAAAGTGTTAAGTGGAAACCAGTGGGCCCTGCTATAACTGATGAGGTTGATAACTCACTCTTTGTAATGCAGTGCTCGGCCGGCAGCAGTCTCTTCTTCATCAGACCCTGCAGAACAGACCTGACAGATGGCCGGTGCACCAACTGTAGCACAAACAGGTGGGACTGGGGACAAAGAGACATAAGGGGCAAACAGGAGTAGAAAATGAGGTTAATTCATTAGTTCAATGTAACGTACTGTACTAAATTTTCTGCATTTCTGTGACTGAGTCAGGAAACAGTCACATCAAGGAACTTACACAGCAGCATGCTGTCACTGTGATCTGTACAGTGTTGCGCCCTGGCTGACACACTTGTTTTAGATACAAGGGCTTGTGGGAGGTTTTGTTGTCACCTCTTTCAATGGACAGAGGAGTTGCATTAACACTGACCTGATGAAAATGAAGAAGAGAAAAGAAGAGAAAACGTCAACAAAATCCTGGCAAATTAATCAGCACCTTTAGAAGATCCTTTCTAAAGGTGGTAATTAAAGTTGAAATGTGGGGACAGTTACCTCTTCAAAATGTTATCTCAAGAACTGTTTATAATTAGTCACAGGAAACCAAACCAATAAATACAAAACATATCCAGCTATCTCAGCTTTCTCTATCGTAGACCACTGAGTTTTAGACCATCAGTGTGATGACATTTTTTAATTCAAACTTTTTTCCCCTTTCATATCCATTCAAATGCATCTTTAAGAGTTCAGACTTGGCTTTAGGTTTAAAGTAACAGAGTTTAGTGCTTAGTCTAATTGTTAAACCTAGGAATAACAGACATATGAATGCACTGATAATAAATGTCCATACAAAAAGCCAAACATACATACCATACATACGGCCATGTGTGTATATTGACGTCCATATATATAAATATATAACAGATATGGATGCTTACTTGCACAGAGGCAGGCCAGTTAGTGTTCATTTGTCTGTCTTCGTGGTGGTAGCACTTAAACTGCAGCTCTAAATCTGGCCTGTGGAGGGAGACACAAAACAGCTGTCAGGGGAAAAGACTGGGTGGGGTTGTCAGACATTCTTCATTTGTTTTCTTTCTGCTGTTTTAAATTGCTCAGGAAGAGAGCAATGTATTTTCATATCACACCACAGTCAAGCACAGTGTCCCTCAAATATTTTCAAAAAGAACCTATAACATTTTTTTCTTTTTTTCTGTCATATCCTGGACATGCACAAGTAATCTATGTAAGCCAAAGCTCAGGCTTCAAACTGTTCCAAACACTGTTTCTCACTTTTTTCTGCTCTCGTCATGTGACTGCATGTCAGTCTTTATACCTCATCATTAGTGTTTTGTAGACAGAGTCTCGCAGATGGAAGGCATGGTTGCTGACAGCCAGGTTGTGCTCCAGTCTGAAAGGCTCCAATACTACACCATCTCGTACAGGGAAAGTCAGACGCAGGTCGTCACTGGGGTTACCTTGAATGGAAAGTTGCAGTTTCTGATGCATCAGTGAATTCAAGGTCTATCTGGTGCCTTGACAGACAACTGAGGCAAGAGGTTGTGATCCCATTTTTTCAAATAAAACAGACACTTTTGTTTATGCCTAATTTTATCCTGAGAGGAGTCTGAAAGAAAACAAAAGTAACTGTACCTTTTTAGATGAATACTAAAAACCTCTGACCTGCACGTGTTCTCATTTACATTTTTTTGTGATCAGTTGTTCTTTTGTGGATACAATGTTTATGACTCAATCAATTTTTAATTAAACATTTTGATGTTTGTTTGTTTTCTCAATTGTTAATTATTCTTCTACTCTGTTATTAACACTGTGAGAGCTGAGGTAGAGGCTAGTTTTCAGTGCCATTCATCACAAGATTAAGGAAATGTTACAGAGCCTAAATTCAAGTAATTTGTTATTTCCAGTCAAACTTCATCTGTATATCATCTTTAGCAGTGTACTTACTCTGTGGCAGCTGAGTCTCACCTGTAACGGGCTGCTGGGTGTTGATGTTGGCTTTGGTTTCTGTTGTAAGGTAGGGGGGTTTGGTTTCCTGGCCTGGAGAAAGGTAGGGAGGTATGGAGGTCCCCGGTGTCATTGGAGGGGTAGGATTCCCTCCCATTGGTGAGGTGGGATACCCAGGAAGCACCCCACCCCGAACTGGCTGAGAGACGAGGATGAGGAATATTTAGAGCATCAAACCTCACTAAAAAGTATTTTTGACACTTGACTTGTTCCACATTTTGTCACGTTACAACCTTATTACTAAATGGATTAAATCGATCCTCTCTACATGCACAACCCTATGTAATTTAAGCACATGTTGTTCTTTAATTTAAGTACTTTAACTTAAGTGCATTAGAAAAGTTCAAAAAGCATCCAGGACAGAAATAACTGCATTACACTCCCCCAGAACAGAACTTCGGCTCTTTGTAAGTACCTGTACAGACAGCATGCTAATGCTAAGCTAGTCAAGAACCCTGAGTAATATTAAAGCTGACTAAATTCTAACCTCAGCAGCCAGACGCTGAATTTCAACAGGCAACAAAAGCATGAGCAGTCAGGCTGCAGCCTGAATCCCTTTCTACCTGTTCATGTTTCTACAGTAGAATCACTGCGGTGATTGCTTTGAAGTCTCTTTGTACTGGATTTCTTCTTTACTTTATACTGTTAGCTTGTGTAAATACTGAGAGAAAAATCATGTGTGTCCTCATTAGGATAGGGATCTGTGTTAGTGTGTGGGACTGTAGCCTATAGATTCATATTGTTAAATGGTAATTATGAGACAGTGATTTTCAGATAATTTAACAGAGAACCATGAAAGTAATGTAACGAGTAGTGACACAAATTACTTTCTTCAGTGTGTAATTAAGTAACTACTGCATAACTTAATAAAATTCTCTTTGTAATATGTGTAATAAATTTTTGTAACAACCCCAACATCGATCATAACAAACAGGGGCAACATCTCCATCATGCACAAAAATTTGACAGCATGCAAATAATTGCACGACTGTAATGACTTTCATATGTTGTTCTTAAATCAGAGCTGGTGAGAACCTAATGCGAACTGACAAGGAATCAAATCTAAAACTGATATCGATAATGGAATTAAAACTACTAAATTCTTATCAAATTATATGATGCCCCATGATGAACATTAAATACTGTAAGCAGTAGAAAACTAGCTTCTGCTTTACAATCCTCACACAGTCCTGCAACCAAACATCACGACTTCTAGTAGAATGAATCAAAAACAGTATGAATTAAATTCAAACATTAAAAAATACTTAAACTTCTAATTTTTAGATATTAAAATCTTCATAAAATATAGGAAGCCATAGAATTTTAGTATAACAAAACTAAGAGAAACTGAGCTTAGGTGTTCAGTGTTGACAGCATGGGGTGAGTGCATGGAGGACTTACCCCGTTCACTGCAGCCTGTGTGAAGGCATTGTATCCTCCTGGTCCTCCAGTTGCCATGCTGCCCTGACCATTGAAAGGCTCTGACTGAAGACCACAGAAACCAAACATGACATTGAGTATGCAGGTATGTCGACACAAAGATGTGGAGAAAACACATCTGCAATTAATGCAATTCTTTTGTTAAACCCTTTGGATGAAAGGTGAGAGTCTGCACTTCACTCGCATTGGATTAATTATTAGGGTCCAAGCACAAAATTGTGAAGGCCCTACTCTATCTACTCTGTGAAACGAATAGAATATTTAAAGGCCTAAACATACTCAAAAACAAATTCAATTTTGCACATGCATCAAAACTGGTGAAAATGTCTGTATTTTACTGGTTTTGGGACATGGACAGAGCAAAATAACTCTGTAGTGACCCCTAAAAAATTGTAAGGAAATGAGCCCACATGCTGTGTTTCATGTACATGTATGAAATTTGGCAGACATGTAGCATCTGTAGACACACGAAAAATCCTCTAGGCATGATACCCTAAACCCAACAGGAAGTCTACCATTTTGAATCGAAGATAACAAATTTTGGCACCACTTTTATCATTTCAACTTGGCAAATTTAAATGTTTTGCCATGAAGCACGAAACTGCTGTAACTCAAAGACACATTGTCCAACATAACACTGTCTCTCCTAAGCTTCTCGGGGGTCATGAGAGTCCAGAAATGAACACATTGTTATGTCAAAGCAAAAATTGGAGTGCCACCTAGTGGGAACAGGAAAAGTCATGTAATATACTTTGAAATACTGGTTGACCAGATTCACGTCAAATCCAAATAAACATCAGACCTCAATGACGCTTCAGTGTGAACACTTTTATTTAATGGCACACCCTGGAGTGGCAGAGCAGATCAGCCACTAACCAGAAGGTCGGTGGTTCAATCCCACGCTGCTCCAGTCTGCATGCCAACTATCCTTGGGCAAGATACTAACCCCATGTTGCTCTCCGATGCATCCATCGGAGTGTGAATGTGTATGAATGTTAAATACTTAGCACTTAAGCTTAGAAGTGCTTGTGTGAATGGGTGAATTAATTAGTTGTATAAAGCGCTTTGAGTGCTCAGACAGAGTAGAAAAGCGCTACATAAGAACCAGTCCATTTACCATTACCATTTACCCTGATGTAATGTCTCAAGCTGTAGAAAAAAGTCTCTTGGAACTATAGCCCAAACCCAACAGGAAGCCAGCCTTTTTAATTTAAAGTGAAATTTTGGCTGCAAATTTTGTATATTCGTTGCCAATTTCAGGAAAATGGAGGCAAGTTTTTTTTAACAGACTCCTTCAAGGGATTTCATCTGCTCAACTTGATATTTGGTTAGTGCAGTTAAAGACTGTGATGATATTAAAGGGCAACACAAGTGGCAACAGGAAAAACGCATAATCGCGTGAATCTGCTTACCCACAGCACGCAGGAGCTGTAGCTCGGCTTGACCAGGCCCCTCCTGGACATGCGCCAGGGTGTCAGGCTTGGATGCTTGTACCTTCAATTTTGTTTAAAATCCACTTTGGTGTTATATAGAGGCAAAACAAGACTCTAAATAGTTTATCTTTATAACTGAATAAACCTCAGTTAGTTATTTAGTGGTTTCAATTGTCTTCTCATTTCTGTTTTGTAAAAAATAAATAAATTGGTTCAAATAGACAAAGCACTCGCCCTAGACTGCAAGACCAGATTGACCAACCTGTGACTACAAGACCTATGACTTGATGCCCCACACCTGGACTGAAGGACAATGGAATAATGGAATGTCATTAGGACTGGAGAAGTGTAGTCACATGGTAACAAAGAGAGGGAAGGTAGTCAGAACTGAGGGGATCGTACTACCAGAAGGCAAAATTGCAGACACTAAAGACAGCTACAAATATCTGGAAATCCCACAGGCAAATGGACACCACAAAGAGGCCGCTAGGAAAGCTGCAACCACCAACTACACAGATGGTCAGAGAAATCCTGAGGAGATAGCTGAACGGTATGAACAAGATCTGGGCTATCAACATCTACCTGCTGCCCGTGATCAGGTACCCTGTTGGGATAATAAGCTGGCCAAAAGAGGAGATAGAAGCCACTGACATCAAGACGAGAAAGCTCCTGACCATGCATGGAGGGTTTCACCCCAGTCCAGCACCCTGAGACTGTACACTAAGCGGAAGGAATCGATTCGATCCACGATTCGATTCAATTCGGGGAAATTTTGTCTCCAACAGCCAGAAATATTATAATTCAGATCATGTATCAGTACATTTCCATACTTTTATATCTATAAAAAGAAAGCTGACACTTGCAAGACTTTATCAAAGGTGTAAGCATCACAGATGCCTTTGTGTCAAAGTAGCTGAGCATAAAACACAGAAAAACGATTCTATAAAAACATTCTGCAGTAGATCAAAAACGAAAGAAAACCATTAATCAACATCTGAACATTACCTGATGCTGCTGACGTGAAGCAGGGCAAAGTTATAGAGGTTTTAAAGACACAGCTAAGCGTTTTGCAATTTTGCATAATTTTAAAAAGTTTACATTTGTTCAGTAGCCTATTGAACAACAGATATGAGGAAGTAAGTAAAAGGAGACTTGTGTGTAATAAGCAAGTGAACTGAGAGAGAGAGAGAGAGAGAGAGAGAGAGAGAGAGAGAGAGAGAGCTGTGCATGAAGTGTGATTTTATCTCGGTGGAAGCAAAACAGCAAAAGTAAGAGGAAATGCTGCTGGTTCAGTCAATGTTGTTCGATATCCTGTTATCCAAGCTAGAATCGATTTTAATCGATAAATCGATAATCAAAACCCACCCCTAACTGCTTCTGCTTCTTCGAGGTTTAACGGCAGCTGGCATCCCTGGACATGCAGTGCTGCCATCTTCTGTTTCAGTCCGTTATTACACTCTAAAATCCTACTACTTATTCCTGCGTCTTTCGGGATCTTACAAAGCTTCAAATGACGCGTCGACTATTAAATTAGTCGTCGGCAATTTTAATAGTCGACGTAATCATGACTAGTCGACTAATCGTGGCAGCCCTAGTATGTATCACCTGCTAGCTAGCTAGTGGATCTAAGAGCAGATTCCCAAGGACCCCCCCTAGAAGGTACTGGCACCATCTAACTACCAGCCAATAACCAATATTCTAGATATAGTTGTGCCAGGTGAAATAGTTTCAGCATCTGATTTTATTCTGTACATTACAAGTGTTATTTAGGAAATTATAAGATAGTCAAATATCCTTAAAAATTATGTTAATCTCAAACATCCCAAAGCTGCTTGGCTTTGTTTTGTGGTCACCTTATAATACTGAGGAGGATTGGGCTGTCCAGCTCCAGGGGAAAACTGTGCTGGATTGTGTGATCCAGCAGAGTAGTGTCCCACGTGAGGCATCCGGCTGGAGAGGTAAGAGGGCGAGGTGGCGCATCTCTGCTGCGAACCAGAGGGGTATTGCAGAGGCTGGTTAGTGTACCCTGACATCCCACCAGAGCCATACTGTGGTCCAGAAAAACCCTGGAAAAAGACAGAGATGGTAAAGTGGAATTAGAGCTGTTTAATCCATAATTTAAATGGGAAAGTATGATATTGCATGAGTTATCAAGTAAGTATCTAATTCTTTCTGCTTTTTGACTAAACCAAAATAGGACAGATGAGAGGTAGTTAGCATTGTTGCCTAACAGAAGGTCCTGACTTTGACTCCACCCTCTGACCAGGGCATTTATTTGTGGAGTTTGCATGTTCTCCTAATGATTTTGTGGGTACTCTCCGGGTACTTTGGCTTCCTCCCACGGTCCAAAGACAATTAGTGGGGATAGGAAGTGAAATTATGTTTTTAACTGGTGACTATAAATTGCCCACAGGTGTTAATGTGAGTGCAAATGGTTGTCTCTTTGTTAGCCCTGTGATGGATTGGCGATCAATCCAGGGTGTACCCTGACCCTTGCCCTATGGTAGCTAGAATATGGTAGCTACACCACCCCAAGTCCCTGATAAACATATACAGAAATAAATAGATGGATGGAGGACAATATACTATAATATAGTTTGAGTTTGAGCAAACATTTGGTGGGATCACAGACCTCGGAATGGAAAGGCCGTTTGAGTCCTTGTTGTCCACCTGGATAGCCTCCTTGATGAGGAATCCTCTGAATATGCGCAGGGTGAGAAGGATACAAGCCTCCGGTGGAAGGTGGAAGTCCAGACCTTGAAGAGATCATCCCGCCAGGGTTCATCCCTGGAGGGCCACGGGGGCCCGCATGAGATAGGAATTGGGTGCTGTAAGAGGATGTTCCGCCCAACTGAAAAGGAAAGGAGAAAAAATCAAAAATGTTATAAAGTTAACTGGATCTTTTCCACAGCATTGACAGCTCACAGAGTTCAGTCACAGCGAGTTAGGGTCTGCATTTATTAAGCAACTCAGAGCTGTGAAAGTTACTTTTGCCCAGTCGCAGTTTTGGTAGTTGAAATAAATACAACCTGTAACTTAAAATGGGAATCCCATTTAACTTAAGTCTAATCAATATCAATATAGTGCTGTGGATCAAAAGACCCCTTCCTGATGTTTTGTTTTGGGGTTTTTTCCATATTTGTCACACTTTCAGATACAGTACATTTTTCAGATTATCAAACAGTGTTTAATATTAGACAAAGATAACCCAAGTAAATAAAAATTGCATTTTTTAAAATTTAAAGTGTATTTTTTAAGGAAAATAAGCTCAGTATTGCTCAGCCTGTCAAAATTACTCCAAGTGTAATTAAGAAGTCACACAAGTCTCATAAGAACCCAGAACAACATCTAAAAAACTGCAGGCCTCAGTTAGGTATGATGATTCAACAATGACAAAATATTAACGGATTGCAATTTTTGCTCAGAGTTTCAATGTAAAAATCACTGCTGACTAAAAAGAACTGTCAGGTTCATCTCACATTTGCCAAAAAAAGTATCTTTGTTGTTCCCTGAAATTTGGGGAAAATGTTCTGTGGATTGCCAAGACAAAAGCAGAACTTTTCTGAAGACTTACAACCCATTATATTCAGCATGAAACAGTATTTCAGAAAAAGTACATCATACCAACAGCCAAACATGATGGTGGTAGTGTGATTCTCTGTGACTGCTTTACTGCTTCAGGATCTGTACGACTTGCCATAGCTGATGTAATCATGAATTCTGCTCTCTACCAGAAAATCCTGAAGCTCAAACACACTTGAGTCATGCACCAGAAGTATCTTAAATACACAAGTCAACATCTGAATGTTTCAAAAACACACCACAGTAGGTAAATTAAAACAATTCTGCAAGGAAGAGTGAGCCAAAATTCCTCCACAGTGATGTTAAAGACTTATTGCCATTTATTGCAAATACTTGATTGACATGTATGTATGTTTAAGCTAAAAGAGGATGCACATGATCACTGCCTGCTGCTCTCTGTGTGCTTTTGTGCCTTCATTAATAACTTCAGAGGAAATTATAGGCAGAGAGTGGGACATGTAACAGGTCCAACCTTGGATGCTAAAATTATCTGAGTCAAAAATTTGGCAATTAGGATCAACACGAACAAGTTGAAACTAGAGCTGCAACTACCAGAAACATCTGGTAACATCCAACGCAGAGTTCAGATATTCAACTCACTATCATTTATGGAAAATAAAATCAGCTAATTACATCAAATGATTGCACCTGAACCATGAAAGCTATGTGCAGCTTCTCCCTTTTCTCTTCTTGCATGCCTCCCCTAACACAAAGAGATGCACATATTTTTCTCAGAGACCTTTACCTGGCCATAGCTCAGCTCCTGGTTCTGTTTTTCCTGTATTGCTGCAACGGTCGCTGTAGCAGTGGCAGTTGCTGTGGCAGCGGCGGCAGCAACAGCAGCAGCAGCAGCCTGAGTGAAATCTGAGGGTGGACGAACGCCTAGACCGGCACCTCCACTGTTTCCAGAGTAACTGTGGGGAGAGAAAGAAAGACTGGGAGATGAGTGGGATTAGTAAACTACACATAACTATGTGACGTTTTGTCACTAGCATGAGTCAGAGTCGTGGGTGAGAGCAACCATATTACATTACATGCATGTAATTTAAAAAAGCATTTCAGTCCTAACCACTAGAGTCAAAACAAGATATTTATATTTGATATGGCTCTGATTTGGGAGATCACCCTCTTCCATCCGATATATGAAGAGCCTGAGGCAGAAAAAACTATAGCAGGGAATCAAAACAAAACAGAAATGGAAAGAAAGAAATGTGGTGGGCTGCATAGCTGTTTGCAGTTGTTTAGCGACTGTGGGCAAGAAAAATTGACTGAGAAGGTTATGTAAAAGGTTACTAAATGCAGGACCTATCTCTCATGATGACCTTCTGTACCACAGTTAGACCAACTAACATCATTCCAGTGTTAACTGATGTTGGCTTCCAGCCTACTTCTTCAACTGTTTCTAAGGTTACTTTGGCAATGATAAAGATGAGTTCAGTTGCTTACGGTGATATTGGTAGTCGGACAGTATAAAACCATCTCTATGGGATGTAGTCAGCAAGCTAGGGGAGTTGTGCCTGTGTAAATAGTCAGTACTAAAATACACATGATTTCTTTGAATGTTCATTTTCCAGGGTGGAATGACTGTACAGCATATATCTTTAATGACTTTCAAGGTAAAATGTATGCATACATACATTCACTTACATCTTTTTAATAATTGGTGTTGAAGGATCTACAATGTCTTTTAACTTGACATGAAAAAGCATATTAACCCATTAACTGGTGATCATAATTTACTACAACTAGTAGTTTCTCTTTGCCTTTTCTCTGAGCATAAAAAAATGTTTCACAGCACCAACTAGACTGGCCAATAATCAGAACAATAGGATAGCATACCTTCCACTGTAGGCGGAGGCTGGGTTGTAAGCAGTGCTGGGACGCCCATACATGACTGGCTGGCCATAACCTTTCGAGACAGGATCTCCATATGACTGCTGACCTATGAACTGGGAGCCCATCCCAGGACCCATACCAGGGCCACCACCGGGCATCATGTGACTGCCAGAGCTATCGCCAGGGCCCATGGGTGCACCAAACACCTACATAGGAATAGGAGGAATAATTTCACTCCAAACAGTCATATAAACCATAAAGTGATGGGAAGATATGAAGGCAGACAAGGTGGTGGGAGAGACATTCATTAGACCAAAGTGTGGGCTTCCTAGGTTAACTCTTAACACTCAAACTGAAAGTTAAACAGAGACAGTTTATTTTAAAATAATTAAGTAATTTTTTACACATGTACTTCTAAGTAGACTCAAACATGTTTTGGTCTTTGGGACGAAACAGTATTTGTGAAAGTTATAACAGCACTGTAGGTTAGGAATAGGACATTTAACAATGAAATGTGGATGTAACTATTGAGAGCAGCTCAACTTCAGCCATATCAGTGTCCTGAAAGTAAAGGTCTTTCAGAGAAAAGCAGCTAGCCCATTGATGACTTTATTGTTTTCTAATCTTTACTTTTCTAATAGTGGATTACGGGACATTTATGAAAAAAAACAAAACAAAAAAACAATCATGATGAAAAATACCGAGCAACACACTAAAACATTGGTGCTCGAGCAGCTCTCATATTGTGCAAGGCAAAATTACTGTTTTCATCAAGTGATTCTGGTGGCTTTAAGGAGAGTAATAAAATTATTTTAGTCCCCTGTTGAACAGGGCTGAAAATCTCATACACAGTGTGCACTTACACCCGATTTTTCCTATTTTTGGGGGGGCCGACATCCGTTTTGCTGCTGACCCTGCAATAAGCTTCCAAACAGGGGATTGCCTACTGCCATCTATTTTAGTTAACAAACTGAATATGCACAAGTACCTTTTACAAAATCTAGCCCTTTTAGTAAAAGGAAATATTTCACTTTAGATTTCCAGTCAGAATAGCAGCCCTTGATTTTATACTCTGAATTAAACCCAGGCTTTGTATATACTTCTGAAATTAGTCTTTTGTATAGTTACAGCCAACAGGAGGAGAACAATGTCCCAGGATACCCAGGATACCAAGTCATGTGTTACCTGATTGTGTGTGTGATTGGTCACACCCCACACAGTGGTTACTACAGAGAGAGATCCTGCGTGCTGATTGGTGCCTGGTTGCCAGGAGACTGGCTCATTTATGAAGGAGCCGCCAGTGCTGCAGGAGGATATGAATACGAGTTACTGGGATAGTTGTGGAGGTTCAGTAGAGGCAGAGAGAGCTTTCATCTAGATATCAATAACATTAAATGTCAGAATATCAGACATAACTTTATTATTTCCTAACGAAAATAGATGATGAAAACAGACCTTATTACAGCTCATTTTACTGCTGTAGCACAAGGACATGAGTAGAAGGTAATCATTGCACCTTTTACTTTGGCGAGCTAATGATGAACCATAACATGGTTTATTTATCTCACAGTTAAGGTTTCTGCTTCCTCCTTGCAAACCATTTACTGGAAAGGACAGCACCGGTCTCAGAGCACAATATTTAAAGGCTTACTGATACTGAAACCTGGTGTTTTATTTTTAATATTTTTAAATTACTCTTCCATATTTTGGTAAAGACATAGAAGTTTAATCTGGCATTTGTTCACTTAATAATCAGACTCAATATGTTTCTGTAACTTTTTTCCCCATTTTCCCCCTTTTAACCATTACTGCTTGTTGTTGAGCTGCCTACACATTTCTTCCACTTCTTTCTGTAGTGAAACAGCAGTCACCAGGCTGTATGGCTGCACCCAATTAAGACTGTTTCGGCTTAAGCGAATCCAGATGCATCCATAAAGACTGAACAGAAAACACTCTGGATTCCCTTTAATAGTTCAAACTGGAGGGGATTCAGTTATCTGCTTCTTTTTTTTTCCTTTATTATTTACAGATCCATGCATCCAAGTTTTCTTCCTGGTCAGAGGTGCAGCACATACACTTACTGAGCATCTCTATAGTCAAAAGATTCTCATATCCATCTGCATTGATTTATATTTGCCATCATGGTTCTGCAATTGGACTTCTCTTCCTCTGATTTTCCATGAATGCATGAGGAAAGGCCTGCAGGGGAACATCAGCTATAGCCAGCACAAAACAGACTCTGCTTATGAATGATTGTTTAACATGTAATGTTTATGAACTTTGTTAAATTAATAGTTCATAATAAAAATTATCATAATTTCATATGTGTTATGAATTTGTCTGCATAAAAACAGCAAAATGTCACCATGGAGTGCAAGAGGAGACAGAATGAAGAAGGGTTGATTCTGGTCAGAATAGCTAACACACGCAGTGCACACTCCTATCGCTTGACACTACAAGTCGTGCAGCGCTGACTGCACTCTCCCTCTGAACCTGTGTCTCAAAAAAACATCTTCCCCATCAAGTGAGACGGCACTGATGAAACTGGAGATGACAATGTCCCTTTGAGGCATAAAGCCATAAAAGAAAGATTTTATATTGGGAATTTTACGATAAAACATACTTTCAAAATTCTGAAAAACATAACTATTTCTTTTATTGTACCAGGCGTAGTGTAGGTATCACAGACAACCAATCAGTTATAGACAAATCTGGTGTAAGACCTTTAAAAAGCTTACTGCAGGATTGCTCTCCAAAATCCAAAGAAAACTGATTTAGTCTATTTGAGCCTTGAAATGCTTGGGACGTTTGCTTGAAAATGAAAGTTATTTAAGTTATTCATATTTTAATTTTAGAAGATATGATGTGGAAAGAGTAGTTTTAAGAACACTTCAAACATACATAAAAATAATTTAAAAATTTTAATGAAATAACCAATTTGTAAATTTAAATCATATTAAATAAGTGAACAACTAATGGGAAAAATTTCATTCCATTATAACTTGTAGTGGCTTGCCTAGTAATGCAAGACTCATTCTTGCTTGGCTTAGCAGGTGAAGGGTCACATGATTCACCTGAGGACACTGAGCTTGTGGTCACACTTGTGTGAGTGTGTGGATACCTTTGTGGAGGCAAGGAGGGTTTCATGCACTTGAGGAGGTTCATCGGAGTACCCCCACCATCCTCCAGTGGCAGCCCTGAGACGCACAGAAAAAGACGAATACTCAAATCTCATTTGGTGCTGCAAACAGCAGCAATTTATCATCACTGTAGCCCGTACTCGGTCTGCACAAAGACAGTGCCGTCCCACTCTGAGCAACTCACTTTAATCTGTGTGTGTGTGTCACTGTGCACATCAAAATGTTAGCCTATCACTGACTGCTCTCTTGGCTCTGATACCTCGTCAAGGAGGGGGAGGGGTGCTGCGAGCTATATTTAGCCTGCTGATATCAAAAGAAATTTAAGAGAACAGAGAGGCACCGTCTTCTCTCAGAACACCAATGTACAATAGTCACTTACCGACACAAACGTTTAAAGCTTAAGCAGGATGAAAAGATGAAATATTTGCCGTTTAAAATATTTCAATTAGACAATTTGATGCTTTTCATTATTAAAAAATGAAAAGCATTATTCAAAACAAAACAAAACATCAAATTTATTATCGCCTGGGTAAATAATTTGCTGTCACCCAAACATCTGAGTATGGTAACACATCTGAACACACCTTATGTGTGAACATTATTTTACAAATAATAAATAGATATATAAATTTACAGTCATTTTAAAGATTAATCTAAAAGAAATTTTAATGAAAAAAAAAAACACGAGTTAAACATTAACTCCATCAGCCAATAGAGCCCCTAGTTATAAAAGGGCACCAATACAAAAGGTACTTCTTTTGCTTCCTGTGTTCAAAGGAGTCCAAAGCCTTACAAAATGAACTGAAGCCATTAAAAGAATGTGAAGAAACAACCACTTTAACTTTATGTCCAGAACATCTCTGTGTTATGTTTAAGTGACATCAATTTAAGCCAACCAGACTCTAAGCTCGTGTAACTGGGGGACAATAGGGAACAGTGTATATTACTCTCCCAGTTGGTTGCTGGAGGTTTATGGTAGTGTGAAGTTGATTAAAAAGACCTATATAGCGCTGTTCTGATTTCTTTGATCACTAGCAGGTTGCCGTGTCCTTCCTACTATTCGGTGCCATTTCAAAGTTGTAATATTGTAGAAAAATGCTAGTGTTTTGAATATAAAGTCAATTGATATTTCAGTTCTCTAAAAAAATTTGTCACTGCCTTTACTTGTGCAAATTTATTTTAAGAGGGCCTTAATAAACAACTATTATATATATATATATATTTAAAAAAAAAAACACGATCCATTTTGAAGCATAGTGTATTTTCAATCCATGTCTTTTAGATTTAAAGGAGCAGTTCACAGCTGAGTGTGAAGCAATGGGTATAACAATTAGCCCTTCCAAGTCTGAAGCCATGGTCTACTGGTTCAAGGACGAGGTGCTGCCCCAAGTGAAGGAGTTTAAGCATCTCATGGTCTTGCTGACAGACAGGTTGGGACTGTGGCTATAGTGATGCAGTACTGGTCTGCTGTGGTAGAAAGAGAGTTCAGTATAAAAGCAAAGCTACTGATTTACCGGTCAAACTATGGCCAGACCCTCACCTCTTGTCATGAGCTATGGGTAGTGACCCAAAGAGCAAGACTGCGTATCCAAGTGACAGAAATTAGGTTTTTATTAAGGGTGGCTTGCCTCTCCCTTAGCAATAGAGTGAAGAATGTATGACTTTCATCTCCTATAGACATGTCCGTCTGTAAAAGTAAAACTTTGAACTACCGTCTCAAGACCACTTCAGAAAAACTGCAAGAAAGTGTGGCTCCTTAGAAGAACAATATAAAGAAATAAGACTTTGTGTGATGAAAAGCTAAACGCCTAAAACAATTCAATTATTTTTATTATGTAGCTAAAGCAAAATTGACATAACAGCTAATTATCATCCATGCAAATATATAAATGCAATTTATATTTGCCAATATATTATTATACAAGAAAAAGGTCAAAATTACCTGATATTGGTACATCCGTAAAAGACACCCTGTCATATGTGACAAAAAAAGCATCAAACCTCCAAAAATTGAAATGTCACATTTCTGCAGCCCTACTGTGCAGACAAATGTGACGCTTGGACCATTTTAATCTACACACACAGCATGTCTTAATTACAATGTTCAAAAAAGGTTACACCACATGAGAACATGCAAGAACAGATTAAACTTGTTCTTTGACTTGGTCAATATATTAACACCACTGTTTTTTTATTTGTGCCTTTTCCTCCTTTAATGACAGATGGTTTTTTCCCAGCACATTCTTCCTCACTGCTCTGCCACTGCTCTCCTCCTGGGTTCTCCCACTCAAGATTTTCTTTATCTGACAGTTACCAACTGACATGCTAATTTTCCAACATCAGAGCCTTGAACATCCCCTCCCACTGTATCTTTTCTCTGGCTTTCTATTTGCACTTTGTAGATTTAGGTCAGACACTTCATATTTTGTATAAAAAGAAAGAAAGAGAGTTGAATCTGTGAAACCATACTTGAATTCTCATTCATCAAAAAGCACTTCCAGCACTTTACAACTTATTGTTGTCTCGTTACAGCTGGATGGCAAAAACCACACAAAAATAAATATGAAACATCTATGATGTCTAAATTTATCACAGGTTTAATATGAACCAGCACAGACTACCTGTACAGAAATGACAAAATAATGTCTAGCAGCATTCCATTTCTCACAATATGTTCTTTGCTTCTCTGTTACTGTCAACACACTGCCAGCCAAAACACCAGAGCCACTCAATCAACTCACAACTGACCCTCTGCTCCTATACCTGCATTCCTGCTTTCCAGCTCCTGCTTTTAAGAAAGTTTTAAGAAAATTTTACATAGTTTTCTATTTTTGTTTTTTTAATTTTTAAGCATAAATGCCTAAAATTAATAAATTTAAGCTTGCCAAATGCAAATAATTGCTGCTTTTCTGAAAATGTGCAAATTGGACTATTCAACAAAACACTATTAATCCATCACAAAAAATTAGAAACTGCAGCCCTATTTAACACTTCTCTCTCTCTCCCACACACAAAGAAAGTAAACCTCTGATGCAAATTCCAATAAAGCCACTTAACAATTTGACACACATTTGACTCCTAATTCACAGTATCTGAAAATCAAACTGTCTAGATTTTTTAGATAACTTGACCTCTGATCTTAACTTTGAGGACAAGCTCTCTGGGACTTATGATACCTTTCAAAGCCAAAATTTTAAAAATGCAAAAAGCGCCACCCCTATACACTGATAAGAAAGAGATATATGTATTATGTTGTTGGGTTTTTTTTGTTTTGTTTTTTTAAATCTCAGTGAGCAGTGTCATAAAACTTCTTGTATGTCAATTAGTATATGCAGCCATCCTTTACATTACAGCCATCCTGTGGCCACAGTCCAATATTGTCACTGAAAACTGTGCTTATTTCAGTTTTGCTAGAAAACTTATGCTCTCCATGTTTGGTGGACATAGCTTCTGTGATTTAGCATTGTCACAGATACGTTTCCTCTACCTTGGATCATGTGTGATTCAAAGATGGAAAATGAAAAAGTTGTTCTTTAGCACATCAGCAAGAAAGGCTCGGACAAGAGGGAGATGGGATGGAAGCACTGACTGTGTCTTGTTCTAACAAAACAGGTAAGTTGAGCAGGTGCAGACTCAGCCAGCACTTTTAGATTACCATCCATCCACTTTCATTTATCCATTTCAGGGTCGCGGGGGGCACTGGAGCCTACCCCAGCTGTCATAAGGCGAGGAGCAGGCTAGACCCTGGACAGGTCGCCAGTCTGTCGCAGGGCTAACACAGAGACAGACAACCATTCGCACTCACATTCACTCCTGCATTCACACCTATGGGCAATTTAGATTAATCAAGTATCCTATTGAATAGTTTACCATCTATCAGAATGTCTGAATGTAATACTTTTGACCAACTGTTTGGCCAACTCCACCTTCATTTTTCATAATAATAATAGTAGTAATCTGATGAGCCAGAAATTGATCACCGACAACCCACTCTACCAGCTGAGCCACAGCTTCTCAAAATGTAACCAACATTCAAAATAAACAGCCTATCATCGCAATCTCAGTGATTTAGCAATTAGTTTTTAATTTTTTTTTTAACTACATAAACTCCCAGATTGGGCATAGAGAATTGTTCAAATCTGCTGATATTAATACCAACTAAATTTCTGGTATTGTGACATTTCTTGCTCACAGTATCTGCCAATACAGAGCAGCAACCAAATACCAATGTTAAACTAATAAGCTGCAATCCTCACTGTGGTGAAGAGTAGGAATGGGAATCGAGAACCGGTGGTTGTGAAAAACCAGTTTACAGTTCGCTGCCTATTGACCCCACTTATCAGTTCTTGCACTCTCACTACAACCAGCTGGTTTTACTTTGTGTGTCAGTGGAGGAAAATAAAGAGACATATGGATATTTATTTTTATTGCACAAAAGGACGAGATAAATGGTAAAGTGAAAAATGGCATCCAGGACAAAAACAACCCCATTATGCTGCTAACACAACTTTCTTTTTTTGCAAGCATCTGTGAAGACAGCATGCTAACGCTAACGAAAATTAAAAGTGATTATATTTAGACTGTATGAGGTAGAAGCGCGCTTCTAGTAACTTCAGCTTCACATTTTCATTGCTGACCAAATAAAGCTGGTAAGATAAAATACCAGTTTTCGCTCTAGTTGCTAAGCTTTCCTCTTGAAATAACAACTTTCAGACACAAATAGTTGTGTTACCCTGTCAAATTAACACCATAAATTATAATGTTACAGACGGGCACGACTGATGTTTGCTGGGTAGCTCCAAAATTAAAATGAGCTTTTTATTATTAGCCATAGCCACTACTCACTAGCTTAAGTTAACCTTCAGCTGCAACCCTCAGAATTATCAGAGTTTAGGACCAGAACTTGGAGTACACTAGCTTTTGAGCCCCTGAAACTATGCTTGTGGCTATGAAGTAACTACTAATAGTTAAGCAGCTAACATCAATGTGTACACTGGCCAAGTTAACCTTTATGAAAACTGTTTAATGCGACAATATTGTTTAAAAGGAAACTTTACTGACCTTTCAAAATTCCTCCTACTGTTGTTTATTGTTAACTACTTTAACTGCTAGTAAAGCGGGCTGTGTGTGTGTGTGTGCCTGTCTGCAGCAATCCTAGGTGAAGTTGTGGGCCAACTTTAACAAGAAATAATGCCTTCTGTTGTCTGTTTGTGTCTTTAGTATTAAAACAAATACAGTGCCAAAACAAGCTAAAAGCTCATTATTCCCCTCATATATACCAACTGATGAAACAATTGATAAATTTAACTAACAAGCAACTTTAAAAACAAACAGTTGTCACTTCCAAGGGGGAAAAAAAGGTCAAATTTTTGGTGTCAGCTTCCCAAATATCACCTACATCACATGTGACAACAACCTGAAAACATTTTGGACAGAAGTGTAGAGAAAAGCTCAAAGCTTTTTTTTCTTAAACATTAAGCCTGTTGACTGGTATCAGAATAACAGAAAATAAGATGGCATTTACCAGTGTGAGTGGTCTATAATAATTTGAAAAAAATCTAAAAGAAAAAAATTTATTTCCACTGAACAATAAGGAAAACAAAAGCTGTTTTTAAACATTAATACAAGAGAAAAATTTCACAATCAGTGCATCCCTAATGAAAACAATAAGTTGCCGTCATAGTCCAGAGTACAAGGTGCAACTCAATCCTAAACAAACTTCACTCATTCAAATCATTTCTGTTTGTTTGGTTTTTTCTATCCTATATTATACTGTACTAGTTATTCCACTAGCCCTTTTTCTGTTAGCACACATACGTTAGACATAAATACAATGCTAGACACAAGTAAAAAAAAAAAAAAAAGTGTTGAATTACATTCATTAAGTCACCAACTAGAATGTATGCCCAACTTCATCTTAAAAACTAAATAAATCAGGAAAAAGCAGCTAAAAGGCTTCACCATAAATATTCATTTGAGCCTTTTCTGAACGTATAACGGGGTTAACAAAGGTAGAAGTCTGTCTTTTCATGTCAACGCTGACCCAAAATAACAGTCTGGCTTCATGTCAGAACAACATGTTATTGTACCCCTCACACAATCCAGGAAGTCATGGCCAAGGAAAAACAAAACAAAAAACAGGGCACTGGCTACCTCAGCTCAGAAATATATATCGCAACGCGACAACAACGACCACCTATGCCTATAAATGTCCCGAAACACCCAGTTAACGAAATGTACTGCAAATTAATGGTGACATACATTTTGACATGATAAGGTGAATATAAGGTGATAATCAGAGCCGTGTACAACATGCAAATCAACACTAGCACTCAACTCAAGAGTATCGCAGTACAAACAAAACATGCGGCTGTAATGTACGTGCAGCAGAACGGGAGGAAAAATCAGCAGCATAGATTGTGTGGAGGAGTTCAACCTCTGCACGAGTGTGTAAGCGTCACTTTAAAAAAAACAAGATGAGAATAGCAGATGTTTTGTTTCACCGACCTGCCTGGACTGATGATCAAACTCGGGTTGTTTTGGTTCCGAATGGCGATTTAAAAGCAAGGAAACGGGGGGGAAACAATGCAATAGTCCCGTATTGGTTAAAGCTGCAACGTGCTGTTGTGACCCTAGCAGCAAGTCCGTGTATCGCTGTCTTGTGAATGCCAGCAGAGAAGTGGAAACAGAGCTGTAGAGGGATGTGAACACGCCGCCGGTTGGCACCGTTAGCTAAATGGAGGATGCTTAGCTCGCGTTGATAAGTTTGTGTAACACTCTATTTTCCTACCCTAAACTAATTTCGAAGTAATTATTCACGCGATAATAAGCGCCTTACTAATTTCCTGGAACCTGTATTCCTGATAATAAGTGCCCGCAGAACTCACCCCGTATCTGCTCCAGCTGCCAGACAACGAAGCCGCTTGATTGTAGGTAGTTACGTTAGCTAAACAACGTTAGCTTAGCTACTAGTGTCGCAGTCGTGTCATTAAGACAAAGCTGCTTGATGGCCGTATTATCGAGCAGAGGCTAGTTGGGCGATTTATAATGCATTTTTGCAATTATCATTGCACACACACACAAAGGTAAACTAATGTGTTTATATATTAACACAGCTATTCTCGTGTGTGTCAATACACACGATGACTCCAGCTGAATCAATTACAATAGGTTTTTGCAGTGTGCTTCGGCAGGCAGAGAATGGCTGCTCTGTATACCTTGCTCATTGCTCAGTGACCCTCTAATATATTCATGAGATCACAGAGTCATTGTCTCCCACAGAGAAAGGCATTTTCACGTCCCTCCTCCTACAAGTCTGGCGGCTGAGTGACTGCAGACCAGAGCAGCAGGTCATTACACAAGAAAAGGAGCGATATTGCCTGTGTGTGTTGTGGCGAGAGGGAGGGCGTTGGGGGGGGGGGGGACATCATCGACCATGACGTCACCTGCTAATGATCATTTATGTTTGATTCATGCACCATGCAACATGTGTGCTTTTCACTCATTCCCATCATACATGCACCTGCAATGCACATGTTTGACAGTATTGGCTCCTAGGCAGCATGCCCACACACACACACACACACACTAAGAAAAGGAGCGTATATCACTTGATGCTGGCAGTATTTTAGCAGCAGGGCCAGTGAGCGTTTTGGAGTCATTAGAGGTGTCTGCAGTGTCTTGCCAGAGGGCTAGTGCAGTGTGGAGAATAAAAAGTCCAGCTTGCCTGTATTTTTCCAGACCTCTGTTGCCCTGGAAACAGGTTCCCCGGATTTCCCATTTCTTCATTTTTCTCTACACTATCCATATTACCCCCCCACCACCACCACCACCTCCACCTCTACACTTCATGCTGCAGCTGCCTTGCTGCTTCCTCCCCCCACAACCTGCCGCATAGTACAATCACATACAATTCCAGTGTACTGCAGTCACTTCACAATGTCAAAGAACACCTCTTTTCCTACACACATTCCTTTGCCTACACAAAAAAATCTGACAATGTATACGGCTGAAGGATTAAGCCCATTTTGAATGTGAGGCAGAAGAGCCATCCTTGCTGCAACAATCTGTGCTCGGGGAGGAATGAAAAAAGCATGTTGATGGGGAGGATGAGGAGACAGAGGGTAAAGCAGTGCTAGCTACATACTCTGCCTTTGGTGAAAACACATACTTCTGCTTCTCTAAAACAATTCCTCTTATCAAATTAATTATCCTCATGGGAGCATTCTGTAGCGTTAACACAAATGGTTATCCATACTGTACACACCTATTTCATAACTGTAGGCATCATTTGGAACATTTATGCCTCTAAGTGCCAAATAGAGGAAGCATTCTGGATGTGTTGCCAGTGGTTGCAGTCACAGGAGAAATGCTCTGGGTCCTCATATTCAGGCCTTTTTAAGTCATCCTTGTGTTTCTGTGCTGTTGTGTGTGCATTCCTTTGTAGTGACTTGTCTTTGGCAGCAGGCAGAACATTCCAGGGAAATGGTTGACCCAGAATAACACACAGGCACAGAATGGCTGAAGCAGCGAGGTCCTCCTCCCCTTTACTGGCCGAGCTTGCAGAAACTCCTATTTCCTAACAGACACATGATTTTTCTCACGTGGGCAAAACATATCCATGCATACTGTGTAGATACAGCTGGCAACAAAACACACATGATTGCTACAAGAACAAAAAAGTTACTACACAAAATTTTAATTTTTGCTATACATACAAGAGATTAAGTTCCACCCAGTGTCATCAAGATTATCCTTTCTGCCTCTAAATCAACAAAATGGATAAAGGCAGACCCAAAAAGTTTACTATACATTAGACTTTGCTGTCACTATCTGATTAATTATAGATACAAGTGAAGTTTGCAACACATAGCAACATTCTCTACTGCATGGACCTTAAAAGGAACCATTTATGTTTTTACTTATTCTCTATCATATAAAAATTATACAATATGATAATCAAATAATGAGTTCATTATATGAACATGTAATATCTGTGAGCCAAAGCTTGGGCTCAGACTGTTCTTAATGTTCAGTTTCAAGCAGTGAGATCTGTGTGACATCACGGAGAGAAGATATCGCCAATATGGTCATCTCAAGCACCCAGCTCTTGCAGTTAGCACAGAAGCCCCGCCCACCCAGCCTACCTGGTGTTCAAGAGGCTCACGCTGTTTATGAGGGCCAGCCAGTCAGAAGAAAGTTGCCTTAAAAAGGAAAAGAAGGGAGATAAAATGTCTTGCTTTTGACAGCAGAAGATGTATGAGGATTATTTTAACTGAATAAAAGTGTCCAAGAGTAAAAAATGTGGTACTCATGATTAGCATAATCTTTATAGGTCTCCATTTACCGTTAATTTTGTACTTACTATGGAAGGGCGAGTGAGTAGACAGGCATTTATATTACGTTTTCTAGTCTTATGGACAACTCAAAGCGCATTAAAATACTACAGTCACATTTACCAATAAAATAATATTCTATTCTGTATATTCTAGACAATTTAAACGCTTAATTTTTCCATTTAACATAGAATACATGAATTTGGACTACAGGTGAAAGATTACCTGAAGGGAACCAAGAACTTTCCTGCTGTGAAGGGTCAGCACTAATCACCACCCTAAACTGGTACCCTAGACTGGTACACTTGCTGTTCCAACCGAGCATTCAAAATGCTTTTACTAAAAGCCACATTCTCTACGCATTTACACACACACAAATCATGCAGAGCTATTTTCCAACAATCACACACTTACCCACTCTCCAACTAATAGGCAACCAACTTTACTTTCAGAGCCACAGTCAATTAAACTATGGAAGATTACGGGTTTTGGCATTCATAAACTGGAAGGAAATCTTTGGAAAATGGCACTTGGTTCCCTTGATCTATGACCTCAGTAATCACTTTCCTGTTGTGTTTATGGTCTCAGTCACTAGGTTAAAGTCTTATTAGATAACAGGTCAGTGATGATTGATGTAAAGTGCAGATGACTGCCTATCCCTGAGTGTGATTCTGCCAGAGGCATCTTTCACCAGTAGGGGAGCTCTTCTCCACCATCTTAATAATGCTAATACTACTACTACTACTACTACTACTACTACTAATAATAATAATAATAATAATAATTTGCAGCTAAACATCAGAAAAACAAAACAGCTATGATGGACTCCAACTGCTTTTACCTTTTAAAGAGACATTGCATTTCCACTGACTATTCACTTTTTGGAATGGGCAGCAAAGTGAGTAGAAAATAAGCAGCTGTGTTTATAATAGACAATGTTGATTTCTTTGCTCTGCAAAAGCTCCCGTGCACTCATTCCTCAATGAGTCAATGAATCATTCAGCATATCATATGTAAAACAACTGTTTCAAATACACAGCACAGTTTTTTTTAAGCATTACTAAAGCAACTCAAACATAATTAATATTTTTGGCAGCTCAGGTTAAGAACTCTGAGTACAATATGTATTTCCATATCATATTACCTTATTTTTGTATTCCATTATAATGCAGAAGAACTTAAATAACACATTGCATTTAAAATGACTTCTACAGCTGATGAATTATTTTCCTAATCCAGGCCTCTTCATTAATGATTTACACCATTTGTGTATGAATAGAGAGTCGCTCAGATATTATGGGTGATCAGATAGTGCAATGTAGTATTTGTACACCTCTTTCATGGCTTCAAAGTTGCTTTGCATGAGCTCCAATCATCATTTTGTCCTCTAACCCCCATACTTCATGTTTTTACGTGACTATCTGGCACCAAACTTCAGATGACTTCAAATCTTGGTAGAATCTGCTGATGTTGTCCACCAAAATTTTCTTTCAGGTGCACTGATCTTAACATCTGGAGCAGCTGAACTCAAGTTGTACTATAACAGCCATAAATGTAAATACCTGGACAAGCTGCAGCATTCAGTGGGGGGAAAGCAAGTGCTGTATATTTCTATGTTTATATGTTTACTTGAGAATTTGCATTTTGTCCTTGCATCAGATCAGAAATCAGTTTTGCTGCGTTTATTCCATCGCTTTAGTTGATTAATCTAATTAATCACATTATTTTTTTTGTTATTGTTGTTATATTACAGACAGAGACACTAAATCTCCAACACTCCTTCACCACCACATTGACAAAGCATTAAAAACATTATTCTATAAAAAACTTTCTTGAATCCCCTCTTCCTTTTTTGAGAATTCATACTGCATATAAAGCTGGTTCAGTTTCTTATCTAGGCATACATACAATAATTAGAGTCATGTGAAGAAACTTGCAACAACAACAACAGCAGCAGCAGCAGCAGCAACAACAACAACAACAACAACAACAACAACAACAATAATAATAATAATAATTATTATTATTATTATTATTATTGTTATTATTATTATTATTAGTAGTAGTAGTAGTGGTAGTAGTAGAAATAGTCGCTATTATTAATCACTCAAGGTGGTGATTTTGTGGAAATCTCAACTTAAACTGTCATAACAGTCTCACTACTGCCATCTTGTGTCTCACAATTAAACTTCAGCAAATGTGGTGCATTGTTTTTCCCATTCTGGAGGTCCCTGTGTGGGGACCAGGCCGAAGAAATCGGTTCAACAACACACACACACACACACACACACACACACACACACACACACACACACACACACACACACACACACAGTGTTGCAGTGTTGCACTGCTGCTCAACCAACAAATGCATTTTCTTCACAAATGTGGCATCATTTCCAACAAACATGCAGAGGAGGAGATGAAGCAGACAAACCGATGACTTCATGATGTAAAGTCAGAAAGTCAACCTAACATCCTATCACATGGTCATATATAATATATGTTAATTGGACACTGTAGCCTCCTAAATAAGTAACATGTTTACATGCTTAACATGCTGTTATGATCAAAAATCAATGTCTGTTGTTTTTATGTTTGGCTTCTTCCATCAGAGTGTGTTTTTTTCTCTCTCCTCCCTCCAAGGTGTGTAAGTGTGTGTTGTTTTTAGACTGCTGAGTGGCTAGTTCAAATGGATTCTTGCATCTGGAATGCATGATTGGCTGGACCACAAGGCCAACACAAATAGACAGAATTCTTAAATTGCCTATAGGTCAATTTAGAATCACTGATTAATGTGACCCCACTAAAGCAGGTCATCCTGGTCTTCATGTCTTCATGTCTTTAAGAAATTCTTATTGTGTGACTAATTGGCGTGCGTTATCTGGCTTTCAGATAACACACACCAACACGATCTTGTGGCAGGATCATCAGGGGAGGGTTTAAGCTCATTTAATCCTTTTGTTTTACATTTGGAGTTATACGCTACAGTACAATCATTAAGACATTAGGGAACTAGTTCCATGTTAACTCCGTAATCATTTTAAGTCAGTGAACACGGTAATACTGTACCAAAGTATTCAAAATATGCATTGTGTTACAAACTGACCATCGGCCATTTCTTGAGTAATGAAAGTAGTAGCAGTTTAACCAATAGCTGCTCCCTGAACCTTACTTTCGTTTTCGTGTCAAAGTGAAAGTGAACTAAAAGGCACATACGCTGAGTGTGTCTGGTTTGGTGACGACTGTTTTTAAACCCATAAAACCAACAGTTAACATTGCAGTTAAAATACATTAAATGTGAACACCTTCGGAGAAGTCTGCGTTGAAAGGTGAGTGGGTTCCGTGTGTAATAGCAGGACTTCAGCCTTTAACCCTCGCATATTCGTCTTGTAGCCTATATGATTTGAACGTCGCTAGTTTTGCTTTTAAACACTGTTTTTTACAGACTGCAATATCCTCACAGTCTTGACTGTAAATGACAATACTTACCCTAAACTACATACACAGGTTCTTAAGCTGCTTCCTAATGTCCTCCCAGGCAGCCCTGGGGTTTTCTTAGTGTTAAATTGTTTCATTCTGAACTTCTTTCTGCTAAATTGTGAGTGTGAATTATGATTTATGAGGATGCGTAGTTTAAAAAGTGAACATGAGATCACTAGTTCGGAGCCAATCGCGTGAGATCAAGAGCGTTTCCGTTTCTATTATCCACACTTTTCCAGCGGTGTAGCAGTTTGGAAACAAACTAGCCCAACTACCTTCTCGTGGAAAGAGTAATCGCTGTATTTGGCCTCCCTAAGCAGACAGAGTTAGTCTGCACAATAGCACAAGGCATGTTGCAACAGCATGCATTATTTTGAACAGTGCCGCAGAAAGAGGGGTACTACTGCCTGCACCTTTTGTTAAATAGATCTGGTCAAGTGTGCAGAGGACAAGGACGATCAAGCAACCTGATACTTTAAAACAATCTCCAAAAGCTGATTCTGTTCATCTGGACAAAACGTTACATCCAGATGAACAGAATAAGCTTTTGGAGATTTACTTTCCTGGATGACTGAGAATGCATCAAGACACTTTAAAACAATGATATTTACTTGGAATAAAATTCATTCGAATTTATATATATATATATAAATCCTTATTAGAAATTTAACCTGTCCTTCAGTAATCAATGTGCAGTTTGCAGGGGCTCCCTGCAAACTGCACATTGATTACTGATTACTCAAAGAGAAAAATGCACACCACAGGTACGAAAGCTCAACTGTGGAAATCACAGCAGGAAAGGATCCACTCCAATATCCATGACCAAGAACATGTATTAGTAGGCTGGAGGCCACTTAAATTGAACAGTATACCCTCAAAAAATATTTTAATGATTAGATCATTACAATATTTTGCTTCTGAGGACCGAGGCTTTCTTGTATTGTTTTAAATTGGTCTTGAGCAACAGATCTCCAGGCTTTGACAGTCTTTCAAAGTTTTTCTATGAATATTGGCTGCTTTTCACTCATTTTCACTACAGGCCTTGTAGAATATTAACACTTAGATAAACCTATGTCTGGCTATATGTAATTTCATTGTAGTATTGTTACTTAGACTGAAGAACATGGGATTATTGGTTTCACCAATATATAATCTCTACCATTTTGAAGATTATTGCTTTGCAGTCTAGAGTGCAATCTTCCTGCATAGTCTGTCCATGCTTTTTTCTATGCTGACTGTCAGACAGCTGACATGTGATCTTTAGCCCAAGTCCTTACCTAACAAAACATTCAAACAATTCTATGATCATATTACGATTTCAAAGTCTCTGTACGCCAGTATTTTAAATACACTGATACTGTACACAAACCTTAACACCAAGGACTCCCACTGGCCACACGGGCTTGGGGATTGCCGTGGCAGTGAGTTGTCTACGTGTGGCATAAGGGGACCAAGAACAAGGCAAGGGAGAATCATAATTTTGTATAAAAAAAAGTGTAGGAATTGGAGCAGCGAGGAAGAATGCTGGACCCAGGGTGGAGCCGACAGCATCCCCTGGTAGTGTAATCTCAGACTAGCCAGTCAGGAGCAGTGCCAGGGTTTGAAAGCTGGGTGGTGTCGGCAGAGAACACTCACACTCAGGCAGTCCCAGGTCCAGTAAGAAGGATCATGGCTGAGTCCACCGCAGGGAGCATGGGGTCCACTTACTGGTCATAAGTCCAGTAGGTGGATGGCCTTGAAAGGCTAAGCCATCTCCCAGTTATCACAGGAGCCTCAGTTTGAGGTGGTGCAGCTGTCGAGCAGGACAGCTATGGCATAGTGTCTTGAGAGCGACTGCAGCACTGAGGATGAAGAGCTGGAGATAAAGGTTGAGCTGTGTGTGGCACGGGAAGAATGGGCAAGCTGTGATTTCTTTATCTCTTTAAACATTTCCATGTGGTATATTCAATCAAAAATATCAGAGATGTTTGAATAGTAAAGCAATCAAAGATGCATGATGAGAATAGCCTTCATGTCAGAAAACATCTCACTGATATAACAATGTCTTTTTAAAATTTTTTAGACAATCTCAGAAAGTCCTTCTACAGCTTCCCACCCAGCAGCACCCAGTCTGTTGGATCCACTGTGTGGTCATGCCATTCTGTCAGGACTTGAGTACAATGCAGAATTAGATGGATTTAACATAGAGTTAAATGTACCTTTATGTAGGTTAAAACAGTAAATCCATATGGCAGGAGAAAACAAAGTCAGTGGATATCATTTTAAAAGAATGTTTAAATGGTAAATGGCCTGTATTTGTATAGCGCTTTTACTAGTCCCGCCTAGGGACCCCAAAGCGCTTTTACACGTCCAGTCATCCACCCATTCACTCTCACATTCACACACTGGTGGAGGCAAGCTACAGTTGTAGCCACAGCTGCCCTGGGGCAGACTGACAGAAGCGAGGCTGCCATATCGCGCCATCGGCCCTTCTGGCCAACACCAGCAGGCGGTAGGTGAAGTGTCTTGCCCAAGGACACAACGACCGAGACTGTCCGAGCCGGGGCTCGAACCGGCAACCTTCCGATTACAAGGCGAACTCCCAACTCTTGAGCCACGATCGCACGATCGGTTTAATAGTTAATGTTAATGTTTTGGTGTGAATGTGGGAGTGAATGTGAGTGCGAATGGTGGTCTGTGTATATGTGTTAGCCCTGTCACTGGTGACCTATCCAGGGTGTACCCTGCCTCTCGCCCTGTGACAGCTGGGATAGGCTCCAGCGCCCCCCGCAACCCTGAAAAGGATAAGTGGAAGCCGATGGATGGATGGTTTAGTGTTTCATTGAACCTAAAGACTAATCTGCACACAAATTTCTAGTAATGTTTTTTTTTCTTCTGTCTTTCTTTCTTTCTGTGTTTCTTTCTTTAAATCGGGACATAATAGTGTGTCTAATCGTGTCTTGTAGACTGTAGGGTTTGTGATTTTACCAACTAGGTGTTGGACAAGTATTTGGTGCCTGTTTCTTCAAAGTACTTATCCGGGATCTTTTTTTTCTTCAGTCCTTGAGTTAAAACAAAAGTTCTTCTTGATATCCTGATGTCATGTCTTGTCTTTAAATATCCCAGACATGAAGAGCCACAAACACAATGACAGCTCTCAGATGAAGGAAGCCCTCCAGCATGATACACAGCAAAATCCTCAAAAGGAGAAAGAAAAACATGAAAAAGAACAGCACAGCAATGATAGCACGAATCAAGACAGCTTCTTGCCATCCTCTTCAGGAATTTGCAGTGCAGAGAATGTAAAAGACGGACAAGCAGAGTGGTCTGAGTTCCTTCAACAGATGGAACGGACTTCATCTTGCTGTCAGCTGAAGGATATGAAGCATCTTCAACATGGAGACATGAAGCTGGGTCCCCTAAGATTCGACAAGAGACACACAGTCCTCATAGATGTAAGACCAACTCATTTATTTATTTATTAATTCCTATTAGTATTGATGTAGCTTTACAGTGCCAGAGCTGATAGGTGGGCAGGTACAAATTTGCAAAGACAAAGGCAAAGTGATACTGGAAAACTTTAACTCAGGAGGTAGAGAAGGTTATCTACAAATTGGAAGGTTGGTGGTTTGATCCCTGGCTCCTCCAGTCTGCATACCAAATAACCTTGATCACAACAATAACCCCAAGTTGCTCTCTAATGCAGGTAAAGAATAAATATACATGAATGCCAGATAGAAAGTGTTTGTGTGAGTGAGGCATGTTGTATAAAGCGCTTTGAGTTCTTTATAAGAACTAGTCCATTTACCATAAAGAGAACAAAGGATGCAAAGACAAAAACATAGAAATAAAGGAAAAATCACAATTGGTCACCAACTACTGCATGCGTAACAAAACGTTAAAAAACTGATACACAAAAATAAAATCTTGCTATGTTGTTTGTATGAGACCATGAGTGTCTCTGCATGTGTGTTAGTCATGAAACATAATTGATGAGAAACTGCAACAATGTCCTCTGGAAGTCAGAGGCAGACAGAGAAAGGCCCAGGAGACCCGCTGTCCACAGCCCCTCAAGAGCAGTGAAGACCTGAGGCCAGATGTCATGATGATAACTGCATGCCCATCCCTGCAGAAGGAAGAGGGAGGCTCCAGACAGAGTCCCCATGGTCAAAGAACCATGGAGAACCATTGGATGATTTATTGGAAAACAGGTATTGGTTGTGTTCTTGAAATTATACTTTTTATCTTTCAGGTGGTTATTTTCAACTCTCAACAGAAATTTTTACCTCAGAAAGGGAAAGATCTATGGCACAGCGACTTTGTGAAGATGCCTTGTTCACAGGCAAGTATGGCTTCCTCATTGCAAAAGGATTCACTTATTATTCAGGAGAATTAATTAAGTAACCATGTAAAGTTTAGTGGCTGTTATAAACCAGAACTCAAAGTGACTAAAAGAAATAAAAACCTCAGAAAATTAAACTGCCATTAATAGCAATATTAAGTCAATTTAAGACACAAGCCTGTGATTCAAGACTATGAACAGATGTGTTTTACAAGAAGAGTTTTACATTTGGATCCTGCTCTGCCTGCCACACAGCAAGCCCATTTAAGCCCAATCTTAAAAGTAGAGCTCTGGACTGGAACTGGAAGCTGGCTCCACAGAGGAGGGGCCTGAAAGACTCAAGGCTCTGCCTCCCATTCTACTTTCTGATATTTTAGGAGCCAAGTTGACCAGCTGTCTGAAAGCAATGCACTCTAATGGGGTGATACAGTACTATAAGTTCTTTAAGATAAGATGCAACCTGATTATTCAAGACCTTGCATGTTAGGAGAAGGATTTTAAATTCAATGCTGGATTAACAGGGAAGAAGAGAAGATGAAGAGAAGCTAGTATAGGAGAAATATGCTCTCTCTTTCTAGTCCCTGTCAGTACTCTTGCTGCAGCGTTTTGGAGCAACTAAGGGCTGTTCAGGGAGTTTTTGTGACATGATACTAATGAATTACAGCAGTCCAGGCCAGAAGTAATATGTGTATGACGTTTTTCAGCATCACTGAGACAGGATGTTATAGAGATATTGTGCAAATGAAAGAAAGAAGTCCTGCATATTTGTTAAATATGTGCATTGAAGGACATATCCTGGTAAAAAAACAAAACAACAACAACAAAAAAACAATGACGCCAAGATTCCACACAGTGTTTCTGCAGGGCAAGCAAATGCCATCCAGAGTAAGGATCTGGTTAGATACCATATTTCTAAGACTTTTTGGGCCGAATACAATAACCTCAGTTTTATCAGAATTTAGAAACAGAAAATTAGAGGTCATCCAGGTCTTTATGTCTTTAAGACATTCCTGCAATTGGTGTGTGTTATATGACTTCAGATAAAGTTGGGTGTCATCTGCATAGATGTGAAAATGTTTGCTTTGCGTTCTAATGATACTGCCTAAGTGTACCATTTACAAAATAAACACAATTGGTCCTAGCACTGAACCCGGTGGAACTCCATAATCAACCTTAGTGTGTGAAGAAGACTCTCCATTTACATGAACAAACTGAAGTCTATTAGATATATATGATTCAAACCACTGCAGACCATTAATTTAATACCAACAGCATGCTCTAATCGCTGTAATAAAATATTACTGTCAGCAGTATCAAATGCAGCACTGAGGTCTAGCAGGACAGGCACAGAGATAAGTTCACTGTCAGAGGTTTTTCGAACCTGCGAGACATGTTATACAGGTTTTTAGGCATTCAAGAGCCACTGGAGGCTAAGAATTGCTATGTGTAGGTTGCAAGAGGTGTATTATCTAGGTAGCTGGAGAAAAGCCAGATAAGAAGACTGCAAGAAGTTGGTGTTGATGTACAGTGACGTGCATGTTGTTCACACAGTAGTAATTCAAACTAATGAGCAAGCCACAGGGTACTGAAATATATGTATTAAAATAACTGTCACTAGTCACTAGTATCCATGATCTCATTCTTTCGGTCACTACTCACAGTTTATGCCCACAAGTGAGGAGAGGGACGTAGATCGACTGGTAAATCAACAGTTTCATTTTTAGAGACAGCTGTGTCCTCAGCAAGGCGGACAGCAGTACAACATGTATATCTCTGTGTCCTGTTAATTTAAACATATTCTATTATCTCTTATCTCATCTTAAATATCTTTCAAATGGTTTATTAAAAATGAGTTTTGTCATTCTGTCATCGGGTAAACAGTAAACACCGTAAATAGTTTATTTTGCGACACCAAAAAACAAACCATAGCGTAAAATGAAACAATAGATGTTTTTATATCGTCATCCGATATATATCGTTATATCAAACAGCCCTACCATCACCAGTGTGTGAATGGGTGGATGACTGGATGTGTAAAGCGCTTTGGGCTCCTTAGGGACTAGTAAAGCGCTTTACAAATACAGACCATTTACCATTGCTGGATGTCATCACTCACAGTATAAGTTCTTGGCACTATCTCATGGATCCTGGAAAGTCTGGATTTTTAATTTTTTATTGCAGTGAATTTCTCATCTGGGGCTGACAGATCATGTGGTCCTTGTCCTCTGCTTGTTTCCTTACTTTTTTTAAAAAAAATAATCATTTATAAACTTTTCATATCCCTTTGATTCCTTTTTTTTTCTATTTACTTCTTTCACAGTGCTCCACCTAATTCACTAACTGTCCCCTTCTATCCTCCTCTGCATTCTGCATTCATCAGCTTTTCAAAGTACTTGTTCCCATCTTCTCAATATGCTCTCTTCACTTGTGTTTTTTGCCCCATCTCCCTTCCCTTAACCCCACACGGTTGCGGCAGAAGGCTGCCCTCCCTGACCCTGGTTCTGCCAGATGTTTCTTCCTGTTAAAAGGGAACTTTTACTTTCCCAAGTGCTTGTTCACAGGGGTCATATCTTTGTTGGGTTTCTCTTTGCAATTGTAAAGTCTTTATCTTACAACATAAAGCAGAATGAGGCAACTATTGTGATGATTTAATAATAATGTATACTTCATTGATCCCCGTGGGGAAATTCCTCTCTGTATTTAACCCATTCACTCAGTGAAGCAGTGGACAGCCACTGGGTGCCCGGGGACGGCACCTTGCTTAGGGGTACCTCAGGGTGGCCGTTCAGTGGATTCAAACCCCCGACCTTCTAATCATGAGTCCACCACTCTACCTACTGAGCTATCCCTGCCCCAAAAATCGCCCATTTGGCGCTATATAAATGAAATTGAATTGGAGTTTGAAAGATAGGACTAAAAACTGAGGCATCTTAACCTCAGTGAGCAATCAGAAAACCACAAAACTTAAAACCATAACCAAAAATTGGACTAACTCAATAACTCATACTTAAATGTTAAGTACCATTAGTTGAAAACACAAAAAGCTGGGAGCCCAGGACTATGGCTCACAGTCTCCAGTTGTGTGCTAGTTTTACAACTTTACCCCCACTGACAGAGACTAACATGAAGCACATTTTAAATATGTTTTAATTGCATTTCACTTAGGCTTATATAAAAGTAATACAGATTTTATATGTTGTCTCAAATGGAACAGAGCACATAAATGTCATTGTCATTTCAGGTAGCAAATCAGAAGTCAAGGTGGGATGTGATATCCAAAAAGCTGAAATCTCTGGCCAGTAAGAAAACAGCCAGTGTCAAAGATGTAGAGGTATGTTGGCAAGAGTGGACATTTAATCATTGTTCATTTTTACACTGATAATGTGAAATTTGTTCCCAAGGACACATGAAAAGTTAAACGGGTGCTATTCTTTGACCATGCTTAATGTGAATGTCTATGACTGTTATATAAGCATATTAGGTGGTCTTAAAACTTCTCTCATCAGGAAGCTATCATCAAGTATAACCCCAAATATAAAGATCAGTGGTCATTTGATGCCCTCCACAGATTGGATCAGGTGAATGCCCACATTTGGTAATTGAATTATTAGTTTTGTGACTTGACTATTTAAATGAGCGATAATAAGCAATAACATATTTTCTTTTCAGATTACCCCACATACAGAAAACTACTACAAGACACTGTTTCCAAAGATTGCTGAATTGGCCTTGAAGCTCCCTAACTTTGTGAAAAAGGTATCATTTCAAATTATCTTCTACAAGTAATATTGTGTTGACTATTGAAATAAATTATCTTCTTGGAAAATCTAAGAAATACAAAACCCTCCAAAAAACGTATAACTTAAAATCAAGAGAATAGCATTTTCATATAAGCAATGAATTGCCAAAAATTTTAAAATTGAAACTTGAACAGTTGAAAATGCTCCAAGTCTCTTTGAAGTAGCCCCAAATACTGAGTCACTATCTTGAAATGTCACTAAAAGGAAGGTTCTTTAAATTAAACAGAAATCAAATATATTTCTTAGGGCGCAAAAGGTGTAGGACCCTAGTTTCTTCTCAGACTACATGAGTGACAATATGCTGAAAAGGAATGAAGAAATAAGCACCTGGTGTTGGTGGAAGCGGTTAAAAAGCATCTATCTATAAACATCTCTTGTTTTGTGCCTCCTGCACTTACATCTAGTCTTCAAGTTATCATCATTATTCATTGATTTTATTGACAAAAATCTTTTTGGTGTGCTGTCATTTAAACAATGCAACATTAATGCTTTGCTGCATTCCTGCAAATGTACAAATTATTGAATTAAAAAAAAAAATGCTCCTCCTTGTTCACCTGAATTCAGTTTTTCTTTTGGAGAAAAATTCAAAGAATAAATAAAATTTTAAAATGTGCAAAATCTTAACACAAAGTTATGAGGACATTACTTTCGCCTTTACATTTAAGTTCATTCATTTGAAGATCAGTAAGCTGCTCATTTAAAGTACATCTCCAAGAAGCAAACTAAAGTCAACTGTGATTGTCATGCGTGTGATTAGAACATGCAGGCGTGTGGTCAGTGTTTGATTTGCTTTTGGTTTGTATTCCACTGGCCCCTCAGAAATTTACAGTATCATTCAATCATATTCATCTGTTGTGGGAAGCCAAAATTGCGACTGATATTAAAATGTGTCTAATTGTGCGGCACTGATACATAACCTATTAACCTCTTAAGCCCCAAGCCTACCTGATCTCCTGCTTTTTGCCCCCGTATCAGGGGGCGTTGGGGCTTAAGAGGTTAAGAATGCCTTGTTGACTTTAATTAGATTGTGATCAGGATGCTTATTTAGACCTAAAGCTGACACATTTATGTTTTCAGTATCTGAATGGTATTTATTTTTTCAACTCCAAAAATAGATATAAAAGTAGGCTGTAGTCCACTGGTTTGCGAAGTCTCTGGGTGTAAAGTCTCTTAATATAGGGACTGTGGGACAACACAGAGAGTACAGACACATTTGTGCGCAGTTCTGCAAGATAACAGTTCAATTCAGTTTTATTTACATAGTGCCAAATCACAATAACGGCCACCTCAAGGCAAAACGGTTCCAGTAAAAATAGGAACCTTTTTCATCCTATACTATAAGTAGGTAGACTGCTGATTGTCTAAAACAACAGGGAAGAACAGCAAAGCTTACTGTGAAAAGGTTTAAAAAAGTTTACTTTTAACGCCTTTTTGTTGTATGCATGATGATCAAAATGAACATAAATATGAACAAAAGCAGACAACATTCCTGGTTGGTGCTAGTTGTTAACGTTATAATGTTACACTAAACTGTTATGTATATGTGGGTCTGCAGAGCACTTCATATAATTAACTCAGTAACATGACACCTTTGGACAAATTAATGCCAATTAACTTGAAACAATTATTAATTATTAGGGACATTTGTATTCTAAAAAGAATAGTTTTCAATGACAAAAACTAAAATTAAGTTCTCCTGAAAATAAATAATCTGACTGACCAAATATGTTTCCATGTTCTCAGGCTATCCCGCTTCTACGAAAGGGACACAGTGCAACCATCGCATTGTCTCAGGTTCAGATATCCTGCCTACTTGCCAATGCTTTTTTTTGCACCTTCCCTCACCGTAACACCTCCAGTCCCAACGCAGAGTACTCTGGTTACCCCAGCATCAACTTCAACAGGTTGAAAAAAAAATCCCTTCACTGTAGTCTCTCATTCTGTGTGCCCAATGTATGTTAATTGTTAATAATCATTCTCCACACAGTCTATTTGGAAAGTGGTCAGACAGGAAGATAGAAAAGTTGAGGGCCATCATGCATTATTTTAAAGAAGTTACAGATAAAAGTAAGTTGAATCCTCCCATTCTGCCCGTTTGTGAGACATCTCAGTAAGAGTCCATGGGTGTTTATCAATGTCATTGCAGGTACCCAACCTAAAGGACTGGTGACATTTGAGAAGGAGTGCCTCAGCTACACAGACATGCCCACATGGGAAAGGTAATAACTGATAGATTGATAGATCTGCTGTGGTAAAGCAGCAGCTGTGTTACCACCTTGATTTACTATCTTGATTTTCTCTAAATCATGTTGTTGTTCATGTGATAGCTGTAAGGAGAATCTGTCTAAACTTCATATCACCTCAGAAGGTCAGATTGAGCTTGAAGGTAAAGGCATGCTTCAGGTAAGAACTGTCCCACATGAATAATGATTTACAGTTTCATATTTTTTGTTTGGGATTTGGTTATTTGTGTGTCTATGTATGTCTATGTGCAGGTAGACTTCGCTAACAGCTTGATAGGTGGAGGTGTGCTGGGCTCTGGTCTGTTGCAGGAGGAGATCCTGTTCGTTATAAATCCAGAACTGATTGTAGCTCGCCTCTTCACAGAGAAACTTGAAGACAATGAGTGTCTGATCATTACAGGTTTGTTCATAAATGGATTAATCATCTCACAAAAATTAGGCTGATTTCATACAAAAATTGCCTGAATGATTAAAAGGATTAATTAAGTTCATTTTTGAAGCCAAAATATCAAATAACAACTGGTTCCATCTTTTCTACTATAAAGATTTCTTTAAAAAAAAAAAGAAATTCATAGCTATTTTAATAAGTGAATGTTACACTCATATGTCAGAAAACATAAATGGTTAATTTTTTAAAAATCAACTATAACAAGAATTTAAGACAAAAAAGTAAGGATGGATAAAGAAAATAAAATGAACAATTATATATTATGTTTCAATTTTGAAATTAAAATAATCATCAAAAAACAACAAAAAGAATCTAATTCAGTTAGGACCATGTTACCAAATAAATCATAGCATTGCAGCATAGCTCTGTGTTGGGAGCTCTCTAGCTTTTTGTCTGTATACATGGAAAAAGTTGAGAAAGACAGGACAGGAGAAGAGGAAGAGAGGTCATATTTAAATTAAAGTTCTGCTCAGTGGTATTTGATAAACTAGAAATTTAAAGCTTACCTGTAAGTTCTCATGTTTTTAAATGAGATATTGGTTAGAAACATGGAAAGGACTGATTCCTATAGCACTTTTCTACTCCTCGAGCACTCAAAGCACTTTATACAACATGCTACATTCACTCGTTCACAGCAGCACTAATTTCTTTTCAGTGCTTTTTAACTAAAATTCACACACATTCATACTCTGATGGATGCATTGGAGCATTGGGGTTAGTATCTTACCCAAGGATATTTGGCATGCAGACTGGGGGAGCCAGGGATTGAACCACAAACTTTCCAATCAGCAGATGACCTGCTCTACTTCTTCAGCTACAATTATGAGACTTCAAAGGTATAAGCATCACAGCTTGTTGTGTCAAAGTAACTGAGGATAAAACACAGAAAAACATTTTTTCTGGCCTGGCTTTTTATAACTTAAAAAATATTCTGTAGAAGATCAAAAATGTTTTCTTGTCAGAGGTCAATTTTGAAAAACAAAACAAAACAACAACAACAACAAAAACCAGCAGCACTGTACACGGCGGTAGACTGGTGCGTAATAAGCAAGTGAATAATGCAGCTGTGGTGGAAGTGAAGTGTAGTTTTGATCTTCTTCTGCTGTTTCAGTCAATTTTGGTCTAAGTGACAAAACCTGCAGCTTCAGAATCTGTGAGATGCTGGTGTTGTGTCCAAAAAGTGACTGTCTGCCAATAACTTCTTTTCGGTATTTGCCAAAAACTGATTTAAAACGCTATAAATAACTTGCTGGTGTATAATATGTGAAACATATGTCAAATGTATCCCTCATAAATGATATCAAATCATCTTGAGCCACAAACAACATTCCTGTGACAAGGTAGAAGCCGCAATCAGTTTTTGGCAGTGACTTTTATATATGTTTTACTTATCTTGTTGACATTAAAATGTTTTTTTAAGAGTAATCTGGCCAAGAGGACAGTGGAAATTGCAACAAATATAACAATAGTTCTGTAAACATATTTTAAGTGCACAAAAAGGACCGGATTGGTTATAAGTATAATAACAAAGATTTATAAAGATAGTTAACAAGTAATTTTTCAATTTTAAATATAACAACTTGTAAACCCTGTTCACTGAAGTCTATTTACCAACATACGTAAAGATATTACACATAAAAAACACACAGAAACTTTGGAAGTGCCTCCACTCGAATACAAAGATAATCCTAAAATAAATAGCTCTAGGAAATTAAAAATGGGGAAAAGGAATATAGTACAGAAACTCATGATAAATATATTTACTAAAAATGAATGTGTATCAATATTTGTATTAATGTACAACTTATGTTGTCTGTTTTCTCAGGCTCACAGCAGTTCAGCTCCTATTCAGGTTTTGGAGACTCCTTTGAGTGGGCAGGTCCTTATAAAGATCAGTCTGAAAGGTCTGAGGGGGGTCATTCACTATTTGCCTTTAGAACTTTTTATTGAGTTTTCTGATGCATTTTGATCCAATTTTTAGGGATGAATGGGCTCGGTGTAAGACAAAGATCCTGGCCATTGATGCTATGAACTTCAGACACAGCGTGGATCAGTACAGAATGAGACATATTACCCGAGAACTGAACAAGGTGAAGTTTATTATGTGTTATTTATTGTTCCTTTGGTTCAATAAATGTAGGATTGGATAATCTCAAACCATTTCAGCTGGGTTACGACTGGCAGATAGTGATGCCCAGATCCTATTTTGCAGAACTCCATCACTGTGCTCCTATTAGACACAAGAGATCCATCACCATTACATTCTCTTGGTGGATGGACACAAAAGTCTCACGTTTGGACACACCAAACCAAAGTCCAGGGTTAAATAAATAGCTAAATGTCTAAATTTTTGTCTTGGTCCCAGCAGTTCTCTTCTTATAGGTGTCCCTGATTTGTGGTAGTTCCACTATGAAAGGCTGATTCAGGCAATCTCCTACAAATTGCTAATGTGGTTTTATACTCTAATTTGCTGGGTGGTAGTTTCTATGGGGGGTAATTTTAATGAACTAATTCTCTGAAGTAAATAATTTTCAACTTCATCTTCAACCTTTCAACTAGCTGAAAGCTATTTCAACTGATTTGGCAGATCATTTTTTTTTTACACCAGATGCCCTTCCTCCTAGGTATTGAAGCACGTGTCTTGCTTTAATTGTCTTTTATGAGCACTTTAATGTGAATAGTGTTGTGTAGGTGACGAGAATGTCAAACAGCATCATAAGTTTAAAGCTAGAAATGAAAACGTAGATGTTAAATGTTACCAGTGCCTATGTCCCACAGGTTGGATATTAGTTAGAAGAGCATGTGAGCAGAATTCAACTTGTGAGGAAATTTCACAACAAAACAGAGTTGCTGCAGTGTGCATGGTGGCAAGATTGTGTGCTTAGTCCAAATCAGCTCCCCAGGCCAGGGCCGTAACAGCAATTGGGAAAAACTATGTGAATAAGTGAATAACTGTGCCTTAACAAAACTTTTGTGTTACACACAACTTTTTGTGTGTAACCATGCTGTATTGTAAGCAGGAAATGAGACGTGAATGCAATTCTACAAAGAACTGAAAACCTAATCTCATGATTATAAAACAAAACAACAAAAAACAAAAAAAAACAAATAAAAAAAAAAATGAGTGGGTTTGTCCAAACCCTCTGAGTGGGCATGTATACATACAAATTTAATTATTTAATAATTGCATACTTATATTTTACTTTTCATCTGTGACATTTTTGTATTGCTTGTTTAAAAGTTATAGTAAAGCTTATGACTGCAATCTAAAATTAATTAATCTCATGTATCTTTGAAGGCTTACTGTGGATTTAAAGGGTACGATGGGCATGAAAACCCAGATATCGCTACAGGAAAATGGGGCTGTGGCGCCTTTAAGGGAGACCCACAACTCAAAGGTGAACTTCTTTATATTCATTAGTTTAGTGCAAAGGTCTCTGAGTTTAGTGTAAGACTAAAGTGATATGCTTGATCATATATGCAGGATTACACTTTGATTTGGAGTTTCTGACATCAAAGAAAGCCAGCTGATTAAATGTATAAATGTGACCTATTTCTACAAACCAAACAAATGGTTAAGAACAAACTGAGTGCAACATTTGTTGTGGAAATTAATGGTGTATTAAATAAAGTTTAAAGTTTAAAGTTTAAATAAAGTTTAAAAAAAAAAGAGTTTTATTCTTACAAGAAGGAATTTAGTCCATACAGCAGTGTAATGAGGAATTCACAGAACCAGAGGAAATCTATTTATACAGGGTCTTACCACATCTTTATTACCCTGTTGTCAGGCAGAAATACACTTACCATACACAGATTAAGAGGATATATTTAGCAAACAGAGTAATCATGTCTTATTGGTCTAGACAGAAAACAGGACAATTCAGTTCACTTCAGTTTAATTTATATAGCACTGAATCACAACAGTTGAAGGGTTAGGATCTAGGGAAGTCTGTCTGTCACAGTGCAACATGAAATAAATATATGTAATTTCTTATCTGTTCATGTGCAGCTCTGATCCAGCTGATGGCAGCAGCAAAGGCAAAGAGGGGTTTGGCTTTCTTCACCTTTGGGGATGAAAATCTGAAGCAACGCCTACAGCGCATATATGACTTGATGTTCGCAGAAGGGATTACAGTAGGTGAGTGTTCCCAAGACATGCAGTTTTCTTTTCTCCAGTTTCTAACATCGCATTACTTTAAAGCTTGTATATTTTCCAGCTAATTTACTGAACACTTAATAATTTCTTTAAAAGGGTTAGCTGGTGTCTGACTGAAAGTGGTATTTCTGAAAACCTGCAGACACTGGCCTTTAGTATAAGGGAAATGGAGACCTTTCCTTACTTCTTGAATGCCTTTAACAGCCTGGACAGTGATTTTTATTTGAAGGATTCAATGTTTTTTGTAAAGTTCAAAGGATGATCACACTTGTGTCTGAATGCCTTGCCTTAATGCCTTCACTTTCTGCATTGACAGTAAGCACATAGTATTTTGTTAGTGTCATGTGAAGTGATTAGGACCCATACAGCTTTCGATTGTTGGTCACAGCCGCTTTCTAGCTACTTCCCACACCACACACCGCTCCTTCCTGACTCCAGACACTAAAAGGGAGACCGAGTTCATTAATTGTAATCCTTCTCACCTGTGCCCTCCGACCTCCCGGCACCGCCCTGTGAGCTTACCGTAACACCCCCCCCCCCCACATTGCAGCAGAGCCAGAGGAGGCCACACGCCTGCCACATGTTGGCTTTAGTGACCTGTTACATTAGTAGCTAGGTAAACTAAACTTAGTCAATAACACCAAGAAAACCAGCCCTCTGTTCTACCTCTCCAAGAACCACACCCTTATAATCAGAATTAAACTATGTTGTGTTCTTTAATTATTTAGAGCTGAATGCCAATTTTTTTAAGATATAACTTTTCAGAATTTGGCTGTAAAAAGTGGTGTTTCTTTAATTTTTCTAATATACCTTTTTATTCCTTTTTGACAGGGACACTGTACAAACATCTGCATGACTTTAGCTCTGCCAAGCACTGTGATCCACATGTGGATCTGTTTGACTTCATCGACAAAAACATCAGAAACTCCAAGAGTCATCTGTAAAGAAGTCTGTATCCACATTTGCACTAAAATCTTGGAGGGTAGTTTTTATAACAGAAGAAAATACTGAGCTACTTAATCATTTTGAGAAGACAATTATTTTGAAGTGCTTTGTTTACGTGATAATTAACTATACAGTAGCAGCCAGGAACAAAATAAACATCCAAATAGCATAATTTTGGTGTGTGCTTTGAGAGTTAGCACAGTGGTCTAATCTGCTTTATGCTAAAATTTACATTTGAGATCATTGCCAGACATTCTGAAGATAAAATACAAAAACTGCAGACATAATTCTTGAAATTTCTTGTAATTTTGCAATCTCATTAAATTACTTATATGACAGTTTATTGCCAGTTTGTGTTGAATTTTATTTAATACTAGACTGAAAGAAACTTTCAGTATTTGAGATGCTGCATACATTTGTTAACAAATACACAAAATACACATGGATAGTTACCTTAATAAAACACTATTTGCACAATAAGACTGGGATATATTTTTCAGAGTACTCCATTTCATGTCCACTACATTCTTTTGCCTCTGTTTGTCCATGTGGTGTATGTGATAGCACTGTGTTGATCCTGCAACATCATATTAATGTTGCTGCAAGACTACAATTGCACCTGAGCCATCTTGTATGCCATGTATGCTGGTTGTGGTGGGTAAAGATGACGGTGATCAAGAGGCAGCTCCTTGCATTCTGAAGTGACTCATTGTGAATTCTTATCTCTACTCTTTAGAAAGAAGTGAAAGTATAAAGAAAATGTCCAAAAGAAAAATGAGGTTAATCTAGAAATTCTATTCGGGGCTTTCTCGTGAGCATGATTGGGAGATCTTGAGTATTTAGAAGATCTTTGGTTACAATGGTGACAGACTTCTTGATTACATGTATAAAAGAAAAAGTGCAAAATTGTAAATTATCTATTTGTGAAATATTGAACAGCAAAAGCAGGACTATTCAAAAAGCTTTATTTGCCGAGAACAATGAAAACAGAATATGTATAATAATAATAAAAATACAAGTTAGTTCTTTATACTTAGGACTGCACTTTTCTGGACCACAGACCTGTGATGTTGTTTGTGAAATCTGTTGGAGCCACTCTGGAGCAAATGTGCTAAAATGCCAGAAAATAACTATCCTCCTTTTCTTAATTAAAATATGAACATCATTAATGTTTCTGATTTTGTAAATCTCCAAAGGTTGATTCTGTTCACCTGGACGTGGCGTTTTTGGTGGGAGAAACATTTCGTCACTCATCCAAGTGACTTCTTCAGTCTCAGCTGACTGCAGGTTTCCCCAATTTTATAAACAGTACATTTGCACAATGACTGAAACTAGCACCACTGAAGGAAATGTATCTCCCACTGAAAACACTAGGTCCAGATGAACAGAATCAACTTTTGGGGAATGTTTCTGATTGTTTGACCCAAAACAGTATACCACACATCAATATTATTTGAAGATTTGATCTGGATTAATTATCTGACTGAATATAAGCAAATAAAATATTACAGTCTTAAAACTGTAATTTGTCTAAATTCACAGATGGATTACAGGCATATCATAAGAGTTTTCTCTAGTGGCGTCCTTCACTGTAAACATGAGATTGTAATAGTTGGTAATAGTGTTAAAAGTCATTGTGTGTTTTAAGATTACACCTGTTTACAATTCTAATCTGTAAAAATACTGAAGTAAAAACACACTGACGTAAAATTTCTGGAAAATGGTGAAGCCAGCCTGGATTCTCTGAAGCTCTGCAGATAGGCTAGATCCCAGAGTGGTAGGAGATCATCAGCCCTTAGTATCAATGTATATTCAGTTCAGTGCTGTGTCCAGCAAATATTGCAGCTCCATCTTGTGAGTGTGCTTGTTTCCAGTGGCTGGAGCTGCTGCAGCCTCGCGACCAGCATACCTACACACACACACACACACACACACACACACACACATTAAAAAAAAGAACAATACTGCCAATAACAATCACCTTTAACCTGGTTTACGGGTTTTTCTTTTTTTGTTTACAGATGCCTTTTCCTCTTTTTGGGAGTAAATTAAACACAAAAAATGAGTGAAGAACAGTGGAATGAGACTATGAGTTTATTCAATATTTAAAAGTCACAACATTAAAAGTCTGCTGTGTGTTTGTGTACTGACATGGCCTCTAAATGATGTAGGAGTTCTCACTCCTGTTTACTATAATATCACTGCTCATGATGCAATTCAATGTGTCCTGCAGGATGGCTGTAGCTTAGGTGGTAGGGTGATCCATTTACCAGTCAAAATGTCAGGGGATCAAACCCTGGATCCTCCTGTCCATGTGCCCAAGTATACTGATAGTGTGTGTGAATGTTTTTTGTTTTGTTTAAAAAAAAAGAAAGAAAAAAAAAAGCATTCGATAAATGTGCAAATAAATAAAAACTGATGACCATGAAGACAAAGACAGGTGACTATCAGTGAGCAGCAGTGTGCCACAAAAGAGTGAAGGTCAGAAGGAGTTGCACTGTGTCTTTGTAGCTCTAGATAAAGCATATAAGTGCCAAGAGGAAATGTGATACTGTACTACAAAGTCAGGAATAGCAGAGAAATATGTGAGGCAAGTGCAGGACATGCAAGACAGTGGTGAGGTGTGTGGTAGAAGATGCAGATGGGTTCAGGGTGGGACTGAGATTACATCAGGGATTGGCACTGAGCGCCTTCATTTTTGTATTGGTCTTGGACAGGTTGACAGATGAGTTCAGGCTGTGTCTACTATGATGTTTGACATTATGGCCTGTAGTGAAAGTAGGTAGCAGGGGAATGAGAGTCTGCAGAGGTATGCACTGGGGAGAAGAAGGTACATGAAGAATACATGTGTGTGAATTAGAAAGAGACAAGTGTAACAGTGAAGGTGGATGAGTTTAAATATCTGGGGTCAACCATCCAAAGCAAGTTATAATCCACAAGACTGGTGAAGATAGGAGTGCAGGTGGGGTGCAGTGAGTGGAGGCAAGAGTCAGGGAGTATGACAGAAGGATAGCAGTAAGAATGAAAGGAAATGTTTAATAGATGGCAGACAGACCTGCTAAGTTTTATAGTTGGGTGGCACTAAAAAAACAAAAACAAAAGGCAGAGTTGAACAGGATTAGAAATGATTATATCAGAAGGACGATAAATCAGGTATGATATGTGACAGAAGAATGGCAGCACAAATGAAAGGGAAGTTTTACAAGACTAGTAAGACCTGTTATGATGTATGGTTTGGGACACAACCAAAAAGACCAGAATGGACTCGATTAGATATATCAGAGGGACAGTTTAGATTGAGGGTTTAAAGACAAAGTTAGTGAGGCAAGCATGGTGGTTTAGACATGTGGAGATGAACAATAGTGAACATATTGGTAAATGGACTGGTATACTGCCCTGTCTTCAGGTGTACAGTCAGCTGAAGTCAAACTTACCAGACGGGGCGTGTGTGACCGATGGTGGTGCTGATACGGGGCTTGACATATTCATAGTAGCCATGGTTTTTGTGCTCTTCTTGACACCAAACCAAATCTGCATTTGGATAGTGATCAGCCTCTTCTTTCACCAGATCAAAGGGGAATGGTGACAGCTGCCAAAAAAAGAAAGATGCCACAATGTGGTTGGAATGAACACTCAAGTTTCTGCTACTTTTGGTGTGGAAGTCTGTGCGGTGTTGCCTAACAAGGTGCTGTGATTGACTTAAGGCAGACAAATACTGCACACTATAAGGCCATGCCACCATTGTTTTACCTGTACGGCAGTGAAGTATGTGAAGTGTGAAATTGCCTTGACATTAGACTAAACGAGTCACTCCACAGTCTCAGATTCAGCTTTTTACAGACTTACACTCTGAACAGTTTTACCAAAACACTGATTACCTGCTCGATGCGTACAACAGCAATAGCTTCCTCCATGCCTCTGTTCTTGCGTTCCCGGGTCAGGTCATAGTAAATCTTGCCGGTGCAGAAAATTAGTCTCTTCACCTTCTCAGGGTTGGTGGCTGCATGCCCATTATCTGGGATTAGACGCCTAAAATGTGTGCCTGCATGACAGAAATCATAAAAACAGAAAATAACCAAATATTTTAAAAGTTCTTTTGCACTTTTTTGATCTGTACTCACCTGGGAGCATATCATCAAAGCTGGACTTAACCTCAGGGTGGCGCAACAGCGACTTTGGAGTTAGTACTATGAGCTGCGATTAAAGACAGAGCATAGAACATGTTCATAATTTCAATTGACTCTTATCTTGCATGTTTTGGTATATATCTCTTACGGGCTTCCTGAAAGGCAGCAGGATCTGTCTGCGGAGAACGTGGAAGTAGTTTGCAGGAGTAGAGCAGTTCACAACAATCCAGTTACAGTCATAAAGCTGATGCATGGCAAAGTCTTCAGACAGTTTCTGCCAACATACAATGAAGTAAAAAAAAAACAACCAGAAATTACAATACAAAATACAAAATTTTACGTGGAAGATTAAAAAAGATAAGAAAACCTGATGACAAACAGAATTATTTGTTCCAATTATTTAATTTGTTTAGGTACTAAGGTAAATTAATCAAATAAAAAATATGACTCTGACAAAGACAGAAGAGGACGGAAAATTACTAATGAGTCCAAAGAAAAAACAGAAAGATGGTTTTAATTGTGGCAAAATACAAATCCAACCTGCACTGCATGTTCCACTCTGTCCTTAACATACATAGTTACTGTGATGCCACCCATTGTTTTTGCTTTTGAAGCCTCTAGCTGAACTAAGTGTTTTAAAACCAGATGGGCTGATTAAGGACTGATATAACCGAGAAACATATCAACCATGACACAGGCTTACACAAAAGCATGCTCAAAATGCACAAAATGAACATAATGTTGTATGTTTACTTAGGTCATAGATTCCCTAGATCAGGGGTCGGCAACCTGCGGCTCCGGAGCCGCATGCGGCTCTTTAGTCCTTATAGTGCGGCTCCGCGTGGTTTGGGAAAATAAATTAGAAGTATTTAGCTGAAGTGTATTTTATTTATGTTAGTTCTTTTTTAACTTATAGTTCTAAATTGGAAGATTATTGTGATATTTAAATATAAAAATAAAATTATTTTCTATTATTTTTTCATCGCTCAAAATAAGCGTCACACTCGCGGAAGCCGGTGTACCCGCCGAAACGCGTGCATTTATCGACACTTTAAACCCCAGGTAGGCCAATTATGGATCTTCGGATCCACATAATGTCAGCAGCTGTTCTCCACCGTGAACTATGTTAAAAACAAACACCGCTCACGCCTCACAGATGACAGCTTACAGTCCTGCGTAAAGATGAAAGTGACTTTGTACAGCCCCGATCTGCAGATGCTGTGCACAGAGGTTCGGGAGCAGAAGTTCCATTGTAAACACACCACGGCAGACCCGACGCTGTTTCCATGAACACGCTTTTCAGCATCTCTTTATCGACCACTTTTCACACACGGTTGCTGTACGCACACAGCCAGCTGTAGCTTTTCAGCTCACAGCCCGACACATACCAACAACAGCATAGATAGCACAGATGTTAAGGCGTGATTGCGGGTGCTGCTCAGGTGCGTCCGCCTCCCCTGCAGACCACAACTTGCCACAAACATTAACCAGGTAATATTTAGGCAGAATTTTGCAAATATCTATTTTTAATTTTTTAGCAGCATAGTGCTTTTTTCCAATTATTTTTTAAAAGTAAGGTCAAGGCTCCAAAAGCCCAAAGGCTATATAAGGGTGGCGGCTCACAACAGTTTTTGTTTGCTGGATCATTTTAGTTCAGGTTGGTGTCTTTCCTTTTGTTATATTTCTCTAAGAGTTCAAAATGTGTTAATTACATAAATAAATTGTAACTTTCTCTGTAGCACTTCATGGATTTCATAAGCAACACACCTTAGTTGTTCACACAAAGCATAAAGGTAAAAAACTATATATACAGTGTTATCTTCATTTTAGATGTCAAAAAGTATTTGTGGCTCCCAGTGTTTTCGTTTGCGTGGAAACCGGGTCAAAATGGCTCTTTGAGTGTGAAAGGTTGCTGACCCCTGCCCTAGATAGACAGACTGTTTTTGGCTGTAGAGTTCCCCCTGCTGGCCATTAAAAAGAAGGCTGATTTAACTTCTGAAATTCCTTCTCTTTTCAGACTTGAAAATCATTTACTTGACAGACTATGATTCCTTAATGACATTCTGACACAAACTCACAGGGAAAACATCTGGGTCATCATTGCACATCTGTAGAAATCTTTCAGGGCGTGCAGATGAGTGCTCTGGACCCTGTGACGAAAACGAAATGGAAGCAATACAAATGTGATGCAGTTTTCTTTCCTGTAGTGTATTTAAGGTTTGTTTATATGTGATATTGCAGATCTCAAGTTTATTAGTAACACATAAGGCACTATGTATCAATAGATGTCCTTTCATTTGCATCAAAATAATTTTACTACCATGGACAGAATAAACATTTTGTTCCAGTACAACACAGTACCCCACAGTTTCACACAGAGAAATAAGTGATTTGTGCTCTGACAGTGCAAGCCCATAGAATGGTATTAAAAATATAACAATTCGTAAAATCAAGAAGACATCGATACAAGGCAGGCGTTGCATTATAAGGTGGTAATACAATCCCAAACTCTGATGGTGAGACAAATCAAAATGAGATACATGTGGAATGTGGTAGATTAAATTCTTACCATTCCCTCCATGCCATGAGGAAGCAACAACACTATGCCATTCTGTCTGACCCACTTGGTCTGTCCCGAGCTGATAAACTGATCAATGATGCACTGGGCTGTATTGTGAAAGTCTCCAAACTGGGCCTCCCATAGAACCAGTGCATTGGGACTGGCCATAGCAAAGCCTAATTCAAAACCTGCACATGGGAGAGAAGAATGAAACAGAAGCCTTGATGTTGAAACATGCCAGCAAATTGAAAAGTGACACTTCAACTGTGAAATACTGTACTTAAGGCACTGTGGAAGAGAGAGAGGTAGGCAAAGAATCATGCAAAATGCACCAGATTTTGGTACTTTAGAAGCCTTTATTGTGTTTATGTGACCTACCCAGCACTGCATATTCAGATAGAGAGCTGTTACACACAGTGTAAGGAGCTTGATTATTGGAGATATAATTCATTGGGATGCACATCCTTTTGTCAGTATTTTGGTCATGAAGAACATGGTGTCGATGGCTGTGAAATATAACCAGAAAAAAACGAGTGGTATGACTGAGTTTGTCCTTTTTTTTTCAATTCAGAGATAAGATGCAGGTGAAGAAATTAATACAAGCACAGGTCAAAGAGATTTAGATGCAATCACCTCTTGATATTTTATTCTTAGGAAGTTGGCTACATAAATATGTACATAGATAGTACATCTATTTCTTACCTGAACGTGCCCCTCTCCACATCCTGACCACTGAGACGCACATGGATTCCCTCCTTGAGCAGAGAGCCAAAGGCCATATACTCCCCTAGAGCCCAGTCACACACTCGCTGGCTCACCATATTTGCACGTCCCTTTAGGATACGACTCAACCCTACAACATGAACACCAATGCAGAAAATCCAGGTCTAAAACAGCTTGAAAGTACATTCAGTGGATCTTCATTTTTGTCACATGAGACATGAGGGCACCTCCATGTATAGCAAAATCCTGCACTGGGACAGATGCAGCAATGTTGCCAATGTGGCTGAGCGCTTGCTCACTGATGCCAGTCGAAGGACAGGTCATACTTCTAGGTTGACCCTCCAGTGTGAAAAAGCCTAAATACACAGACACACAAAAGCATTAGTGATGTCCTTCTTGCCCAAGATTCAAAAATATTCTGTGTATTCAGTTGTATTCATTGTATTCTGTCTTAATTTATTGTGTTTAATGTTAATTTATTGACAAAATAGGGAGTTAAAAAAAACAACACACAGAAATGGTTTAGCTTCATTAACAACATGTAGTCGTACCGGGCCAGGGTGAATCTAGCCAGTGCTTGATGTGTACGATCTTTTCATCTTTGGAGCGAGTGTAAGCTTCCTCACAGATTTTGTCATAACTGGCTACTTCCTCCTGCAAGAGATCAATGCAAGTTGGGCATCTAATGAGAAAAATTTAGTCTTTCTTTTTATCTTCATTGTGATTTTTAATCTAGTAACTGATAGCAACAGTATAAGTAAAATACTGGCGGCAGCCTCCTAGTAGACACACCTATGGTAATTACAAAATCCTAAGTGACTTCCTTTTTCAAGTTTTAGCATTCACAAGATTTTCAGAAAACTTGAGGTTAACTCTCTTGAATGGCTCTCTAAAATTCACACTTTAACGCTCAACCTGCTGAGATTGCCCATTACGTCATATAGACTGGAGTTGACTGTCAGTGACAGCTGTCCACATGAGAAATCTGTGTGTTACTTGATCAGTCTCAAAGAATTAGCTGAGCTTTTTCCTTTGGTATAAAATCCTGACAATGATCATCATCTTCGGACAGAGTAAGCTCAAGCTAAATGTGTGATAGAGTTTAAAACAGCAGCCGAAAATCAAATCCACTTGGAGGTCAGAATAAGTTATATTGTGTCTTTGTCTACAATGTGCATGCTTCATAACCATCTACAGCACAGGTGTGCAGGTAGCTTTACCTCATATTCTTGAGTTGTGACGACTCCTTCATCAATGAGTTTTTCAACAAATTTCTGCAGGACTCCTTTCTGCTTCTTGATGCGCTTGTACATCAGCGGCTGTGTGAACATGGGCTCATCTATCTCATTATGTCCGTTCCGTCTGTAACACACCTGAGTGAAGAGGCAAATGTTTATGTTTGTTTTTCTGATCACCTATTTGACCCTGTATGCTGTATGAAAATTTAGTATATCAGTACTGACTGGCTCGCTCGTTGGCACAGTGCAGTAAAGTGACAGTCCATTTAAATGACACAGCTGATCCCACCAGCTATCATTTTAATCAGTCTTTTGAATCTATTATTTTTTCTTCTACTGGCTCATTTCACATCCACACAGTATTGTTAAAGTCTAAGATAACTGGAAGATAAGTGAAGCAAATAGACGTTGCTTCTTTTAGCAACCAACTAATCCTTGAGATAGCAACAGGTATTCTAGCCTTTTCTGAACGCACCCTGAGCATGAATATTTCATTTTCCACAATTTCATTGTACATGTACAATGATAATAAAGGGCTATTCTATTCTAATCTATTCTATTTTTTGTTGCCATTAGGGTATCATCATGCTTCACCTGATTGTAAACTACTACTACCCATTATTCTAAACTCCTCACTTTTAAAGTTTTTACCTCGATTTAGTAAGGCCAGATGGGGCTTAATGCCCTTTTTAGATGTTGGAAACATGCTTACTCCTACTTTATGCTTTGTTCACAGGTTTACTTTCATTATTTTGGGTTATAGTTAGTAAAAGTGTTTCCTGTTTTCAAAGTATTTTTTCTTAAATAACAGCAGTTTCAGTCAGGGTCATTTTACTTGGTGGTTAACAAAAAGTTATAATAACGAGCATATTTACCAGGTCTACAACGACATCTTTATGGAATGTGTTCCTCCATTCAGCTGCAACTTTGCACACATACATCACAGCCTCTGGATTATCTGCGTTAACGTGAAAGATGGGTGCATTGACCACTCGAGCTACATCGGTTGGGTACGGAGATGAACGAGCCACCCTGGGATCTGTTGTAAAGCCAATCTATGTGGGCAAGAGTAACACACATGTATATTAAAACCAGTTACAGTTATGACACTGTGCTCATTTTAACTCCTGGAACTGCAATTCCAGCAATTCACACACAGTGTTAAATACACAGTATTATGGTCAATTCAAAAGTACTTTTAGTGTATATTCAATAATCCATACTCCAGAAGCCTAGTTTTATCTGGGGAAAACTAATTCAGTTACAAAACCATTATTATTATTATAACCATTAAGTGATCTATTTGTTGAAATACCAGTCCATAACATAAACTTGATAAGTGCTGAAAGAATTCTAAACCTAACAAACTGAATCGAACAGTCCATACCTGGTTGTTGACCACCACGTGTATTGTACCATGTGTGGTGTAGGATGGCAGGTCAGACAGGTGGAATGTCTCATACACTATACCCTGACCTGCAAATGCAGCATCGCCATGAAGGAGAATAGACATCACCTGCAAAATGATTCACCAAAATGCAAACATACTGGAAAACATCCATGGAGACATTGTCTTCTGTTTATATGGTAAAGAAAAAAATTCAACATACTCTCTTTCCCTCAGTGTCCCCACAGTAGAACTGCTCAGCTTTGGTCTTTCCCTGCACCACTGGATCAACGGCCTCCAGGTGGGAGGGGTTTGCCACGAGAGACAATGTCATGTACTTGTCACTGACCCGGTTCATCCTCCTGTGATACATCCCCAAGTGATATTTCACATCGCCAGAACCCTGAGAGCACAAAGTCAGATGCTGAACCTTTCATCTTTATTTATTTTTATTAAGAACATATGTGCACATGTGCTATTCAATAGACGGCCTACACATTTTTAATATTGCAGGTGGAGCTAATGTTAACCTGAATTTAATAACCCAACATAATAATCTGCTACTTTTATTGATCTATAAAAACATAGTAATATAGCACTTAATGTAATAAATTTATATTTTAGGAAGGTGCTGTGCCACTGCATGTTCCCTTTTTAGATATACCTCAGCATTCTGCAACCATCAGTCTACAGTTGAATTAATATGCTAGAGTTAAATACATGTGGCAGGTCACATATTTTAATAATTGCATTGGCTTTTTAGCTTGTTCTTAACTACTAACCTAACCAACGTACTTGTGTAAGTCATAATTGCAGTGAATGAGAACTGCTGAAAAGCTGAACGGGTGTCTTACTTTGTTTTTTTCTCAGGTTTTGATTGCACTTTTGTTTGATTTTGATTACATAACATTTTCTTAATAACAGCTATCTTTCACCTCTCCTGAGTTTACAGTTAGTACCACCTCTTTGCTGTCTCTGTGTGACAGATGGGGAGCACTACTAATTTGGACCCGACTTTTAACTGGACCCCATCATAGTTACTATTGATACCCTCTGGTTGGAAAAAAGAGGCTTTCTCAGCTAAAGAGTGTCAATCATTTTTAAAGTTCATGTGCCTAAACACATTTTCCAAACATCAGTTGTTATCATTAACACAAGCACTGTCATAGTTATATTTTTTGTGTAAATCTGTTTCATTGCTCTTGACTGAATCTAACTAAATAATGTTCAAACCTCATCCGCAGCCTCTAACTTAGAGTCAAACTGACAAAAGATTTGCTCCAGCTCCTTCCGGATCACATTTGCCAGCACATTCAGTCTGCCTCTGAAGACACATAAGAGGAATAAAAACACTTCAATAAAGATACAGTAATTCTACCTTTGTAACATATTTCTGCACATTCCTAACAGAGATGCAACAGGTTTGAATTGGCTACCAGTGATGAGCTGAAGAGTTTTAATGAATTTGTGGCTCTCACTATTTGTGTAGACAATCACCTATATGAACAAAACAAGGAATGGAACAACAAGTCTAAGCCTTCCTCTGGCTGTAGTTCCTGTCCTGATTCTGCCCTTTGGTTCTCCCTGCCTTCCACTTCCAGCACAGCACTTAAAGCTCCTCTGTTCGCCATTCTGAAGGGCCAATACAGCTCAGTCAGGCTATACTAGCACCTGAGGAATAGCAGCTGAGAACCAAGTTGAAGCTGTCTTTTTTGTGGTCAGTCTGGTCATTTTGTACTTGAACTTGCCCAGTATGACCAAAAGTCAATACCAACCAGTAAGAGTGGGGATCATTTGTACGGAGCCCTGCAGGGGACATGGGAGAAAAAAAAAATTAAGACGGACTTTTGCGAGATCTCGCAAAACTTTTGCGAGATCTCGCAAAGGTTTCATACATCTCCGAAAATGTCGGAGCACTTTTGCAAATATGTGATGTCTTGTAAACCGAGCAGATATCTGACATTTACACAACTACATTCACGCCTCAAAATATCTTAAAAGTGTATTTTGTGACCCAGAAAGAGTAATATTACAACTAAGTAGCTGCCGCCATTGTTGGAATTCAACTTTTGCGGGATCTCGCAAAACTTTTGCAAAACTTTTGCGAGATCTCGTAAAAGTCCGTCTTAATTTTTTTTCCTTCCATGTCCCCTGTGGGGCTCCGTACATTTGTGTAAACTGCTGAAGATGAAAAAAATTTCAGAAGCTTATAGACAGTTTTATTTCAGCTCTGGTGTTGGTGCATGGGGCCTTTCTTTCTCAATATGTGGACACGGTACACTACATCGTTGTACTCTGCGTTTAACACCTGCTGAAAAGAACTATGATGTAGGTAGCTGCAAGCTGCTAACTGTCGAGTTACACAACATTGCCAAAAGTATTTGCTTGTCTGCCTTCACAAATTTATGAACTTGAGTGAAATCCTATTCTTAATCCATAGGGTTTAATATGATATCTTCCCACCCTTTGCAGTCACACTATAACAGGTTAAACTCTTCTGGGAAGGTTTTCCACAAGGTTTAGTGTGTTTATAACAATTTTGACCATTCTTCCAGAAGTGCATTTTTAAGGTCAGACACTGACTGTGCACGAAAAGGCCTGGTTTGCATTCATTCCAAAGGTGTTCTATTAAGTTAAGGTCAGTACTCTGTGCAGGCTAGTCCACACCAAAGTTGTTCCGCACCAAACCTGCTCTCCATGTCTTTATGGAACTTACTTTGCCCAGTGGTATGGAGTCATTTTGAAGCAGGAAGGGGGCACCTTGAAACTATTCCCACAAAGCATGAAATTGTACAAAAAATCTTAGTATCCTGAAGCATTAAGAATTCCATTTACTGGAAGTGGCCGAGCCCACCAAAAAAAACAAAACAAAAAAAAAACAACCTTCCTCCAAGAAACTTTACACTTGGAACAATGCAGTCTGGCAAATTTTGTTGTCTTGGCAACTGACAAAACCACGCTTGTCCATTGGATTGCCAGATGGAGAAGCTTGATTCGTCACTTCAGTGAATAGGTTGTGTGCTTTACACCACTGCATTGTTGGGTATTTTACTTGTAAAACCACTCTGACCTATGTATGTAGGGGAGCGTTATCCATGGGATGAACAAGTTTTTTCTTTTTATCTGAGGGTGTGACTGGGTCTGGAGTGCACTGGGATGCCAGGCTTGGAAAAATTATCCTGAATTTCTCTGATAAACCTGCTACAGCAGGGATGACAATGTTGTTCCATTTGTTATTCTGTTTCTCCCTGGTTGATTTCTGACCTTCTTTCATGTGAATTTAAGAGCTTTCTTTACGTGTGTGTTTCCTTTCTTTCCGTTCTGCCTGAGAGGGAATGTGTTCTGCCTGGTGTTGCACGGTCCTGATTACCCCAAGAGTCTAGATTACCCACACTAAAAAACAAGATAAATCAAACCCTCAAGGAACTCAGAACCAGACCCTGCAAGAATTTAGAAGAGGAACTTGCAACACTTCCACCTTACTGCATTTTAGAGGTATTGCACTGGAATTTTGTTGTTGCCCATCTTCTACCCCTCCTATACTTCTAACACCATCTCCAACAAAAAAGGCCTCAGAGTTTTATATTGGCAAATCTCTACTTTAGTACTGTATCACCCTAAAAGAGCACTTTGCTCTCAGACTGCTGGTTTATTTGTGATTCCTAGGGTACTCAAAAGTAGAATGGGAGGCAGAGCCTTGAGCTTTCAGGGCTCTCTTCTGTGGAATAAGCTCAGAGTTTGGACTTGGGCGACAGACACCCTCTGTCACGGTTCTGGGTCCGTTGGACCCAGTATTTTGAGTTTATTATGTTTTGGTTTAATTGGAATGGAATTGTGGTTTCATGTATAGTTCAGTCCATTTGTCATTTTCTGTCTCTCTGTGTTGAGTCAGTGTCTCTGAGTTGTGATTCATGTTTCCTGTTTTATTGTGAAAGTCTTTGTCTTATGTTAGTGTGTGCAGCTTTGTTCCCCCTGTCTCATTAGCCCTGGTCTCTCCCAGCTGCGTCTCCCTCCTGTTGCCGATTCCCTCGTTACTACCTTGTGTATATAAGCCATGTGTTTTCCAGTGCTCGGTGTTGCGTTGTACCCTCAGAATTATGCCTGTGTGTTCAGTTCTCAGTGTCATTGTTCAGTTCATGTTTTCGTTTATCACCAGCAATAAAGCTAAGGTTCTCAGTTTCAATTCAGTCTCAGAGTCTCGCATTTGGATCCTCCTCTCCATCCGCCTGCACACAGAGCCCTGACACCCTCTCTACTTTTAGGCTTAAAACTTTCCTTTTTAACACAGCATACAATTTGGGCTGGATCTTCCCTTAGTTACCCTGCAATAGGAAGAGATTTCTTCCTGTTAAAAGGAAGTTTTTCCCTATCACTGTTGCCATCATGTTTACTCATAGAGGGTCATCTGATTGTTGGGGTTTTCTCTAGTTCCTCTCTATTACTGTTGGGTCTTTATCTTACAATATAAAGTGCCTTGAGGCAGCTGTTTTTGTGATTTGTTGCTACATAAATAAAATTGAATTGAATTAGAACTGAATTTGCTGGTCATCGATATGCTGTCTCCCTTTCTGCAGACTTTTCTTGAGAACTCCTGCTGGAAAAATTTCCCGCCCAGTAGCTCATCTGTCTGGTATTTATTCTAATAATTCTGTAAATAAACCTTTTATAACTTTTGTCAGTGATTTGAGTTTGTTCCTTGATCCTTGATTCTCTACAATCCTACTCTGACATGTTAAGGCAAAAGGAAAAATTCATAGCCATGGCACCTGTGTGGCATTCCCATGATTACACTCTCCACTCCACTCTGACTGGACTTGTCAATGATGGTCTTCAGGGCTGGAATGAGTGACTCACAACCTTCCAGACCAAAGCGCTTCTCTGAAGACCACTTCCTTTGGAGAAATTCCTCAAACCTGCAAAAAGTTGGTTGTGGTGTTTCACACTGTGGCTCGGAACTTTATACTTCCATCAGACTGAGAAAGGCCTTTTAAACTTTTAGTTATTTGTTGAGGCGTACTAAGAATGTGAAGAATCACAGACACACCTGGTTGACTGGATCATTCTGGCCAGTAGGGTCCTCTTCTCCTCCAGAGTGCACTGCATGACTCCTGGAGTCTCAAACTTCTGTCTGATCCATTGGCACTGTTCCATGTCATTAATAAACATAAACTCTACACCGATGTGTTGACAGTAAGCTCTCTAAGAGACAAAAAAAAGTTATGTTTGTATTAGTTTGGATAAAAAAAGAGGTTCCTGTTACAACTTTTCTTGGCTGTGTGTATCTGCTGATATATGGGTATCTATATCAGCATCTATATAGGTATCTATACCACAAAGACATTGGAAATCAAACACGCTGGATCATCACATTCTGTGTTTAAAAAATAAGCATTTATATATATGATCCTTACCTCAAGGCGGTATATGATCTCTCTGAGAGGCAGAGCACTTTCATTCCCACCAATGAAGGTGGTAGTGGGAAGCCGGAACACCTTATCTAAGTCACTTTCAGCCAGCCCATAAATACCTGCAGTGTAAACAATGAAATTAAAAATCTTTCTTTCAGCCCATCATCGCACAATATATGTAGGCTGTGAAATTGATAGGACAAAACCAAATGGCAACTTCTATAATAGAAAAATGAGGCAGACAAACAATGATACACAGACGACAGAAAACGTATGTATCGTGTTAGTGTTTCTCACATTTTAACAATACAGCCCATCCAAGATATAGTATTCCAGTTTAGGTGAGTGAAATTGTTATTAGCCTGTTACTTAGAACTGTGTATGTAGAAGACACATCTGTTCAGTTTGTAAACACAGCTTCCTAACCAAGCCTTCCACCCTCTGGCCCAAATGTAACACTTTTGGCTTCAAAAGATCAACAATGCAACAGCTAAAACACTAAGGTAGAAGACTCTGCATGAAGAGTTGTTAGTTAAACAACAGTTACACATAACTTTTAGTGATCTTATTAGTTTGGGTAATTTTTTAATTATTTCACTTTGTTCTATCAATTTTGTATGTCTGTGGGTTTTCTTTACATCTTATGTCTTATAAAGTACACAGCATTTTGAATTGCCTAACTCAAAGGTTCAGGGTAAAGCCACTTTTCACGCCTTTAAATTGCTTTTTATCTCTGGCATTTTGACTATTATAACAAAATGAATTAAATTCATTCACAAGGAAACATCAATGGTTTGCAATCTTTTTTTTATTAAGTGGCTATAATAATTTTTCTTTGACTGAAAAATGCTTTTCTTTTTGCAAAGATTTTTATCTTTACCCTGTGTGAATCCATATGAACTTAAACCACTGTCTATAATATTTGCATTGAGCTGTACAGGGATTTGATTTGATTTAGAAATGACTGACATATCATATGTTCTTCCAACCTGACCTGAACACAAGATGATTACATTATTTCCCATTATGCAGTTTTCTTGACATAATCTCACAAGCAGCGGAAGCAGTTTGATCTTTGTGGATTAAACTGGTCAAGTCTTCCTTTAAGGAACATTTTAGCTTAAAATCTCAAATCTCTCTTTTTATCCTTTAATTCATCAGGGGCCAAAGCTCTTTTACAGCAGCTGCAGCATCAAATCTCAGCTGATTACATTCTCAAAATGACAGAGCTTTCTTTCTCAAAACCCCGAGGCTCTGAATTAACTCGCCAAACAAGGTCAGGCAAATCACCCCTTAATACCAGCATCCATGGTTTAAACTCCTGAACCATGGTCATTATGTAATATTAACTTTTCATTTAGCTTGGTTTTATGGGTCTGTAATTTTCTAATAACTTGCCTGGAAAGAAACAGATAACCTGTCATAAATACATAACTCTGTTATTTTTTCAATGCTTTTTTTTCCCTCCTTCTTTTTTAAAGCTCCAATCTATAATCACAGAAACCACACATAATGAGAAGCAATGTACCTAAAGCTGAAGGTAGGTTAAGTTTACTGGTCAAATGGTGCGCCAATATAGTGAAGAGACACAGTCTAAGACGTCAGAGTGGCTTGTGTTTATCTAAGCATGCAATGTCCTCGTCACACCAAACCGTGATAAGACAACACTAGATAGACAAGGGGCAGGGCAACTTGTTGTATCTATGTCTTTTTGTACATCTCTGTCAGCAAATTAGTGCAGAGTACTCTGCTTATCATGGGGGATTTTTAATCCAATACATCCCAGTCAGCGTGTTACATAGGAGATCTTTAGACTTTTCTGCCTTTCTGAACTTCCTCGCACATAACCTAGCCTTGTTTTCTTTGATGATGTAACATAATCAAGTAGTTTCTGCCTGTAATCTAATCATAGTAACATTTTACTGAAGCACACTTAGATAAGCCTGTAAAAGTCCTGCTTGACCTCATTGGCCACTGAGCAAAGGTTGTCAGGAACCAACAAGCACACCTTCTTTCATGGGTGACTTGCTGCAAGACAGTTATTATTAGTTATAGTTAGTTATAATATCAAAGAAGTATGTTTTATGGCAAATGCACATGCACTGACACTCACGTTTTCTCTCTGACAGACACACACACACACACACACACACACACACACAAAGCGTGGGCCTGTGATAGTAAATAAAAGAGGAGGGAGGCTAAAAGATAAGAAAGCAGGGTTGTCACATTGATAAAGAAAACTGAAAGGGTAAATGCGTCGGTGAAGGTACATAAGGAGTGGATCAGTGATAAAAGAGCAGTGGGACAAATAAAGGTATCAAATATATCATGACATAAAGGATCAAAGTATAAAAATAATAGGAAAAGAAAAGAGAAAATGAATAAACATCTAACAGGATTATTGTTCTCACCGACGTTCTGGAAACCAATAGTACAGGGCGCATCGTCAAAGTCTACACAACTGATGTCCAGGGGGTCCAGCTTGGCTATGTGATGCCCTCTTACCTACACAGAAGGGAATATGGCTCAATGCATCAATTATTGATACTGAAACTGTCCATTACTGTTTTTGGTGCACTGGGAAAATTGGAATTATAATGGTTATATGATATAATATGTTGTTAAGCTTGTGTTTAGGAGTTTGTCTTTGGGATGAACCAGTTTTTGTCTGAGTGTGTGGCTGGGTCTGAAGTACACAAGTCGTGCTTGGAGATGATTCTCCTGAGTTTCTCTGATAAACCTGCTACATAGGGGATGACAATATTGTTGCGTTTGTCTTTCTGATCCTCCCTAATTGGTGTCTTCTTTTCTGTGCATTTTTGCTGACTTGATGAAAACCCATTTAGGATAACCACATGTTTTAAGAGCTTCCTTTACATGTGTTTGTTCCCTCTTTTTTCCTTCAGGCTTAGAGGGAACATTTTCAAGTAGTAAATATATTTCAGTTCAATACTTTTCCTTGTGTCATTTCTTATTAATACACATAGTTTATGGGTCTATGTTTGTTTTTTATTTGTATGTGTGGACTGGATGGATTATTATTGACATCTGGTAAGAATATCATGCCAATAGCACCTTTAAAAATATAGGCACAAAGGTACACAGGTCCTGTACGTACGTTTGTGTCATTTTAAAACACAACAGCTCCCCATTCTGATGAGTTTCTAACACAATTTCCAAAGGCAGAAACTGTCTCTTTATATCCCATTATCAACTCAGACTTACATGAACAATGGTCCAATAATGCATAATGCATTGGTGTAGTCTTGGTCTATTTGAGGGTTCTTAATAATGGAAACTAAGCATTCAATTTACAGATGAATCTGAGGTCACAACATTGCCAATTTAGGATGTAAGGCTGAAACTATGTCCACAATCAGTCATCTAAATTTTTGAAAAATCAATTTTTTAAAGTAAGGTTTTATAAACAGCAAGTTAATTATTGACCATGGCATTGAACACCTGCCTCGCACTTTCCACAATCTACTAAAGAAAATATTATGCAGTAGTTAATGGCAAAAGGAACTAAAGTAGAATTACTTTTAGTGTACCGTGTCAGAGTAAAACACCAGACTGAAAGTTGTTAATCTTTTGTTTTTTCCTTTATGAATAAACTGAAAAGGCTTACTTTAATTTTGCTTCCTTATCATTTCACTGCAGATTATAGCAGAGAACTGATGATATATGTGAAGTGGGTTTTACTATCTTTGCATTTTGTAACACAGTCTGTGTCACTTCCAGAAACTAAAATGAAACAAAACCCTAACTCTACAATAATGAGAGACAAAACATTTTCTGTGTGGTTGCAGTTAACCTGGTATGCTCGAATAAGTGAGTGTACGGCTAGATGATCCTCCACCAGCTTCTCCACACTGGGTTGAGTCCCCACCAGTGCCTGGGCACTGGACAGTCTTTCTGAAGTCCTACTGAGGTGTGGTGGGCTCTGATAGGCTGCACCAGGTGGAGCCCCAGCACTGGCATTACGGAAAAACACATCCCAGGACTGCATAGAGAAAGAAAGAGACAGTTTACTCAGCAATATGCTAACTGTGTCACATGAAGTAATAGCCTGTCACCATTGTAGTTAGGTTAAACAGTGATTACTAAGCAAGAGTCAAGTCAAGTCACTATTATCTGGAGCACATCTGAAGACAGCTGAAGTTGACCTTTCAGTAGGAAAGGAGTGGTAAGCATTCATTATGACACACAAGTGTGTGTGTGTGTGTGTGTGTGTGTACATTTTGTGCAAATCCATTTTATGTAATAAACATTTTGATCAAATATAGCACTGATTAGAACTTAGCTGGCCCTATGTGGAAAAAACTGGTTGTGACACCATTGGCAGCAAGAAATGTTATTAAGCATTTGCCATAACTGGCAATGAGGCAAGATTTACAAAAATCAGTATAGGTAAAATGAAAACACATAACTTTTTGAAGGCGGTTTACTCACACTCCTGTAGAAATTAAGAATGAATTGTACCTCAAGTTAATATCCGTGTGAGGGCAGGAGAGTGACTACTTCTTGCAGTTTAGTGTAAGTCATTACATTACGAGCTTTTCACCATGTACCTAGTGCATAGCGTACAGTGATTCTCCCAGGCTGACTAAGGGAATCCACATTTTAATTTATCAATGTAAGCATTTTGGTTGCTGCTATACTTTGTTTTGGAGGAGAGTCAGAGAGGAAAGCAAGGGTACAGTACCATGTAAGTCTACCAAACAAGTTGAGAAACTATGGCTCCAGCCACACATATCTGCTTATTAGTGTTAAGTAACTACAGCTGTACTCACCACAATGGAAGCACAAACTTCTGGATAATCTGTACCTTACTGCAGGACCAAATTAGATGCAGTAAGGCCTAGGAGCCAGCTATAGGCTACAACTACATCACACTTGACTTTCAACTGGCAAGATCAGTTATAAAACAAAATCTCAGACTGTGCAGTTTTTATAAAGGGGGAAACTATCAATAGAGCCCAAAATTGTTTTCTGGACTGGACAATAAACATTTTTAATGTTGTTCGGCTGGCCACTTAACCATGGAATTCTATGTGAACTGACTAATTTATGCAGGCAACTTTAAGTTGCCACTCCAGGAACTACAGTTTTTTTTGCATTTCATCATTTAGACTGGAGACATAGTGCACACTCTGTGTGATGTCTAAGTGAAAATAGCCTAAGTGAGAATAGTGCAGGAGGTTGTCTATTGCATTTACACTGAGTGTGTCATGTATCCTTTACACTCTATTCAGGCAGCTCCATCACCTAAATTCCAGGATTTCCACTAATAATGTGTCTTCAGTGGATTGTCACTGTGCAACATGTCAAGAAGTACAGGTGTGGAAAATTTTGTGTCTTGATCATGTGTGAAAATTTGGTATTTTCAAGTTTTAGTAAAATTGTCAACTTTCTTTCTTTACATGTGGTCGTTATTTATGTACTTATTTATTATTATTTTCCATTTTTTGACCTCCCCTCCAGCCACCACCAACATCCCAATTTATTTTCAAAATCTGTTTCTGTTTATCTTTTTAAATTTCATCATAAATTTCTACTCCTTTATACAAATTTAAAAACTGTGTCATAGTCACCTTTTCAGTTATGGGTTAATCACCATCATACTTTGGTCCCATGCCAGGCAACCTAATACCTGTCTGTAACTGATGGAAGTGGAGTTATTTTTCACTGTTATATATTCATTATTAGGTCATCTCTGCCGACCAAGACACTTGGTTGGTTTTACATGCAGTTTCATATTTTAAACATATATAATTGCAGAAATGACAACAACATCAAACACAGAATTAAAGATGAATGTGCTATACCTTGTGCACACTCTTTGGATTCTCCAGCCATGTGTAGTACATCTCCTCCACATAGTTAGAGCTGGTGCCATTAAGAAAGGGTTCACTAGCTAGAGGTGTGTTCAGGTGCCTTGCGGGCTGAGATGTCCTTAGGCCCTGTTTAACTGCCAACGGTACAGGCTTTGATAGGCTCTGGGCCATTTGTACAGCCGTTAAAGGCCAAAGCCTTACAACCGTAGTCCTTAAGCGGTGCATAGCAGCAGATGAGTCACAGTTCTGCAGGACCACTCTCCTGGACAAGGAGATCCTCCAGGCTAATCAGCAGCTTCCTGTCTTCAAATCCATCTGGCTTGCTGAAATGGAGAGATTGGCTTATCTGCAGACACTGCCCCTTCTCTTCTCTCAACTGTCCAATGGATCCTGCAGATTCCAAATATAGATTTTGTAATTGAGCAAACCCAATAAGGCTAATATTAAATATATTTTAGTGGAAAAACACATGGTAGGGCCAAAACAATTTTTTATTCAGTTTCTCAGTACTTGTATGTGAATGAAGTGCTAGTTGTAAATTCAAGTATGCATTTTGCCATATGTAGCTGCAGAGATTACTTAAAAATGTGGTGTGAAGTTTTTAAAGACATGTGAATTTGCATAACAGCCACAGGAAGCATAAAAAGTGGTTGTAGCCAATAGGTACGTCACCAGAATTGATACTTACAATACATTTTCATACCAAAATTCTGAAAATGTGATATGTACCATAGGCAACATATGGACTAAGGCCTCAATTATTTCAGAAAAGACTGGGGAAGGAGTCCTAGTCTACCATTACATGCTAAAGAAGCAGAGGGTTGCTAACAAGCACAGAAAAGTGACTAACAATTTGTGATTTCCTTACCCCTAAATCTTGGTCAATATTTAAAAGGTGAACAACAAAAAGTACTTTTGCAACCAGGCCCCTGCTCACCATTAATGAAAAATGCAGGTTTAGGGGGGATCTCTAGAGGCAAGATGTGCCCCATGTTTATACGGCCTATGACTTAGTTATAAGGTTTAAGACTCAGCGTTTAGCTATCATATTCAAGCCTTAGATTTACTTATGGTTTTCAGTATTATAAGTTATACAATATAGGGACACTATTCACACACTATATGCACATACTCCTATTAAATGTAGGCCTAAAGCTAACGGTCGCAAAATGTTGCAGTTTATTTCAGCAAGCAACAAAGTATGTCAAAAATAATAGCTTTCACTTTTAAAGACACCTTAGTAGTTCCTAAAACCTGGACTTTAACCTTTAGCAGATTTTACTGAAAAAGAGAATGTATGGCTTTTGGTGTATTTCTAGTCATTACTTTTTAGCATTTTGTGGCAATCTAATTGAATGTTTCTATGACAACAAATTAAGCAGTAAGACAACACAGAGGAATTTAGTTACGAAAACCCAGAAAAATAACACTGGCGCGGGTTAACAACACATCTAACGGGTCTTTTCAGGAAAAAATAATCTTAGTAAAATTAAGTTCACTGAGGGACGGCATAAAGCCTAAACACAGACAACAAGCCTTGTAACCTTAAAATCTGCATTCAGTAAATACAATCCCAAACACAAAGCAAGAACACTTCAAAAACCGTACTATCACTATGAAGCATTAATCAGGTTCAAAGTAAAGTTTTCCGTTAAATAAAGCTTTTAGGATAACACTTCATTTGTATCGAGTTTGTTACCTTTTCCGCCGTCTCGTAGGTGCTTTTGACGCCTTCCCCGGAGCCTCCCGTGTTGTAAATGAGTGAAAGTCAGAGGTCCTGTCGTAGACTAAAGTCTGTGCGCGCGCGTGTGTGTCGCGCGCGAACGCTGTCTCGTTCCCGGTGCTATAAAGCGTCCTGGTAGTGAACTCTATACAAATACTTGTTTAAGCAAGCAACAAAGAAAACGTTTTCGTTCTCTGGTGTTCTCGGCCTTGCTGAACGCAGGGTTAGTTTTGTCTGTTCAACTCAAATGATATGCATGTTTAAAATGCGCCTAATGTGGGCAGAGATGTAATGAATGGATAACTACATCTCGAATGTAGTCACATTTAAACAAAAACCCCAAACCATTTTTTTGTGGTGTTTTTTTTATTACATAGAAATATATATTTTTCTGATTACAGTAAATTTCATTACTGATGAAAACCGCACGAGTACACATACAAACACTCAAGAGATGACTATAACTCTAAGAACAAAGAGGTGTTAAAAGTTATGTGTTGGTGTAGAAGGCTGATACTATCACCGTTTGAGTCACAATGTTGTCAGTCTGGTTGGTAAAAAAGCAGAATTTCTAATTATCGCATCTTGTTTCATGAAGAAAAATATACTTGTATTAAAATCTCAAATGGTTAATTCATATGGCTCACAGTATATAATCAAAGTACTTCAAAGCAGACCTTAAGTAAAAAAGCATTTTAACCCTCAGCTTATTAATTTGTTCTCAGACAGGCTCCGATACCTCTGCACCACTGACTTTGATGTTAATATGTATTCATGTAATTGGTGTTTTAACACAGCTTAATTCATGATGCTAATGAAGTATTTGCAACACTAAAGGCAGACACAGAGGAGACAAGAAAGACATTCACACATATACTTCAGGTGGTGGTGACACAGATTTTTAGCCACTTCATTATGTAAACTTGGATCTCACAGCACAAATAATTAACATAGTATTACCACACTGTATTCAAAATAGAATAAATGCATTTACACCACTGCCAGAAAATGTTTTACATTTCACGAAAGCTTTATTTAATTAAATGAATTGCAAACATAATAGGCAATAAAGCCAAGAATTTTTTAACAGAAGTTTTGCCCTTTAAACTTTCCTTTAATAAAAAATCTTCTCGATCTTCAGCCTTGCTGAAGCTACTGCAGAGAAAATATCAGCTGACTGCCTCTTCTCTGAAGAATTCTTGCCTTGTTTGGCTCTGTACTTTAAAACAATGGACGTCATTAACAATCAAATCTGGGCATAAATCACATGAACATTTCACACACAAATCATAATTTATCAGTATTGCTGTACCTCATTTTTTTGTAAAGAAAACAAAATACTAAATAAAACGACAAAGTAAAAATCACAAATATATTCTCCTTATCTAGTCTTTAATTAAACATGACTTTTATCAGTTTCTTGGTACTATCCCATGGATGCTGGGAATATCATTTTTTGTGTGTGCGTGTGTGTCTCTGTCTCTTTTCAGGCTGACAGATCACATGTTCCTGGTTCTGTACTGCTGTTTGTGATGTTTTATTTTTTTTAATTTTGTTGTTGTTGTTGTTGTTGTTTATGGTGTGCTAGTCTTTTTCTTGTTTTTCAGTATAACAGGTTGAAAAACCTGGTCCTGGATGAATAAGAAAGTGCAACAAGATTTCCATAGCAGAAGCCAAGAGGAGAAATGGCCTGTTTTCCAAAGATCCATGCTAAGATCCCAAGGTGTGCTTTCAGCTACAAGTGAATAACAATACAAGGGCAGATCCTGAGCTGAAATTGAGCAATGCTAGAAGCGCATTGAGGAAAACAGGCATTACACAATATCAATGCTGGTGTACCTAAGAGCAGAGAACAGCAGCCTCCAAGATCTCAGAACCAGCATTGCAACATTGCAAATACTACTACTATTACTACTCCTACTACTAATCATAATAATCATAATGATGCTGGTGCAAGAGTACTAGAAAGAGAGATCATATTGGGGTTTTTTTTATTCTTGAATTTAAAATCCTTCTAAAACTCTGGTTTTCTTCCACAGTGTGTCTTTTATCGTGTCATCCTCTCCTCACCCCTAACCAGTTATATATTGAAAAACTTTCCTCAATGTCTGCCACTGCGATGGTTACTGTATCCTGTACAATGAGGTCGCTATTGTGTCCTCTTAGATTCGTACCCACCCTCTCTCCCTTTTTCAAATAATTCACTTCTTATGGGGATCTGCCTGACCCAGGAGCTGGCACCAGTCCCCTCTGAGGCCTTCCCCAAACCACAGCCTCAATTTATGCTCAAGCCGTCTGCCATTAACTACAAAAATGTTAGCAAACCTATCTGAGCATGTGATCCCAGCTAGTGAATTACTACCTTTTTTTACTGCAACTTTAAATATTTTTTTTACTGTATTTCACTATAATCTGTTCTACTTTGATATCTGACATTAAGGTATTTGCAAAAGGTGAGTTTTATCTCCCTAAATTTAATATATTTCAATTTGATTTATTTATTTAGCTCCAATTTACAAAAGCAACCAAATTAGGGAACTTAACTCTGTAAGCTGAAAAACCTTACATTAATATACACTCATATGAAATCCATGGCATGTTAAAACAGTAGCTAGCACTGCTGCCTCACAGCAAGGTCTTCAATTAGAATCCACTGTCTGGCCATGGGTTTGCATAGGTTCTCTCTGGGTTCTCCGGCTGTCTTCAATAGTCCAAAGACATCCTTTTAGTGAGGTTAGGTTAATTTCCAAATTGCCCATAGTTGTGAATTGTTGTCTGTCTCTCTGTATTGGCCCTGTGTCAGACTAGGGGTGTACCTAGCCTCTTGCCCTATGGCAACTGTGATAGGTTTTGCCCCACTGTGACCCTAAATTGGATAAGTGGAAGAGAATGAGTAGAGTAAGAATTCCAGCAAAATGAGAAGTAACTTTACACCTTTAAAACATTCTATAGCACAGTTCATGAGTAAATCTACTTTTCGAACTTTCCTTTAATCACTGTGGTGGTTGAGATGTTTTTACTGACCCTTCAAACTTTGCTTCTAAAAATACTTGCTGGAATATTCTAATATTCTGTTTAGAGGAAATACTGACATTTATTCATGTAACATTTTAAAGCACTAAAAACACAAGGAAAACTAAAACAACACGGGGTTCTTTCTAATGTTGTGAGTTGAGATAAGACGGAATAGTAGAGTGGACAGTTTTATTAGTTTACACACTGATTACATCTGATCACACTTTAATATTGATCATCATCATATAATAAATACAAAAGTACATGATAAAAGCTTTGTTTCACATACAGTCATCACCATCATCATCATTCATATCATACTTGCTCACATGAACACAGAAGAAGAAATGATAAGGATCTATCAATACACTTAAAATTTTCTTTATAGCTGAAGCCTAAGATTAACACCCAGGCCCAAACCTAGTTATTAAGTAAGAAGGTACAGCTTTCAAAGAGAACACTAATTCTAAGTAACCAATCCAATTAAAGTACTGATAGCATTGACATTTGGTTTGACCAGGAAGGGAAATTCATGGCTTTATCCTAAAGCCATAGCTCTGGAGTTTTACTGATACTAATGGTTTAAAAAACAAGAAAACAACCTGAAGACTGTCTGATGATGCATAATTCCCCATTTCATTTTATAATGTAAATAATTAGTAATTAATAAAAGACTGTTTTGAATGACTGTTAATAATGTGTTGAACTCACTCAAAACGTTTTTACCTTTTGATACAAAACACTACTCGTGCAAAATGTGAAACACTAAATCACAGCCTTGGCTTGGCAAGTTCACCATGCGTCTCTCCAAATTTAGGTGCTTAATGTGTTTTTGTTTTTAAATCTTCTTCGAATTTTTATGATTCAATGCAACAGGTATTTGAAAGCATATTTCTTTATTTGACATCATGAACAGCATGGATGGTGAGAAGCATTACATTGTGAATTGCTGGTATGCCCATACATTTACCCTAGTAGATGGTGTATTTTACATCACCACTTAGTACCTAAGGTTTGATTTCTTAGTGTTGTAAGAAGCACAAAGTTATCTTTCCAATACATTTTTCTTTAGTTTACTTTATAAAATCATATATGTATATTTTAATATTTCATGATAATTGATTTCCTTTCTCCGTTAGGTGACAAGCTGGAACCAGCAAATTTTTATAGTTTTCTTTAAAAACCATTTCCATGATTTGATCTTTCCAGTCATCGTCCTGCGATGATTCAACCAGTCATTTAAGCTTTATTGTGTATGTGATATTTGAAGGATCAAACTAGGAACTATCATGTTCTATACTATTTGTTGAGTGAGCTAAAGTAATTTGACAATATTGTGAATATTCCTAAAATAGACCAGCTCAGTGCTTTATCTGACAGCCTGTATAAGCCTGTTTTTAATCTTCAGCATTTTTCTTCTCACTTTCAATAATCATGTATGTACTTTAATCCTGTAGTCAGTCTAAATGTCAAGCTTCAATAAGCTGATGCCCCCTCAAGGACAGAAAGTTAGATCGTTAAGGGAAAATACAGCCAACAACACTAGATATTTCTGGGAGATATTGTAAAACTAAAGGATTTGATATTCTACCTAATATTTTGGTTTTACTCACTAACATTCAGGGGTGGCTGTTGCTCAGGAAGTAGACCAGGTCATCTACTAATGAGAAGGTTTGTTTTTTTGAAATCTGGCTTCTCCATGCCAAAGTATCCTCAAGCAGGTATCCTAAGCTTCCCTCCAATGTGTTCATTGGAGTATAAATGTTCAATAAAAAGGCACTTTGGCATAAAAAAAAGTCCTTGGGTAAATGAGGCAAGCTGTGTAAAGCGCTTCGAGTGCTTAAGTAGTGCAAAAAAAACACTATTTCCAAACCAGTCCATTTAAAATTTCATTCCTGCCTGTGTGTTGAATCAATGTCCTGGAAAAACTGTGTAAATATTTGTGATTTAGACATTACACACAAATATTTGTAAACATATATAAAAGAAACTCTGCTTAGTGCTAGAAATAGAAGTAATAATGTATGTGTGTGCGCAAGACACCGTTGTCTTTTACAAATAAGTCAATTGGCTTTTCCATATTTCCACATATTAAAACCTTCTTGTTTTAGGTCAGCCACAGCTCTACAAGAGTAAGGACAAAGTGAAAATTAGGGCTTTATGGAAAAGGAGGACCCTTTTATGAATTCTGAAATACAATAAATCGTTCCTGTTCATGTCTCCAGACCAGAGAAAAACTAAAGTTTATACATAAAAAATGAGAGAGTGACTCTATTCCAAAACGTTCAAATGCAACTCCGGAAGATTTATCATATAATTTTCAATTTCACTTTTACTCTCTTTTAGTCTATTTTTTTTTTTTTTTTTTTTTAAATATGTGTCACTTTATGTGTTAAATGTTCTTTTGTTTTCATCTATAGATGTCTGTGTATCCTGCTCCAATCTGCTTGGCAGGCAGCTGTTTAAGGCTCCATAACTTTAGTGGTTTACACATTTGCCTCCCAAGTGAAAGGCCCCACACACGATGTGTAAGGAGCAGCAGAAAATTCTTTTTCAGCTTTCCTTTTTCTCTTAAATAGCTTCCAGCTTAGTTACAAATTATGACACAAGAGCATAATGTTACCTTATTTAAATGCTAATCATGCGGAAGGACAAGTAAATATTAGCTTTGTTGAGTTGTATCTGTACACTTTTGTGAAAATGTGACAAAATGCAATCCTTCAAGGATTCCCCTGTACCTTGATACAATCCTCCTACACTCACTGACTAACCCAATAATCAAAGAAATGCATTTTATAAGATGAGAAAGGTTTTAGAGATACATGTTTTTTGTACAGGGACAGAAAAATGTTAAAACAGACTGCTACTTTTATAGCACTTTTCTATTCTATTTCAGCACTTTCTTACCACAACTCTCATTCATATACACATCCATGTCTTTTTCTATGCCTAAACACATTTAACCTAAAATTCAGATGGATGCATTTTAAGATTTAGTATCTTTCCATGTGGAAGTAGAGGAGCCAGACATTAAACTGGAAGAGGTTGTGTTCTAATAGGTCATCTATTAACCTTCCGGTTAGTAGATGACCTGCACTAATTCCTGAGCCACAGCCACCCAAAGCAAAAACTGACAATTAAAATATGGTTTTAAATTACCACATAATTAAAGCAAACTTTGATTTCACTTTGGGAACTTTGACCTTGGCTTTCTTTTAAATCCAAAGTATAATTTAATTATTGCAATCAAAAGTAATAACTACACACCCTTGTGTTGAGTTAAAGTTGTCACCTTTTACATTAGTCAGGTTCCAATAAGTTAAATCAAAAATGATCATTTAAGGTTTTGGTTGTTGCCTTTGAAACAGTAAAGAACCTGGGCCCAAATATTACTGAGGAAGGGCATATTCTGTCATGGTCACCAGAATCCTCATATACTACACTGTCATGTCAACAAAAACAGTTTATGCACTTAGAAATCCAGAAAGTAGAGGCAGCAGATTATAGCTCACCAGCAGTGCAAAAAAACAAACAAACAAACAAACAAAAAAACCAACAGAAAATGCACGACAACACCCCATTTACCAAATGCATTAATGTGGAATATCATGCAATTAAATACCATCAACAGCGTAACTGTAGTTAAGTCACCACAATAAAACTGGAAATTTACATAAACATTGGGATATTTCAACATTTCAACCATAGTTTCAGTAGTTAACTTGCAATGTTCAGTACATAAATATCAGTTAAGAACAACAGTAACATCTTAGCATGCCGCATGGTTTTCACTGTCTCACAGAGTGGTTGGGGGTCGTGAGGGATGAGGAATGGGGTGGTGGGGAGTTAAACACCCGATAAATAAATTAAATTAATAAATTAATTAATTGTGTTGTGCTGTGCTGTTGCACAACACAATGAAATTCATAATAAAATACACCCACCAGACTCTTTGTGTGAGACACGTGATACTGATTGTTCATTTCACACAGGCAGCCTTAGTCGTGCAGAATAGCCACTGCTAATGACAACACAGGAAGGAATCATGCATTGTCATAAAAAAGAAGAAAGGATTAAAATGGATAATAAATAGACTGTACAGTTGAAAGAACACAGAGACAGACGGTGGCCATAATTATACTAGAAGTAACAATAGGAAGGAACAATAGCTTTTTTGTTTGCTGTAGGCAGGCCGAAGAGTTAGAAGAGTTTAATGTTGTAGCTGATGTGTCCTCTGCTGTCAGAAGATGGGAGCACTGCTATTACTGTCTGCTGTTGTCGAAGTTGTACAGGGAGAGAGAGAAAGAAGTGGGTGTGCAGAGTGCAGGAGCATGACCACAATCCCCAAATCAGATTCCTTCAACCCCACCACACATCCACCTGCACCTCTCTCTCAGTGCTGCTTCTTTCTCTGTGATTATCTGCTCGTTACTTTTCTGCTCTGCCTCCTCAAAATGCCTGGAAAAAAGTATTTACACCCATTCAGATTTTGCATATTTATTTTTTGTGCTGCAGATATACATTTGTTCCCATGAAGCTATATTTAATAACCCCGAATGATTGAGTGAAAACACATTTTTATAAATGTTCATCCTCTGCGTGAATGCGATTGTTGTCCTACCTCACCCCTGCAGCGGGGCAGAAGGAGCTCCTGAGCAGTGGAAGTGGACATTTTGCCACCGGCTGTCCCTGCGGTGCCATACCCTGGTCTCTTCTGATTGGCTTGAGCGAGGACGGCCCTGGCCATCCACGAACTGCGTCAGGCGGATGTAGGCGATGCAGGCAGCATCGTCCCCGATTATATGCACATGGGGGTTAAGGATGGTGGTGTGGATAGGTTTGCTGTTCTTTGAGAGAACTGATAGGAGACAAATAGTCCACTTAGCGATGAATATTAAATATAGATGTATCATATATTTTACATTTTCAAAACATCAGTAGTAGATTGAACTAGTCTTACGATTGTCAAAGTAAAATCTATGGAAGTCCATTCCCTCCACCAGATTTCCCAGCCCCTCAGGTTCAAATGAGGTCAGACCAGGGTCGCAGATCTTCCTGTTAGTCAAGATATATTTTTACACAAATGATGCACGGAATAATTTAAAGAGTTCTGTAACAATATTTTAGCAATGTTATATGCAAAAATATTATATAAAATGTAGTCTGTTGGCCTGTCTCATAACTTTCACTCGTAACTCTTTAGTGGCTTTATATCTCATAGCTAAAACATTTTTTAAAAATTTATAACACTGACAAGGAGACCTAAAATTCTGCCCACGTCTGTTTAAGCAGTTACAGTTACTGTTTCATAGCTCTGACTTAGCATGTCAAAATTCTTGCTTACTAAGTAACAACCATTACAGACCATCTCACAACTGCACCCAGGTTTGTTAATACAGTAGTTTCTTTTCATTTACGCATTTATGATGCACCTTCCAAACTGTTACAATATTAAACAATGTATACACAATAAGTAAAGATATTATAGAGCTTATAATTTTGCTCTTTCATGCTCCTCCCTCATGGAATGGGATCAAATGTTGCATAGAGTCACACTTTGAATAGCAATAACAATAATAATAATAATAAATATAGCGATAAAAACAACAATCATTGTCACAAAATACTAAATGGAAAACCTTTAACCTTTTAATTTAAACCCTTTCCAATATTTCTTATCTCATTTCATTTTATCCTACATTATATTTCACTAATAACTATATTCATCACTTACAGTTTAATTTCTTGGCACTATCATATGGACACTGGAGAATCTTTTTTTTTTTTCACTGCAGTGAGTAAGGTTTTTATCTTCCTTTTCTCATGTGTGTGTGATGCTCAGTTTTGCTGCTGCTCTGTCAGGTGGATTCTGTTCAACTGTGTCTCCTCCTTAGTATATAAAATGGTGTAAAAAAAAGTGTTTGCCCCTTCCTTATTTCCTATTTTTGTATGTTTGTCACACTTAAATGTTTCAGATCATCAAACTAATTTAATTATTAGACAAAGATGGGAGTCTTGGAGATCATCAAGATGTTTTCTGGCATTTCCCTCTTGTCTGTCATTTTATGTGTCAGTCAGTTCTAGCCCTGCCTTGTTACCATTTTTGCTTTTTTTCATCACCTGTTTACAAGCAAATAAAGCTGTGATTCTGAGTTTAGTTCTTCTATAATCTTCTATATACCAAAGTATTGTAGATTCCAAGTAAATCTTTTTCTTCGGATTGCATAGACATTTGTAGACAATATGTTGTGTAAACTGACTGAAATAGAAGTCTATGCCAGGGTGCTGGAAAGGAGAATTCGTCCGCTAGTGAACCTCAGATATAGGAGGAACAATGCGGTTTTCGTCCTGGTCGTGGAACACTGGACCATCCTCTCAAGCATACTTGAGGGCGCATGGGAGTCTACATGTGTTTTGTGGACTTGGAGAAGGCATTCGACTGTGTCGACTGTGTCGACTGTGTCGACTGTGTCCCTGAGGCCATGGTTCTCAGCCGGAAAAGGGTGGAGTGCCCACTCAGGGTCGGGGATGAGTTCCTGCCCCAAGTGGAGGAGTTGGGTGTTGAGTGTAAAAGTGAAGCTCTCAATTTATCTACGTCCCTATCCTCACCTATGGCCACGAGATGTGTGTAGTGACCGAAAGAATGAGATTGCGGATACAAGCGGCGGAAATGAGCTTCCTCCGAAGGGTGGCTGGCCTCTCCCTTAGAGATAGGGTGAGAAGTTCAGCCATCCAGGAGGGGCTCAGAGTAGAGCCGCTGCTCTTCCACATCAAAAGGAGCCAGCTGAGGTGGTTTGGGCATCTGACAAGGATGCTTCCTGGGCGCCTCCTGGGTGGGATGATCTGATATCCTCGTGTCGGTGTTGTTCTCACATCATCATAATAAATGTTGTTCCAGGTTCAACATTGCAAGTGACCAATTTTGTGCCTTTGAAAAATACAGCCTTAAAAAAATCTACTTCACTTGCGAGAAGAGAAACCGCTTCTGTCCGCCGATCCAGGAACTTGAATTCTTTGAATTTCAGGATACTTTTCTTTAATAAACAGTAAGCATTATACATATTGTCCTTAAAGAGGTGGTTTACCTTCTCGCAAGTGAAGTCGATTTTTTTAAGGCGTTTTTTTTTTTTCGAGGTCGCGGATGACATCAGGAGAAGATGATTGGTCACTTGCAATGTTGAACCTGGAACAACATTATTTATGATGACGAGGGAACAACGCCAACACGAGGATATCAGATCGTCCTCCTGGGTGAGGTGTTCCGGACATGTCCCACTGGGAGGAGGCCCCGGGGCAGACCCAGGACACGCTGGAGAGATTATATCTCTCGGCTGGCCTGGGAACGCCTTGGTGTTCCCCCGGATAAGCTAGAGGGGGTGGCTGGGGAGAGGGAGGTCTGGGCTTCTCTGCTTAGGTTGCTGCCCCAGCGACCCGGCCCCGGATAAAGCAGAAGAAGATGGATGGATGTTGTGTAAATTTAATTTAGTATTTAACTTTTTCTCATTGTGTATCATGTCTTCAGCTGAATCTTATAACTGTGACTGAGCAAGTCAAATATTTAATCCAGTTAAAATTTTTAATTTTTTCAAAAACAATCTCACTTTCAATTTTGAACTAATTACTAAAGATTGTGAATTTAGTAGTTCATACTCCACAGTTTAGTGGTTTAAACAGTCACCTAACAAGCAAATGTTTCTTGGTTCAGTCCTGGGGGAGACACAAATCCTTCTAGGGTTGCATCAAGATAGGCAGCTGATGTAAAAAATCTGCCAAAACAAACATGCGGCACCTCCTTCTGATGTGACTCCTTGTGAATAAGGGAACAGGCAAAAGTAGCTTATTCTACTAAAGATGGTAAGTTTAACTTAGAGTAAAAATTTAACCCAGACTTTTAGTCTCGATTTTTGACTTGCAAATGTATACTTTTGAGGCAGTAGTTCAAATTGCACTTTTGACTTCCCTGTGTTACATAAACGTACCTACACCGATCATGATTGTAATTTTTTGAAATTTTATATTACTATCTTTTGAATTTGACTCAGTATGACATACAATTACTATGTCTTTGTAGTTCCACTTCCAATTTAGAATAGCAAATCTTACTCAAAGTAACTCAGACTTATTTTTGAGCTCTGTGAGTAACTGTTGTATTGTTTTTGCTTATAATATAATTGCTTTTTAAAACTCATGCATACATTTTAATCTGTGTCACCGTTCTTTGTGGAAATGGGTTTCCATCACTCTAGGTACACTTTAACCACCCCTCCCCACTCTATCTCAGAAGCATTATTCTTAATTATACGGCAGGTAGAGAGGGGAAGAGAGGATAAAACAATGACTACAATTACTTTTTAATCTTTTAATACAACATGTTTTTATGTCAATCAGATTAATGGTTCTCTGTGGCTGATGGAGAGCTTTAATGTCCACTTAACAAGCTAAAATTGTACTGTTGCAGCAGCTGTTTAAAAAATCTTTTGTGGAACCAGAAGGATGTGCATTGGACTTACGCGTAGGCCTCAAAGTCTCCATTGTTGACAGCTTCAATAAGCTGCTCTGTGATCTTTATGATTTCCTGTTTGCGAGCTGCAGAGAAGAAACAAAAAGTGTGAGAAAATCTGATTGTATCCCAAGTGACATTTCGGCTTCACTGTGAAGCTACAATGTACTAATGTTCCAATGTACGAATGCAAAACTCAGCTCATGACACTGAAAAATTGAATGCAAATCAGTTCACACTTACCTATGAGCTTGCTATTCATTGTAAATGTTATCAGTCATCGCTTTCTCATCTGAGGTTATGAGTGAAAACTCCTTCATGCTGCTAAACACAAAAACTACTTCACTACTTAGATCCTCCCCTACATATCCCCCATTTTTTAAAATGCTTCCAACTGCTCTGTAAAGGCGATGAATTGCTCGCTACCATCCATCATCCATCATATCTCTTGTTTGCATGTGAGGCTGCTTGAGCTCATCAAGCTATTCTTGTCCCAGCTCTTCAGATGAGATTTACTGTGTCCCTTTCCCCTCGCTTCCTCCCTACACTGAGAGGAAGGCTTAGCTTGCTCTAATTGTCCCTCTTCCTCCCTCTCTCTCTCTCTCTCTCTCTCTCTCTCTCTCTTTCCCCACCTCTTTCAGTCTCTCCACTTCTCTCAGTTTTTAATTTTGCTTTGTGCCTCTGTTTATCAAAAATTCACCTCTGCACTTCAAAACCCCAGTTTATTGTCTATATCAATACTCATGAAAAATTAGCAACATGCAAATGTTACTGCATTTTTCAAAAATATACTTATATCTCAGATGAACAACAAAACATAACATATTATGCCATGCATCAAACATTATACTATTTCCTATAAAGAAAATAAGCCAATTGCAGAAGCAGTAAGTGAAGAATTAAGCACCTTGCTGCTTTTTACCTTCTAAATCATAACAATAATAATATTTGTGTACTTGCATGTCCTCCTTTCTGTCTTTAAACACAAGAGTTTGAAACATTTTGAATGAATTCCAATAAAATGTTGTACAAGTGTAGACTGGGTTCATGTTAAGATTCCATTATTCCATTATATATGATTTGGCTTATATCTCCCAAGGTCTTCAACACCAACTTTATGATTTATTGGTAAAAGTGACAAAAAGATTAACAACTTAGAAACAGTTATTCTTAAAACTGTGGTGTGTATTGTCAGCATATACAAATTATAAAGATTTAAAATATCATGACACATTTGACCTCTGACCTCTGTAAAAGTGATAATAATGCTATATAGGCATATATAGGTATGACATCTATCTATCTATCTATCTATCTATCTATCTATATACATACATACATACATACATACATACATACATCTATATATATCTATATATATATATAGATGTATGTATAGCTGCACGGCGTCAACGCGTTGGCACGGTTAGCACGGGGCGATCCGCGCTAACTCACTAACGGAGATTTGCCGTCTTAATGCAGTTATGGCTTTAACGTAATTTTAACAAGATTAACACAGACAGCACTAATAATTTTATAAAGTAAACTAAAGAAAAATGTATTAGAAAGGTAACTTTGTGCTTCTTATAACACTAAGATATCAAACCTTAAGTACTAAACGGTGATGTAAAATACATATATATATTTCACATCTGCCTTTCTTAGAAGTTGACCCCAAAATGTGTTATATAATTAAAGAAAGTAATGTCAAGCAAAAGAAAATGAGCTATCAAATTAGTTAGAAATAAACTATTGTATAATGTTATATAATAAGTTCAAGTTATTCATGTCCAGACAAAGCTATATTATTGTCACATTAAGTACTCCTCTATAATAGCAGGGTATCAGTGGGAGCTGTGCTACCGTTGGCTGAAGACAAAGTGAGAGGAAGGGAGAGGTTTTGTCCATGAGTGTCATGGTCATGGTTTGGGTTTTGAGAGTTGATGGATCTTTTGGATTCAGAAAAACTTTTATGTTTAGGTTTTATTTCTTGTCTCTTTCTATTATACAAAAACATTTTTAATTCCCCATTTGCTCTGTAGAGAGTCTTTATCCTTCAAGCTCGGGTCCTCTACCAGTGGCTTGAGGGTCCCATGCAGTGTCTTTGCTCTTCTGGACAGAGATCTCAGATGTCGTTCCAGGGATCTGCTGGAGCTACTTCCCCAGTTTTAGGATCACTGACTCGAGTGCTCCAATTACCACGTGGACCACTGTTGTCCAAATTCCAGACCATGCTCAGCACCGATGTTCTTGTATACTGTGCCAGCCACTCAGTTGTGGCATTCCTGCTGTTATGTGTTGGATTGTCTCAGGGGCATCTTTGCACAGCCTGCACCTGGGGTCTTCCCTGGTGTAGTAGACCCTCTGTGGATCTTACTGCCTTTGTGGACACTTCTTCTATCTGACAGTGGTACATACCATGCAGGGGCCTGTCTATCCATGATGGTTCATCTCCTTGTTCCTCTTCTTCCTCAGGTTTGTGACTCGCTTGTCCTTGCCCTCCTTCCTTCCACTTAGCATGTAGGTCTCAGGGCGCTGTATTTAAGGTGAAACCCTCCATGCATGTTAAGAAGCCTTCTTGTCTCAATGTCAGTGGTTTCTGTCTTGTCCTTTGGCCAACTGATTATCACAGCAGGGTATCTGATGACAGGCAGGGCACAGGTGTTGATTGTCCAGATCTTGTTCTTCCCATTCAGCTAACTCCTCGGGACTTGCCTTACTCTCTGCAGATATTTGGTGGTTGCAGATTTCCTAGCAGCCTCTTCATGGTTCCTGTTTGCCTGTGGGATTACCAGGTACTTGTAGCTCTCCCCAACGTCTGCAGTGTTGCAATCCCCTCAGTTCTGACTACCTGACCTCTCTTTTCCAAATGATATGTCATTGCTGTAGACCCTAGTGGTGTGGATGAGTGACTCGATGTCCTGTTCACTCCTGGCATACAGCTTGACGTCATCCATGCAGAGGAGGTGGTTAACGATTGCTCCATTCTGTTGTTGGTATCCGTGGCTAGTCTTGCAGAGGATCTCACTAAGGGGATTCAGGCCTATGCAGAGCAGCAGTGGGGACAGAGTGTCTCCTTGGTAAATCCTGCACTTGATGGCAACTTGTGCTTTTGGCTTGAAGTTGGCCTCCAGTGTTGTTTGCCACATCCCCATTTAATTCCTGACAAAGGCTATTAGGATCCTGTTGATTCTGTGCAGTTCTAAGCATTCCAGGATCCATGTATGAGGCACTGAGTCACAGGCTTTCTTGTAGTCAATCCAGGCAATGCACAGGTTAGTCAATCTCGTCTTGCAGCCTCTTGCATTTGACTGCTATTTACCAGGAACTGGTGTTTTACCCCTCTGGTGTTCCTGCCAATTCCTTTCTGGGCCCCACTCATGCATGGAACCATGTTTATCTTATGATCTCTGTCTCTGTTTGTTTCTTGTCTTATTTTCATGATCCTTTGTCCCATTTGTGTTGCACTCCCTGTCTGGTTAGTCAGTTTAGTTCACTTGTGTTTCCTGGTGTGTTCCATCTCCCTCATTACCTAATGTGTATTTAAGCCCTTAGTTTCCTCCTGTCACTTGTTGTGATCTTCCTCTAGCTGTGTTTCCTGTCTGTTTGGAGTTTCCTAGCTAGTATGTTCAAGTAGCTGCCTAGATTAAGTCCCTTGCAATCTTGTTTCCTGCAGAGTCATTTGTATCCATCCATTTAACCATCAGGGTCATCTATCTAGATATAGACTTCTGTGTATCATCTGGGGGTGACAGATCATGTGCTTTTCTTCTGTTTCTTGTAGTCTGTTATCTCCAAAAGTTGATTCTGTTCATCTGGATGTAGCGTTTTCAGTAGGAGAAATGTTTCGTCACTCATCCAAGCGACTTCTTTAGTCTCATCTGACTGCAGGTTTCCCCAGTCTTATAAACAGTACATTTGCATAATGACTGAAACCAGCCCACTGAAGGACCAATGGGCTGGGAGGTCAGTTCCTTTATCATAATTATGCAAATTCTCATGACCATTGATCAACAACCACTGATCAAGGCCCACTGGTCAAAGGCCACTGATCACTGGCCATGAGTACCATTCACAGAGAGTTTGGGAATGGTTGCAATCACAGCATTGTAAGATGACGAAAGATGTACCCTCAGGCCCCCAACTTGATTCAGAGATGGTCTTTCCCTTTTCACGAAAATGGCCTCCTTGACTCCGCACTCAAACCAGCGTTCCTCCCTGTCCAGGATTTGTACAGTCTCATCATTGAAAGAGTGTCCACTGGCCTGACGAGGTAGCTCTTCTGTGTCAAGAACAGAATTCTTGCAGTTCGAATGAATAGAGGTAGTTACACTTGTTGATTATGAATGAAATCAGTACATTTGATCACCAGCCCCTAGGTGCTACTTACTTTCTTAAACTCCTATGGAAGGAGTCAGGGTGTACTTATTTTTTCAGAGGACTGCTAACTACAACATCTTAAATTTAACAAAATGAAATTCATCCTCCCATTTAATTTTGCAGTTTCAGCTGAATTGTAGCTTAGAGTCACGTGAAGCCACATGAATTAGATTCAAGTCAGAGACTAATAACGTAGTTACAATTATGATAATTACAATAATGGTGGGATAGAATATTGAAACAATAATATACTGTATCACTTGTCTTTGCAAACACACAATATAAATATGAGAGGCTACAACTACACAACAAAACACAAATAAAAAAAGACAAATGACAAATATATATAGAAACACAATTACCAGGGTGATGAGTTATGTGATTGATGCATTGCCTTTTAATGTATCAAAATCCTTTATTGAGATATTATTGTATCATGGGTTCCTGTGACTCTAATTGCTAATTCATTCTCCAAGGTAATCGAACTACACTTCTTCAGTCCAAATGATATAAGTGAAGTAATTCCATAATTTTAGATGTTTAAATCTTCCACATAAAATGAATATTTGATACAATGACTACATAGATTTTGTGATGTGCTACACAAAGACACTGTCTAAGAGTAAAAGGGGGCCTTATCTTGTATTGCTATGAGATTTTTAATAAAGTCAGTCTTTGCATGTATGTGGCCTACCTTTCACATCTTCATCCTCAATAGTTGTGTTGCTGCTATCAGATGATTCCTGCAAAGTACAGAAACCTTATTACAAAAAATTTCACATGAATAATTAATAAAATTAATAAAAATAAATGTGTTTTTTTACACACCCATAAATGCACACATATTCACAACACGCTCAAATTTCTTCATTCTACAAATCTACAAAACCTCCACACCACGTAAACCAAGTATACAAAGCCAAGCATTTGACTTTGCATCACTCCGACACAATGGACTGAGCTGTCTTAGCATAAATGGACAGAGACAGACATTTCTTAGCCATTGTTACACATAGGTTGCACAGTGGTGGTATGGTGGTTACTCTGGTAGCACTCTAGTTGACATATGAAGATTGCTAAGCCAGTGGCAGAACCATTGAGCTCCACTGATCTAAACACAGTAAGCGACCATAAGACAAAGAAACACCTCACAGGACTCAAATCTCCAGCAACTCACACTCTCTCTGTCTCCCACATGCATAAATATACAAAAAGATGCACACATTTATTAAATAAACTTCAAAAACCCTGAAAAATACAGTTTAGCCCAAATGGCTAGAGAAACAATGTGGGGACGACAATGACAAATGAAAACCAGTATAAGAAAAAAAGATGTGGACAAAAGGGAGGAGGATGTACCTTGATCCCATCTACTGGATTATGGATAACAGTAGTCTGAGGTTCCTGGAGGAAGAATGGAGAGAAAGAGAGGGGAGAAAACAGAAAGAAGTTGTGGAAACAAGTGAAGGTGTTTCATGATGGCAAAAAAAGGTTGAGAGACATAAGAGAAAGATAAGCACAGCGTAGGATGTGAGTAACACATAGAAAGATGGTAAAAATTCTGAATAGTACGTTAAAGATTGGAAAGAGTTCATGGTAAATGATGACCTTGAGACCAATAAATCAACAATTGTGAATGATAACTAAATTCTCTGTCGCATGCATTCTCTCTCATCAAAGTGATCACTTTAATCCCATTCATTTCATTATAATTTAAATAAATGCAGTTATTAATCTTGTATACAATAACTTTCAATGTATGGTAGTGTACTACATGTATGTGATTCTGCCACACATATACAGTAAGTGGTGTACAAAATTATAAAAGACTAAGTCAGGTTAACTTCATCATGGAAAGACCAAAACAATGCATCCCAAGTATTTTATCAACCAAAGCTGTTTATAACTTATGGTTAGGTGCATTTATTGTCAAAAAGTAATTTTTGTAATTTAAGTTTACTGGTTAGTTCTGAGGTCATTCTTATTACATTAATGAGTTTGTTTAGTTCAGTTTAGTTTCTTTTCTATTGGGTTCCCCTTGTGTCTTTGTCCTGTGTTCCTCTGTTTGTGTGTCCTTGTGTCTCGTCTCTCCTTCCTGTTTACATGTTTCCCTTGCTCTGTCATGTGTATCCATGTATGTTTCTTCAGCCCCTCATGTCTCACTCCCTCTCTCAAGTGTCCCTTCTAGCTCACTTGCTCGTGTTGTCACAGTGTACGTCTCGCTATGTTTCCTGTTTTATTTTGATAGTCCCGTGTTCCAGTGTGTTTAGTTTTGCGTCCTCCGTGGCCTTATGTTCATTTGTGTCAGCTGTGTTTCCCATGTGTTTCCACTTCCCTTGTTATCCATCCCTGTCTCTCTTTGTTCATTGTTGAGTCGTCTGTTTACCTCCTCACGTTTCCATGGTTCATGTCATCTGGATTTTCAGGTTTCATGTTTTAGTTTCTACCAGTTTAGCCTCCCAGCTGCACCTTGTATTAACTGTATTATAACACAGACATGTCTTCTCAGATAAACTGAAGATATATTTTCACAAAATTAAGACTGGATTTTTTTCCCCACTGAAACTGCAAAAATCTTTTAATGGCCTACACAAATTCACTTGGTTCTGAAGTACTAAGACCTGATAGATATGGACCATATTTACCATGCATGGTATGTTAAGTATTGCCCCTACTCTAAATGTTTCAAATAATAGGTGTAGTGTAAAAGTGTAAATGCAAGTAATGCGTGTGAACCAAATCTCAGGCTTACAAAAGTCCACTAAATGATAAGTAGTGATTAATTATACGTGAACTGAGAATCAGGCAAATCTACAGAAGTTTTAAAACATGGAGCTAAAAATAAACACAACATATCACTTTTATTAGCATAGAAAAGTTGTGTCACGGTTCTGGGTCATTTTGACCCAGCATTTTCAGTTCCTTATGTTTTGGTATTCTTCTGTATTATGATTTATCTTCTGATTCTTTATTGTGTTGTTTTAATTATTATTATTATAGGTTTGGTTTAGTGTCAAGTTTGCGTCTTGGTTTCCTGTTTTACTTTGAAGGTCTATGTCTTATGTGCAGTGAGTCTAGTTTTGCTTCCCTCTGTCTCGTTAGCCCTAATCTCTCCCAGCTGTGTCTCCCTCCTGTTTCCCATTCCCTGATTACACCTCTGTGAATATAAGTCCTGTGTTTTCCTTAAATTAAACCTTAAATTTTGCCTGTGTGTTCCAGTTAGTGCTTTCATGGTTTGGTTTTTGTTCTTTGCCAGCAATAAAGCTGTGGTTTTGAGTTGCAATTTTGTCTCTACGAGTCCTGTGTTTGTGTCCTCATCCCTGCCTGCCCGCACACACAGCCTTAACAAGTTGACATAGGTACCATAAATGTCAACTTTTGTTTCAAATTGATGCAAATTTTAATCAGTTTTCTTCAGTTTTTGGTTGAAAAGTGCAACGTTTCACAGCCTCCTGGCTGTAAGCCTTTTAAAGTGGTTTTGATTGGAAGTGAGACCAGGTGCATTCTCCTAGTGTTTTTAGATTTTTAAACAATTAGAGATGTGGACCATGCATTGGTTCCCCAGCGGGACTCTCAGTTCTACTGTCCTGGGGACTGTAATGTCCTGGGGACAGACATACTGACATAAGGATCAGTAGAACTGATGGAATGCAGAAACTTCTTGAGCTGTGACTGCAAGCATAAAAACAAAAATCTTCACTCGCCATGGGCTACATTTGCATCAACCATAGATGACTGCTTAACAGCAAATGTTCTGAAAATGGTCCAAATACATACAAGCATATCATCTTGAAAGGATGGTTTGCCAAATTTATGCCTGGAAAAGTTTTTGACTTGTATAGACCCATCCCAGAGGTTTGCAAATCAAGAAACAACCCAATACAAAGCTTCTTGATGTGTGACTACAACCACAGCAACAAGGTTATTTTATTATGCATTAACCAGCCAGTTAAAAAAGAAAATAAAAACCCTAAATGGATCCATTAGTACCCAGTGGGTAGTGACTCTCACTGTTTCTTTTTGTGCCTTTTGGGTTATGTATGCTTGTGTCTGGATCCTCTTAGAATCATGTTTTTATTTTTTTTAGAAAACAGCACATGCATGGACACCTTTACAAAGAATGAACACAAAGAATAATTCCAATAAGTACAACCTGTGTCAGTATTTGTTTTATTTTAAGACCGACTTACAAGGCAAGATAATGGGTTTGTTACTGGGATTGGACCTAACTGTACTCTCTTGGCAAGAAAGGGAAATGAGTTAAAAAGCAAAATTATTGAGCTGTTACTTTAAAAGTGATTGAAAACTTAGAATAACACACAAAATCATAGCAACAACCCATAGAGCTTTTCTTTTCTTTCTTTTTTTTTTTTTTTACCAAAACCATACACGTCTCCCCCTTTCTCAGTCTCTCTTTGACTCTCTCTCTCTCTCTCGCACACACACACACACACACACACACACACACACACACAGCTAGAAATATTTTGGACAGACAGAAACACGTAGAGCTGCATACCAGTGCAGCAGAGGGGATGTTGCCTTTGGGACTGGTGACTATGCTGTTTCTCGTGCTGTTTGTTTGAGGCTGTGCAGGAAACAAAAAGTATTATATTAGTACTCAGTGACCATTCTGAGATGTGACTTCTGCTGGTAGTGAAGTGGGTGGTAACTGTGTAAAAATATACAGTTAATAATAGCAGATGGCAGCAAAATTCTCCTAAGACAAAAGTAGTGTATAGAATGAAGAGTGTAGTCATTCAACTATGGATCCAAAACAGTTTCCACACTTTTTTTTTGCTACATTATTAATCAGGTAAAAAAGTTTTCAACAATCGTTCATGCTGACTCATTTCTCTATGCAGGAAAATCCAAACAGTAATCACAGCATTTTTCTTTTTCATTACTGCCCACTGGCTGTGGATGTAATCTGGCAAATGGTAAATTAAATAAATAACAGCTGATCAACTCCACAATATCTGTCAAACATGAAAAACGAGCATCTATTTTGACTCACTGCATTAGTATCTCTAATGTGTCTTCCTGACATTCAAATAGAGAAAACGTAACAGAGATGCAAAACAAACACAGAAAACACAGCCAGCCACTAGTAACATGTTAAATGTACAGCAAAAAGACTCACAGACATAACTTTTCTATTTCAATTACATCAGAAGAAACATGCAAAAACAGGAATTATTCACAGACTTCATGAATCACTGGAATTCTATATTTTCTGTTCATAATTTTCCACGGTACTGTTACTTGTAATTGATGTTGTGTTAGGCAAAAGGACAAGAAAAAAAGTCCATATGGAAATTCAGTGTGCTCAGGGGCTGAAGCTGATCTCACCCACTTTACCACTGTTGCCAAATACTAACAGCAATGTTTCGTAAAAATGCTAAAAATACTCTCAGCTATCAACTTGTGGAGTCAATGCATTGCACACTATGCTGTTTAAAAAAGGCTAGTTGGTTGCAACATCCATGGTGGTTTTCTAGCTGATGGGGAAAATGGGGAAACCGTGGCTCAGGGGGTTGGGAAGCGCATCTGTAACCGGAAGGTCGCCGGTTCGATCCCTGGGCTCTCTGTCCTGGTCGTTGTGTCCCTGGGCAAGACACTTTACCTACCGCCTACTGGTGTTGGCCAGAGGGGCCAATGGTGCAATAAGGCAGCCTCGCTTCTGTCAGTCTGCCACAGCTGCTCCATCAGTGTGTGAATGCGAGAGTGAATGAATATTGTATATATATATTATATATATATATCATGTTTAACCTGAGTAGCAAAAGACTGCAGGGGGTTGAAAGCAATAAGCCAGGAGTTAGCTGTGCTCGCAGGCTCTATCGAGCCTTGACCTCCCGGTCAGCTATTGCACTGGTGGATAACAGAGCTCTCCCAAAACGTGGAAGCACTTTTGCAAATATGTGATATTTTGATAAATTAAGTAGATATTTGAGCATAACACAGCTACATTCTCGCCTGAACATATCTTAAAAGGTTATTTTGTGACCCAGAAAGGGTAGTCTGGGGAAAAGGAGGATCGCATTTGTCGGCCATGGTTGTCGGAGCCTGTGCCTACTTGTAAGCGCGGCAATGGCGGAGGAGCGCGGCTAAAAACGTATTACTTTTTCTGGGTCACAAAATAAACTTTTAAGATATTTTCAGGTGACAATGTAGCTGTGTAATGCTCAAATATCTACTTAATTTATCAAAATATCACATATTTGCAAAAATGCTCCAACGTTTTCAGAGACGTCCATTTTTGTTTTTGTGGCAGCTTTTGAACATCTATGGCATCTATTAATGTCAAATCTAGACTTTCTAGACTTTTATTTAACAACATAAGCAAACTCTATGTTACAATAATTGCACAGCCATTAAGGATCAAATCAGTTTCTGAAAAATGTTTTGCTTTTTCTCCCTCTGCTTGCTTCTTACTGTCTTTGAGGCTCGGGACCAGCACTCCTGTTGTTGGACAGAAAGACATCAACTCAGTGGTAAGTATTTTGGTTTTCCAATATATTAGCAACTGTCAATGACATTTATATTAATCAGGCTGAACTTTAATCATACTTCAGATCAGCCTGTTTTACTTATTGTTTTATTTGTGCTTTGGTTTGGGGAAGTTGTTTCTTTACTGATCTTTTCTTGTCTTCTGTTATTAGACTTGAGATATGACTGCACTGTGCTGTTGCTGTTGACTCGTTAATTCTACAAGACATGATGTAAGTAAACAAACAACAACAGTTTGGTCTGCATTTCTTGAAAGATCACATCCCCCAAACTTAGTTTAGAGGGTCTACACTGTATATAGTGAAGTCTGCAAGTTTTCTAACAACAAAATTTGTTTTGTGCCCAAATCATTTTGCACATCATTAGAATGAAAGTTATTGGCCATGTTTGCATAGCCCTTTTTAAAATGATGCTTTCATGACATTATTGTGTGTTGGGTGGTGGTCACAGCTATCCAGACTGACAGTGGGATATTGAATGTCACCTCTCCGGTGGGGAGGGAGCCTGAGTAAATTGGAGACTGTTTTATACCAAATGCAGAAAAAAATGTTTTAAGAAAGCAGTTAAGTTCATGTTCCAAAAAATATGATTGTTTGCTTGCAGGACAACAGGAGAGATGAGTCCTCCGTCACAGATGGTGTGGTCAGTGAAGATGGTCGCCTGCAAGTTCAAGCTCATTGCATCTCCAACCAACATCCACTGCCACTGTACTTAAGGGAAGTTAAAGACTTTCTTCTGCACCTACATTTGGATCACCTCGATCCATGACAGTCATTCAGGCAGTAATGCCTGGACTGGAAACAAGCCATCCTTAAAACATTACAACAATCCAGCTCATGTGTTGGAATGCAAAACAAATGTGTTGTTTAAATTAGAGACTCTTGTGACAGAACAACAAATATTTTATTTTGATTATATAAGTAAGTACAAAACAAACTTGTGGTAGGCCTAAACTTATTTTCAGAATAATTACATCTGAGACTTTGTTTTATTGTGAGATTATAACAGTGATGGCAATATAATTGTTTGTTGTTCAGCAGAACAGTGTCCAGTATGTTGGCTGTTATACTTTGTTGTGTTTGAAAATAAAAGTTGGGCTGATTTTAACATCATTACAAAAAGTGTTGTTAATTATTTTTAATCACATTCAGGTTACCACAAATTGTTTTTTCAATTTGTAAAACCACATTGAAGGTCTCTGTTTCCTTTGTCACCAGCCTGTTGAGGGTCACTGATGCTGGCTTCCAGCCACATTACCGGAGCATAGCCTTCTAGTCAGTCTCCACAACTGCTTCATCTCTGCCACTGGCCTCCAGGCTGGGCCTCAACCTCAGCATTGAACTTTGCTGGAAACTTATACACACAGACCAGTACCTACTCTTTGACTTGTACCACCCTCTGCAACAAAAGCTTGGCGTAATCAGTATCCTGTAACACTGGGCAGAAAACATTGCCTTTAAGCCAAAAGGGAAAGAAAAAGAACACATACATTAAGAAAGCTCTTAAAACATCCAACTTATCCCAACTGAGCTTTTAGTTTGAACTTTCAAATCAGCACAGATGCACAAAAAAGAAGGTCAGAACACCAACTAGGAAGAAACAAAATGACAAACAGAACAAACAACATAGTGCTGTGCAGTGCAGTGAGGAGTGCTCAGACTTCTAGACTGGAGAAACCAAACAGCCACTTCATAAAAGGACAACCTAGACAGGACAAGGCTCAGAATAATAACACATTTGCACTTAAAGTGCATAAAGTGCATTTAACTTAAACCTAAATAGATTGCTTACACAAACTTATATACAGGTAAATGGATTGGTTCTTAAGGAGCACCTTTCTACTCTACTTGAGCACTGAAAGGGCTTTGTACAAAATTCCTCATTTATCATTCAAGCTGGTGATGGCTCACCAACCGGCTATAATAATAGTAGATATTAAGCAGAAAAAGGACACAGTGATAGACGTTGCTATACCAAGTGATAGCAAGATCAGGCAGAAGGAACCCTTAAAATACATTAATTTAAAGATATTGTAATTGTCAGGATGTCTTTTGCCCAGCAACTCACAAAATTGCTTGTTGTGAAGTTTACTGTTTATTTCTTTCAAAAGTTATAAGAAACAATTACCAAAAATAATACTGAACAGTACATGCAACCTTAAAATACTGTAAATATCTTGTCATTAGGGTTAGTTACGACACTTACGTGTGAAGCTTTAAAAAAAGTATATTTACAAAAAAAAGCTGGAAACAAAGAGGAGATGTGGAAGTTATAATGAGAGATAGTGCCTGTGCCTGTGCCAATGCCAGAATGCTAAAATAGCTCCATGGTTGTTTATGTACATTTTACATCATGGTCCAGCAAAGGACAAGCTGTGGTTGTGTAATGATAGATTAATCATCTGGTGGGAAATAATCTGAGATTACCAATCTAAACCCCTAAGAAGGGAGAGGAGGGGTTGTGCAGAGGATGAAAAAGAGAAGAGAAGCTGAAGGAAAATGAAGACATGTAGGATATGAAGAGTGACATAAGGAAACAGGTCAGGAGGAATGGAAGAAGAAGGGCTTCTGTCTAATGCTTCGTTGTCGGTGGCAACACTTTCCTATTTGTTAGTGATTTATTAAGTTGCAGTGATTTTTTTTCCAATCAGAACCACTGTACGATTCAAGTGTTTTAGGCACTTGTGACAGAGATCTTTAAAATACATTGTGCAGGAAGAAAATCATTATGTTTTGCTACACATAAATACAGAATTACTCTGCCACATTGGACAAGGTAAGCTTCCCTTCCAAGCAAGTCAGTTGACACAGAGGTCTATCGAAATCAAAAACATAACTGCTAAATGTTTTACTTATTTTTAAATGTATTCATTTGTTACAAATTCAAGACATATATTCCAGTTATCAGACACTTAAATAAAAAAACTGTGGATTTTGATACCAAATGTTTATAATGTAGGATAAGCGGCAGCGAATGGATGGATGGATGTTTATAATGTTGTGTGAAATTTAAAAACTGACAAATTTACTCCATCATCTAAGCAAGTTGTCTTTCTGTGTGACAGAGATACATCTCACAAGAAAGCACATTATACATGCTTCTCTAAGTCATTATCATTCAAAGGCATAGTTGATTCCTAGGTGACCCAGAGTTTGAGTTTTTTTGTCTGGACTTGTACTTTTTGTAAGGAGGAGATAATATCTGCTGATATTTTATATCGACACATCATTTAATTTAACAAGACATTATCTTCTGTTATTTTGGAACAAACAAAGAAAAATAAATAAATAAAGTTAAACTATGAGCTGTGTGAGACACATTATAGGGTAAATACACTACAAATTTCACCCTGCTTAAATAAAATCAGATCTATTTGGTTGAATAACTGAGTGTATCCAGCATTTATCAAAAGTATGAGGAAGTACAGGAGTCGCTGCATGGAAAGTACCATCGACAAATAAAATAAGTAGCTGACATCAAGAAATCCTACCAGTGACTAGAAAAGGCCAGTTTAAAGGAGTTTGAGTTTGTCTTGGTTTGGTCTTGTTCATTCTTTTAGGAATTATGCAATTCTTGTATTCAGTTTGCGTGCCCTGCTACTAGTCCTTAGTTCATTGAATTTTGTTCCCTTTCATGCTCTGTTTGTCCTCTTTGTCCTGTGTGTCCTCTGTGTGTCCTCCCCAGCACCCCCTGTGTGTAGTCAGTTGTATCTGGTTGCAAATGTAAAGTTTTTGTCTCTGTCTTGCCTCCATGTTTCTCTTGCCCTCTCTCTCTGTCCCGCACGCTATCTTTCTCACTCATTCTCTGTATTTAGTCAGTCTGATCTCAGTGTTTGTTTTCTCTGTCTTCCTGTGTCTGGTCCATCTGTTTCCTGTTTTATTCTGACAGTCAGTTGTCCTGTGCACATCGTTGCATGCATCACATGCTGATTTGACACTCTGATTATGGCAGTACAGCAACAGGCCCTAAGCACCAGATGCACAACCAGGTCGCTGGGACAGTGTACAGGAACATCTGTGCCACATACAGACTAGCAGTCTGTCAGTCATAATGAGAGACACCACCAAAGGTGGAAACAACAGCACTAAGATCTTGTGGGACTTTGGTTTCCAGACAGAAAAGCACCTGTTTGCCAACCAACAACACATAGTGGTAGCTGACAAGGAACAAAAGACAGCAACATGAGGAAGAAGGAGCATCCGAAAACAGAGGAATATCAGGGGCTGAAGGAACAGCTGGAGCAGACGTGGAAAGTAAACTACAAAGTGGTCCCAGTGGTAATATGAACACTAGGAACTGCAACCCCAAAACTGGAAGAATGGCTCCAGCAGATTCCAGGAACAACATCAGAGGTCGCTGTGCAGAAGTGTGACCTAAACTGATCACTCACAGTTTACTACAAGCCTCATTTACCCATTCACACACACACAATGGATACTGGGGGCAAAATGGAGTTCTTGCCAGGTGCACTTCAACATTAACAGTGGTGGAGCTGCATACTGAACCACCAACCGTATGACTGCGAATAACCCAACCTACCTGCTGAGCCACAGCTGTCTTTGAGTGCATTACATGTGACTGTGTCTATATTCTGAGTGCTTCATGCATTCAAAATGAATGGTGCCTTCACAGATATCCACTTTATTTATGTCATGTGTATTAATGCACTCCTATACATTAGAGATACTGGCTTTTAAACTTAAAACAAGCTGGATCATCCCTCTGCTCTAGCACAGTGGATGTGCTAACCATAATTTTCTTAAAGAATTTTACATTTTGACAGTTGGCACATTAAAATTTTAACTTGCTTTATCAGCAATGAACTATATTTACTGACAACGGTTTTCAGATTTCCACATACTTTCCAATAGCCAAAAGTGCATTCTTAATGCAGGGTCATTTAAGGTTGTGAATATCACAGCCATTTTATACTGGGTTTTCAGCCTTGTTCCTTGCATTTGCTTTTGAATAGTAATAATACAGTCACCAAATTCTTTGTGAGAAACCTGTTCTTAAATGGTTGAACCCCTCATCATCATTATGATCATTCTGAAGGTCTGACACTCAGTAGGGTGTTTGTGTTTTTACGTTTAATCACTATATTGGCCCATTGTCAGTTAACCTAAAAAAGTTGTTGGATGTTCCACCAATTCCATCTTTTTAATATGTTTCCTGACATGTTTTCTGGAATACAATTTAAAACAACTTTGGAGACCTTCCCAAACATGTTTTCCCCTGTTTTAATATTTTTAATTAAATTAAAAGGATAATGTGAAAGGATAATAGAAAAGTCTAAGAAAGAAAACAATACAGCCATCACAGACACCCAAAAACAATATCTTCCAAAAAATTAAAGTGAACGCAATCGTGCTTTAAAAAGATCACCCCGAATATTTTGCATCTGCCTTTGACCAAAACATTTACGGATTAATAAAAGTAGTAGAAGTATGGAAGGGCAGCCAAGAATATAAAGAGGAAACACTGCAGATGAAAATGAAGAGGATGACCTAGCTTACCTTGACATCAGCCTTCTTGTTGAGGAGACTCTTGGCTGCTGCAGAGAGGCAGAACGACACACCCTCAGATGGTAGAGTACACATTATTTACCTTCAGATGACCACTGCTTTGTAATCTGCTCACACAAATGCAGATCCACATCCGCGGTCATTCATGCATGCATGCAGGCACTGGCTTAAAAGGAAAAAAAAAAATCACCTGCTTGTCAAAGTGCACAAATAAACGTGAAGAGTTACAATGCCTATCCTCCCATCCACTACCAGTAGGAGGAGGGGGAAAAGGAATTTACCCCTCCCTCTGAAAAAATGGAAAATTCTTTCCCTGCTTCTTAAAAAGCAAATGAATAAAATGTGCAAAAACTCACACATATATTAAAAAGAATTCTCCATCCTGCTAGCACTTCCTGACCCTGATCCATTGCCCAAAGCATTAGATAAGCAGAGGGCATCAAACACGAGGGAGGGGGGAGAAGTCAAACTAATTCTCTGTATAATCCAAATACACTCTCTCGCACCGCTGCACGCACAGGCATAGATAGAAGGGGGATTAGGAGCGAAAGCATGAGGGAAGAGGAACAGAGATGCAGGTATATGATAATGGGTTTGTTAATCTGAAGAGTAGGCTGGATTAATTCACAGAGTTCACTGATGGGCAGGAATTAGTCTGGGATGATGTGGAAAAAATAAAGTATGTGTTTTGCTGCTTAAATGCTGATATAAAAAGGAAGAAACAGCTTAAAAACACTCCAGTTCTGCTGACATTAATCTTTTATCATGTTGGAGCTCTGAGTGGATGTGTGATCCCCAACCTAAAAGCAGCACTGAACAGTTACTGCACTCCACATTTAAAATGTGATAACTAAACTCCCACTTATACACCACAGTGCATGCTATTTGTCTGTACAAGGAAAGAAAAGTCTGTAATACTCTTCCCTTCAGAGGAGAAATGAGATTGCTTACCTTGGCAAACAGTTAAAGAAGCAATAAGGGTGAGGAAGAGGAGAGAAAGATTTAGGAAGAGAGATTAAAACAAGCTGAGGGATAGAGCTAAAGGAGTGTGTGATGTTGTGACCCTGGGAGATTTCCGTTTAATCACATCTGCTCCTGCCTCAATGAGGGGAAAGGATGTAAAGTTTTAAAAGCTGCAGGGAGAAAATGCTAAAAGATGTGCTTGCGAGATGTGTTTACCTTGTTCCACGATACCAGCTGTGGTTCCTGCTACAGCGCTGACAGCAGCAGGGGCTGTAGTCTGACGGCCCACTGAAAAATACAGAGTATCATTAACAGTACCAGTCAAAACTTTAATACTACTATGTGAATGGATCAAAACTAAAAAATAAGACGTATGGGTTTGTGTAGAAAGAAAGCATAACCAAAACGACTTTATATATGGGTGATATTGTATTTTAATGCCAAATCTGTTTCAAGAACAGCTTTGCATATTCTTCAGTCTTCAACTAGCTTCATGAGATCATCCCCTGAGTTTAAGCAACAACTTTGAAGAAATTCCCAATTGCTGATCACTTGTTGGCTGTTTTTCCTTCAATCTGTGCTCTTAATTTATCATAATCTCACTTGACTGTCGGTCAGGGATTGTGGAAGTCAGATCATCTGATACAGCCCTCCATTATCCTTGTTATTGTTCACACAACTCCCACGGGGCGTCTTGGTGTGACTTTACTCATGGTGCTACTGAAAAAAATGATGTTCGTTCTATCCATAAACAAGAGGGGATGTTGTGTTACTGCAGGATGTTATGGTACTTATGCCAGCCACGAATCTGTCTACAGACTGGAGAAATTGCATTGCTTCATATGGCCACTTGAGGCTGACTTCAAAAGTGAGCCAATCCCCACAAACTTCCATGTTATAATGCCCAACTTTACAAGATAAATGAACATATTTGCAAGCTATTATAAAAATAATTATGTCTCCCCATTTCATAAGAACTGTATGTAAACAGCTTATTCTACTAGTGATTCTTGTTTTGAGTATTTGGTGCCCCTGGAAAGGACATTGGAAATTTCAGCAGGAAGCACCAGAAGATAACCGTTGCCCAACCATTGTGAACTTAGGAACCAGAAATCTAATTTTTGGCTTTTTTTTTCTACTCATTTTTGTCACGTTGGATTATAGGCTCAAATGAGCTGGAGGCCTTTGTTCTGAGTCACAGCTTCCCCATTTGAACTTTACTGGGCACAGGATAGAGCGGATCTCTTTCCTGATCAGTGCATACCCTTTCTCCTTACTCACATTCTTCTCAACACCTGTACCAGAAATCAGCATTAGCATAGGATAGGTTAGTTAAATTAGGATAAAAGTCTGGTGAATTCATCAAGTGACTGTTACTATTTGATTAAGCTTTTGCCAGTTCTTTTCCTGGCCACTAAAGAATAACCTGGTTAAATTTGCCATGTGCATGAACCATAGTGTAGAGCTGCTGTTAAAAGGCAGAATCTCATAATTGACCTGCAGGGCTACTCAATAAAGCATTTCATCAGTAGATAGCAGGATCGACCTCCAGAGGTTATCAGTTAAAACCAGGTGAATCTTCTCAACTCCGGCTCGGTAGTCTGGCATTACATGTTGGTCAATATCCTTTGGAATCAGAAGCTTTGATCCTTGAAGAGCCAGTCCACAACCGCACTATAGGGATAACTGGTACAAATGTAACTCAAAGAGTCTACAAACCCATATGATGTTGTCATGCCAGATGAACCATGACATTGTGACATTACCCATTGGTTAGTAAAGTCCTACTGCAAAGCCTCAAGCTGAGCTATCTTGGTCTTATGCAACTGGATGTGACATTCAATACGGTTATCTGACAGAGAAACAGAAGAACACTGCTTGCTCACAGACTAGTCACTTGTCAATTGCATGGTAAAAAAAACTGTTTTATCCTTCTTTTTAACTCTAATGGTGATATAATTAAGAAAATAAGCATTGTAGTGAATTCAATACGATTTAAATGTAGCTATTGATACCATAGAGTCATCAGGAAAGTATTTACAGCCACAGATTAAGGGATGGGAAGAATAGGTGTTTAAAGCACGCCCACATTACCTCCACTTTATACACCATGTTTTTATATAGTCTGGTTTGAAATAAATCATTTTTACCTTACCTTAGGGTGCTGTCTGTTCATTAGAACTAAAGCTAAAAAAATGTTACCTGACAGAAAGCAAGAAAAATACAAAAACACCAAAGTTCACTGACGAGACTTTTTTTCAGGTGTTGGAAGTATTCAACAGGATTCATCGACCTACTTTTGCAGGTTGATGAACACTGTTTGTAATTAACTTGCTAGCAATTTGATGATCTTACGGTGGCCCTGAGAGGCTAAACGGACTGCAACTTCAGAAAACACTTGAAAAAGAAAAATGCTGCAAAAAGAAAAACACTTGCAAAAAGAAAAATGCTGCAAAAAGAAAAAACACTTGCAAAAAGAAAAATGCTGCAAAAAGAAAAACACTTGCAAAAAGAAAAATGCTGCAAAAAGAAAAACACTTGCAAAAAGAAAAACACTTGCAAAAAGAGAATGCTGCAAAAAGAAAAATGCTGCAAAAAGAAAAACGCTGCAAAAAGAAAAATGCTGCAAAAAGAAAAACGCTGCAAAAAGAAAAATGTTGCAAAAAGGAAAACGCTGCAAAAGCACACACAACACAACAGAAATAGGAAAAAAGACAACGGAAATGTTTCTGGGGAGACAATAACCGGACGGACCAGTTGCACGAACCAAAACATGCTAACAAGTGCACTGGTGCTGTGTCCCAATTCAGGGTCTGCACGCTTGAAGTACGCATTTTAAGTGCGATTACGTCACCGGCACGCGACGACGGCTGTCCCAATTCGAAGTGTACTTCAAATGCATACTCCAAATGCGCCGTCGATTTCCCCAAATATCAAGCGTGGTCCGGTGCACGCTTCGTGGTCCCATATATCCCACAATTCATAGCGCGGTGGTGGGTGTGGATAATTTTGCCGCAAAATATGGCAGAAGGGAGCGGCCGAAGAGTGAACTGTCAAAAGTAAGTACTGAATATGACGTCACTTATTTATGTGCGAATGTTTAATAACGAAGAACATTAAAACATTGCTGTTGGCCACATATCGGCAAAGTTATGTGACATTAGTGATGTTTGTACTTTCAGCCTCTCTCTCTCTCTCTATATATATATATAAATATATGTATATATATATATATATATACGTATATATATATATATATATCATAATAATCTGACAATACTATAATATTGGCCATATTATATTTATATTACCACAGTGAGATGATTTTAGTCTCATGAACAACAAGAGCTAATTGTTATTTACTCACTACTCTTGTAATGACTGTTCAGTACAGAAATGAAGCCCAACAATCATGTTTTACAGTCCCATGGTCTCAGCCTCAGATACTCAACTAATCAAAGTGATGTCATGACAAAAATGAATGACCAACAAAACATTTTTTTTCTCCTTCATTTATGTCACACAATCTCGCGTTTCTCTCGGTTAGTATCATGGTTGCTAGGCAGCCTGAACAGCGCGACGAAAACTAGACCGTCCCATTTCACAAGCCTCTCACTTCCTCACTTCTCGTACTTATAGTACGCACCGTACGTAGTACGCGTAGTGCGCACACTTCAAGCGTGCAGACCCTGAATTGGGACACAGCATGGGACTGGGAGACACTTCAACGAAGTGGAAGCGGAGCGGCCAAAGAGTAAACTTTCAAAAGTAAGTTCTGAATATTATGTCACTTATTTATGTGCAAATGTTTAATAATGAGGAACATTAAAACATTACCGTTGGCCACATGCCGGCAAAGTTATGTGACATTAGCGATGTTTGTACTTTCAGCGTTTACTTTGTTTTAAAGTCTTTACTTTATACGCCGTTCGATAGTCAACCTTAATCTTACAGAGAATGTGATGATTTTGTGGATAATTAAAGTCAGTCATATATCCACAAACACAACAGGCTGAAAGTCAGTGATGCTGCTCGGTTTGCAGTCCTGAATATCACAGCACAAGCAGGATTCACTGCACTGTTAATGTTAGCTAAGTTATATTGCTGCCTCTGTTCGGTGGTGTTGAGCCAAACGGAATTTAACATGTGTTTGAACGAGCTGACGGTTCACTGTTAAGCTGAAAGAAAGATGCTTTAATCACAGGAGTCACACATGTGTCCACTGTACCAGCTGGGAACTCTTCTTGTTTAGCACTCGTAATAACACAAACACTAAATCCTTCTGTTTGTAGCAGTGTATACACCTGAGACTGTCACCTGTGTGTCTGTCCTGCACTCTCTCTCTGTTTCTTTCTCTCTGATTGTGGAATAAAAGTATGAACATGTATTTATAAGTTACACTTGTGTTTGAATCCTGCAGCTTATCACACATTTGATTTCCATGTGTCACAACTGCAAGTGTCCAGAGTGAGGACAGACTGAGGGACCCACTGCTGCACATCATCTGTGAGGCTTTGCACCCCTGATGATCCACCAGGACAAACTCAGCAGTGTGTGAGGAAGAGGAGGAGGAAGAGCCAGCAGCAGCTGACAGATGGAGAGAATAGACAGACTGTTCCCTGTTTGTGAAGGACTGCTAGGAAAGTTTAACATAACTAATTGTCTGTCCTGAATCAGTCTTATTAGGTAATGTTCAAATAATTTGATCATTCCAGTGTTTTCAGTGTGGGAGAAAGTACTCAGGGCCTTCAAGTTACACACTATGAAAGGCAGCAACAAGTTTAATGTTCAGAAACCTAAAGTATGTATCAGCAGCAGAATGGAGCTAAAAATAATTGTTTGTTTCAGTTCTATGAAGCTTTGAGTATTTTGGATTAGTAGTACTGCTGTGTTTGTTGCATCATATCGCAAGTGTTTTTCTTTTTGCAAGTGTTTTCTGAAGTTGCAGTCCATTTGGCCTCTCAGGGCCACCGTATGATCTCCACAAAATGCACTTTGTAGCACTAGAAATAAACGATTGTGTTAAGAGTTATAATTTTGTATGTTTGGGGAAAATGTAAAAATAAATATTTGTATATCAGTCGTTCTTAGTTTTATAGTTTTTCTTAATATACAGTTTGTTAAATGGTTCTAGTCCTACTAACTGTAAGTCAAAATGTGATTGGTTAAAAAAAAGAATTATAGTTTTTAGCCAGTAATTCTTTCATTTTAAAGGAAATCTGATACACAACAAATACAAAACATGTTGCAAAAAATATTTGGCTTTCTCTAGATTTGCTAGTTAAGCAAATCGGGTCAGGCCAGTGAGTGTTCATTTCATTTTCTTAACACTACTATTAGCTTCTTTATGGATTTCAGTGACTTAGCTTTTGTCATTTATCATAAAAGAACAAAGTGACAAATAAACAAGATTTAGTTATATGTGACACTGACACAATATAATTACAGCTATGTTGGGTGAGCTTTTAAATAAGACAAATCTTTACCATAGCATCTCCCATGAGCCTGTTATGTGTTAATGTGTGTTTTGTGTGTGTCTGTGTGTGTGTAGGTGTAAATTTTTGAAGAGATGGCATGTCACCTCTCCTCATCACCTGTGTCTTTTTAAAGAGCAACACTCACCAGAGAAGTTCCTGGAGACAAGCATGGTAGTAAGAATGGCACCCTGATGAGGAAGAACACAGAAAAGCATTATAAGAATCCACCCTGAAACCTATTTAATATGCTGGTGTTGTGAATTAACTTTTAAACTGATACTGTATGTATCTTGTATCAAAGATCATAAGCTGGATGAATGATCACTACAATTAAATAAAATATGGATACACAAATAACATGGATATGGGTAACAGAAGTGGAGATGGTGTCATGAGAGACAGACACTTGATGAATAAGAGGTATAACAAACTGTCCATAACTGGGGCTCTAGGCTGCCCAAAAAAGGTTCACAGGTCTGGCCGAAAAGATATGCCAAAAGAATAAATGGCCTGTTCTCTAAAGACCCATGCAGTGCATAATCTCAGCTGCAAAGAATAGCTCAAGGGCAGATCCACACAAAAATGAAACTGAGCAATACTGAAAGAACCACTGGGAGAGAGAGAGCAACATTGGAAAATACCAAGAACCAGTAACCATTGGCTGAAGAAGCTAACTAGAGGGTCAAAGGACCGGGTATTGGTTGATAAAGCTGTACAACAGGATTCAAAGAGCAGACAGACCAATCTTACAAATAAGCCTATATCTCAGTGCCCTCCACATGGGTACTGGTTCGATTGGCACTGTGTACAAGATACAATAAAGTGCTAATAGAATAGGCCAGCACTCCCCAGGATGACAATAAAGTGCTGGACACCAGCCAGGACATCCATGGTTTGTCAGCCTGATTGGAACCATGATTTCACCTCTTTTAGAAGTGAAGAAGCTTCTCGGATGAGAGGTGAAATGTCTTCAAGAAACGTAAAGAAGTCCAGTCGCTTTTTTTTACAAGCTCCTTAGACTATGATGACCTGGATAATTGAGAACCTGAAAAGAAAGGGCTAGCCAAAGGGCTCAATTTTGCCATTTCTCCACAACAGTCGCCCAAATTGGACCTGATTACAACCACGGAAACCGCCATAAGGGTTAATAAATTAACACAAACAGAAGCAGAGCAAATCAGGATGAAGGTTTCACACTCTCCAGTGCAAATGTTCCCCCGTCTAACCTCACAATACAAGAAAAGAAGAAAATCTCTGAGCAAAGACCATAACATCACCATGTTACCAGGCTACAAGGGCAGGTGCACTGTTGTTCAAAACACAATGGATTATCACACGAAAATTACTACGTTGACAGTTGGATATACCAATACCTATGAAGCCTTAAAACGAAACCCCACAAGCAAATACAAAAAGAATGTCATGAGTTGCTTACAAGAACTGGAAAAGGATGAAGTTATTGACTGTCCTACTTACCAGCGGCTATACCGAGGGGAAGCTATACCCTGTATTTACAGACTTCCAAAGATCCCCAAAGAAGGGGTCTCACTCAGACCCATTGTTATCAGTATAAACTCAACCACCTACAACATTTCCAAACACCTTGCCACCATGCTAGCACCCCTTGTTGGAACACCCCCAATCACATCGAAAACTCCACTGACTTCACCAACAAGGACCAAAAACTTACAGTTGATCCAGATGAAACCATAGTGTCTTTTATTGCGATCTCTCTGTTCACTTGCATATCTACAATTGAGGCAGTGGAAACTGTCAGAAAACAACTACAACAAGACAGCTCCTTGGAAAACAGAACCAGCTTCACCCCAGATCAGATTTGCACACTGTTAGACTGCTTTACCACCACATATTTTAAATACAGTGAGGGTTTTACAGACAAAAACATGGATGTGCCATGGGCCTCCGGTGTTACCTATTGTAGCCAGCCTTTCCATGGAGGAAGTGGAAAGCAAGGCTCTTGGCTCTTTTAAAGGGACAGCACCAAGCCACCGGTACACATGAACTGATGACACCTGGGTCAATATCTAAATCCAAGAATTACAATCCTTCACTGCTCACTTCAACTTAGTGGATTGAAACATAAAGTTCACGAAGGAAGACAAAAAGGATAGCATTGTGTTTGGTGGCTAATCGAAGCCTTACATCACTCCCACACTGTCAAGCTTATTGCGACATTTGTGGTCTAGTCTTCAGGCCAATCAGCCTCCACTCCGCGTACTTTAAATCTCACTGCTCATCCATCATTTGCCCTTCCAGGTGCCTTCTAGCAACCCACACCCTCCACATCTCCGCCTTACCCAAGTCATTCAGTGACTCATCAGAGTCTAATCTCCAAATAACATAATTGTATTCTGTATATCAATAAATCATGTTCAATTGTTTCTAATGATATCTCCGAATTGAACTGCCTTTGTTTATATTGGAAACATGTCGCGTTTGACCACTGAGCTCACGTTTAAATTTCATATTTGCCTTTTTTTGTTGACCCTAAGTTTTGCCAAAGTTTTGCCAAGAGAAATAGACTGAGCAGCCTATTAACAAATATCCTATAGTATACTATTATATAATAAGCTCAAGTTATTAATGTCCAGTTATTTAAAAATCAATACCTATTATCCATTACCTACTCCTACATAATGTCTCTGTGATAACAGTAAACATCCCCCGTGCCTCCCTTATCATTTTACTGCACTACAAACTTCTTAAGCTATGTTTAAAAAGGAAAAGAGATCAAATATATCACATATACCACTTAATAATTAGTATGACTACAGTAGGGAGGGGCAAATTGTTTTTATAGCTACTGTAGCTCCTTTTAAAAAATCTGAAATCAGTTCAAAACTGGTAGACATTAAGCTAGAGTAAGGGTTTCCTCTTTTCTCCTGAAATCAGAGATACAACTTCTTTTTGAACCATCAAATATTTTCACACCTTGAGTTTCCTCCTGGCATTAAATTTCTTCAGGCACTCGACGGTCTCCTGTCTGTGCATCATTGAGGCCACCGTTGAGCGTTGCTGTGGGGAGACAGAGAAAGAGTTGCTGAAAATAAAATGTTACAAGAGCAGCTGTGACAGTGATAGGTTTATGTGGGCAGGAGCTGCCAGTGAGATTCTGCATTGGTGAAATGTGTTAATTCTGAGGCCCCTTAGGTAACAAAATTTCAGCAAAACTTCAGGATAAAGAGATTCAACTTGGCTTTACAGTATCCGCACAATACATTCTGTTTCATTGCAGAGATAATGATATGGTGTTATGTTAAGGATTTAGATCTTTGACTTAGCTAGTGATTTTGTTGCATTTTGGGCCAATTTCTCTCAAATTTTACATTTGTCATTCTTACTAACTATTCCTGCAAACATCTCAGGTACTGGGGTTTATGACTTAAACTGATGAAGACAGTCAAGAAAAATATTGTTTTACAAATTATAAATGGAAAATACTGTAAATGTAACTTTTTTTTCTTGTTGCTATGATCATATTTTTCAAGATATTGTGCCAAAGTTTTCTTGCATAAACTGGCAAAAGTTCACTTAAAACTCCAGTGAATACAATTGCCTAAGGGAATATTTTTCTTTTCCAATGAAAGACAAGTGTTACAGATGGACGTATCACTGTAACTAGTGTTCAGTCTAATGGTTATGTATGAAATGTAAATTCTAATTAGATATATTAATTATATATAATTATATATATTAAATCCTAATGCATAAATGCATCTATTATTATCTGTCATAAAAACAAAACAGAAGTAAAAATTAACTTTGTAAAAGAATTTAATTGATCAAATAATACATTTGACATAAACTAGTTTTAAACTGAAAAGTACTGAATTCATTGAATTAAACTGACATTTTTATACCCCAAAAAATTACCAACAAAACATGGTAGCACCAAAGCTCATTTAGAGAGCAACTGTGTTTCTGATCATTTTATTACAGTCAAAACAAGTCATTTAATTCATTTAACTGTATCCATCCATCCATTCGCTTCCGCTTATCCTTTTCAGGGTCGCGGGGGACGCTGGAGCCTATCCCAGCTGTCATAGGGCGAGAGGCGGGGTACACCCTGGACAGGTCGCCAGTCTGTCGCAGGGCCAACACACAGGGACAGACAACCATTCGCACTCACATTCATTCGCACATTCACACCTTTAACTGTATTTTCCTTCTAAATCTTGTATCAAAAAACACGTTTATCAAAAAGTACTTTTCCTGGAAGAAAAGTATTCCATTGGGCTCAAGCTTGTGTTTTTAGTTAAGAATCCAGAGTCTCTTGAATTGTTACATTAATCAAAGGCCCTTGTAAGATGGCATTTATTTACAGAGCATCAAGCTGTGATTTATTGCCAAACAAGTTGAACATTTGTACTCTGCGATATATTTTTATTAAACACACTAACACACTGTTTAATATGTCAATTTACTCTACTTTAAACATAATTGTAATTTTCTAGACTTCTTTGGGGAGTCTAGAGATTTCTGCAGGAATTTAACTTATCATGTGGAACTCAGGTCTTGGTTGCTGAAGGTTAATAGGTTGAACTTTTGCCTGTCTATGGAAAAAAACATATTCAAGATAAGCTGACCTGTCAGCACATATTTGCACATGTCATATTTGGCAGTTTTAAGCACATGTTCTCATAGTTGCTGATAGAGGATTTGCAAATTACAAATTGCTTGCTAGTCAAATCAGGAGCTGTGAAATATTGTTTCCTGTCAGTTTTAATAGGATGGTGGATGTGTATATGCTACTTACGCAGACCCATGGGTGCTTCAGAGCCTCCTGGGCAGTGATTCTCTTGGCTGGATTAATAGTAAGCATCTGGTTGATCAGATTTTTAGCCTCGGGAGTCACTGTGTCCCACTCTGGGGAGGGAAACTAAACCAAACACACACCTAAGCATGCCCACATATACAATAAAAATATGTACCACATCTCATTTAACTTAAAGAGAAACAGAGATGAGAAGCTGACTAACATCATATGCTCCAGCTTTGATCTGTTGGTAGAGTTTGTGTTGGTCCTCGTCCCAGAACGGAGGGTACCCAACCAAAAGGATGTAGAGGATCACACCTACACACATAAACAGCCATTGTTTGAGTGCCAAGAACAAAATTGGCAGAGGTGGTGCTGAAAATAGAAAAAAAAAAACCTACCACATGCCCAGATGTCTACAGGTTTACCATATGCTTCTTTCCTCAGCACTTCTGGAGACAAGTAGCCAGGAGTACCTGCAAAGCCTACACACGAAAACAAAAAGCAACACAAATGAAGGCTCTGTTTCTTGGCGAAAGTACAGAAAAGAATGCATTTTTAAAGGTTCTGCTCCTATCCTTTAGATAACCTCTTATTTTGGTGCTTAACTTTTATAGTTTGATTTGTCTTTTGTGATACCTTTAAAAGGCAGTGGGGCAGCTGTGGTTCAAATGGGTTGTCTACTAATCAGAACGTCAGGGGAAACGTTATCCCTGGGTTGAACTCCAAGTTACGGCCAGTCAAGTGGTATCAATTCCTTTATACTACAGGAACTGCATGCATGCTCTGCCAACAGGAGGCTGGACATTATTGTTCATCAGGAGGAACCAAGGACCCACTGCACCAGCACAGGATCTGCCAATTGGTTGAAGGATCCCAATATCTTCTGGCAGTCAGTGTGGCATTGCCTAGCTTATAGTGGACTGTGCATCGCTCCATGGATATGTTTTCCACACCATAATTGACACACCAACACAACAGCCATGCTAAATGATCTTACAGGCAGCATAACATTCTCCATAGCTTCTTTCATGTCTGTCACATGTGCTCAAGATGAATCTGCGCTCATCTCTGAAAAGCGTAGGGTGGCAGTGGTGAACTTGCCAATTTGGATAGTCTATGATAAATGCCAATTGGGCTCCACAGTACAGGGCAGTGATCATAGGGCTCACTAGAGGATGCTGACCCCTCAGGTCACCCTCAAATCAAATTATTTATATTTTATTTATATAGCGCCAAATTTAAAAAAACAAACAAACCAAAAAGCTGTTTTTATATTAAAAGGTAAAGATCCTACAATAATACAAGTCTGTTTCTGATTATTTGGTCAGAGACATTCACACCAGTGGCTTTCTTGAGATCATTTTGTAGGGTTCTAGCAGTGGCCATACTGTTTCTTCTGGCACAAAGGACACACATGCGACTTAAGGACCTTCTATGGTCCTGTCCAGCTTTCCTAGAGTAACTGCTTGGAAATTCTGGAATTTCCTCCATGCGGTTAACACTGGGATGGGAGACACAGCAAACGTTCTGTCAATGGCATGTATTGATGTGCCATCTTGAAGGAGTTCGACTACATGTACAGCCTCTGTAGGGTCCAAGTGTTGCATCAGTATTGAGACTGACTTTAGTCAAATGCAAAATGCAAACTGCATGCAAAAAAAAACCAATGAGAAAACACAAGGAAGGACAAATATCTGTGGCTTCAACTTGTATAACCTTTTGTGTTTTGGGGGTTGTCTTATCCTTTAGATAATCTCTTATTTAGAATTAGATCATCTTTGTCTTCTAAATGCTTCCTTAATTTTTTGAGCATGAAACTTTGTCTGTGGCATTCTTTCTAATTGTACATATGTTTTGAAATTAATGGAGATGCTTTTCTAATTGTGTTATTTTTAATAACACCTACAGACACATGCACACTTCTGTGTGTGTGTGTGTGTGTGTCTGTGCGTGTGTGTGTGTCTGTGCGTGTGTGCGTCTTACCAAACCAAGCCTGTTGGTCTCCTTGCACTTCAATGGCCAGTCCAAAATCAGCCAACTTGACTGCTGCGTTCTTACATTTGCTGGCCAGCAACAGGTTTTCTGGCTGAAGGTGTAACACAAGCACAGTAGTGTCGTGTTAGTGTTACATTTTATGACCTTATTAATTTATGTCTCAAGGTTGTTACGACATTGTTACTGAAAGTTTTTTCTTAAATTACTTCAGAAGAGGTGGCTGAATCTAGGGAAGTTTTTATTTCATGTTAAGTCATTTGTAACTCCATCTAACCTATCTTACACACTCACAACAAGTACTATAATCACTATGCAAAGATCTCAACAGTAATCTTGCAGAGTTGAGCCAGATAAAAGTTTAGGATCACATTCAACAAGCTTAAGTTGGAATTATTTTTTTTTGTGCTTTAATTTGGTTTCTTTGTGGCTGATATTTTATTTTATTTTATTTTATTTTATCATTAAGGCAGTAGTCTTTCTGTGACATTTTATTTTTTTAGCAACTGGAAGGACCTGTCCTTCCAAGATGGTCCCTGTTCTTTTTTTTCCCTGTTTCTTGAGTTTCTGCTGCCTGGGGTATTCACTAAGCACATGTAGCTTAGTGCTACATCATTGCTACATCTTCCTGATGTACTGATAGATCTTTGTTGTTTCATCTTGGATAGCATTTCTAACACTGACTAATCAGTCTCTTTCCTCCCCCTCAGTGTACAGTGTCAGGGCACTAGGCTTGGGATGGAACCCTCCACGTATGGTAAGGAGCTTTCTTGTCATCTATCACAACTGCAGTCCTCTGTTCTTTGTCAATCACCACTATGACTGGTTGCTTGGACAGCAGCTTCCTAACTCCCACAAGAATTTAGCCCCATTTGTTCTCAACCACCTTTGATGGTGACTCCTTTAGTGACTTGGGGAGTTCTAGTCCATATGTGGCGCAGATGTTTCTACAGAGCTACTTGGTTGCGCTGCTCGGTGTACTCTGTCCAAGCTTGCATCTTGCACCCTGCTACTATATGTTGGATAGTCTCCGGAGCACCTTTGCACTGTCTGCAACTTGAGTCCTGTTGGCTGTGGTAGTGTCCTGCTTCTGCTGATCTCATGCTCTGCTGTGTGTGTACTTGCAAACATTTAGAAAATCAATAAATGGGGGGGAAGTAGTCAACTGACTGTGGAAAACTGTGGAAAACAGGAACAAGTTCTTCTCTTACTTCTTTTCCTATACATAACTTTAAAGGGAAAACAGGAGAATGAGGCAGACCAGTTATACCCAGATCAGAACGCTAAAAATAGTTATGGCTACAGACATATTCAGAGGTACAGTTATACATGTTCCAGCAAATAAAATGTACTCTCTCATTTTGAGGTTGAGACAGACAGATGGGACTGAAAAATGTGTATAAGCCTTTTTTGCCTTTGTTTACTTGAGGACGACCAAACACATCTTGTCTGTCTGCAATAGTCGTGTCTTTGCTGCTCAGACGCTGAAGCAAATGTGACAAATAACTACACAGGAATGACAGCTCTTTGCTGTCTGACTAGTTTATGCTAACAGTGACAGATCTGTGTCACAGAAGCAGCAATCATTTCACCACAGTGATAGAAACAGCTGTATGCTGTAATCCAGCTGAAGGACAGTTATCATGTCACCCTCTGCTGGTTGATTTAAAAACACAGAAGGTGCATACAGTAAAGGCCTTAACTCTTAATCCAGTTGACAAAGTCATAATGAGAGATTTGAAGAAAGTAAATGTGCCCAGTAGCTCAATCTTATTCAGAAATATTCCACAACTGTTGGACAAATGTATTTTTCATTCCACAAAGAACAGACTCAGTTGTTTGATATTTTAGGAAATACTACTACAGTTTATTAATAAAATGTTCTAGTTCTAGTTCATTTGGACAACTTAAAATAACCCAAGACAAAACAAAACACTTTCTAAGTCAAGATTTGAACTTCAGATTAATCGGGCAATTAATTGTTGTACTTTTTTACTTAGTCAAAATGAACAGATGATGTTTTTGTACTTTTTGACACTATATCATAATCATAATAAAGAGAGCTGCAAATGTCAGTATTAAACACTGTATATATTATATATAGTTGTATACTCAATGGGTAAAACAGTCAAATTAAAAACTAAAGTCAAAATGGAAAAGTGTTTAGTGTTTTCCTTTCCTAAATGTTATCAAAAGTGAACCGAATTCTTTATAAAATTCAGATTTAAAAACTCAAGTTGTGAGATTTTAACATATCATCTATTCTGTATATCACTTGTCCACTTTCCTGACTCAAATATTGTACCAAAGGATGTTAGATGATTAATGTGATTAATATTAATTGCTAAACATGAGGACATTAACTTCATCATCAAACAAGTTATGCTGTCTCATATTTTCCAATAAAAATCAGAAATTTGCTTTAGAAAATAATCAGTAGGTAACTGTAGTTTCCATGTTTATACCTGGAAAAAAAATTCACATTTTGATATTTGCATAAAATTTATAAAATCCTAACAGAACACATGTAGAGGATTCCACACAAATGCACCGTACAGTGATGTTGGTACTGAAATAAGCATCCAACCATAGTCTGATTAGAGTAGGCTGAGGGCTGAGAATTATCGTTGTTTCTATTTCTGTGTCTAGACAGCAAAAAAACAAAAAACAAAAACGATCCAAGTGACTATGAAAGTGAATTCATTGTTAACTCCGACAATGGGGGTGGTGTGGGGGGTTTATACTGTCCTCTTAAAGAAAAGCGTCACTGCAAATCAACATAAAATGATGTTGTATATAATGTAGTATTTCTTTGAAGATGGGAGTGTTCTCTCCATGATGACACTGTCACGAATCACAGGATGCAAGGGGTCACTAACTGATTCAATGAAAATGTAGTACTGTCTAAAATATAGTGAGTACAGTCTATATAGTGCACTCAAAGAATTCTTCAATGTTTTACAAAAAGTAGTGTACATCTGATGGTCGCTACCCAAGCATTGTATCCAATCATGCATTGTATTAAAGTGAGAGATGAAAATAAAGAGAGCAGTGCATCAAAGCATTAACTAATACCATGATGAAATATGGCAGATTTAATAAGTATTGCTGAAAAAACATTGCAATCAGTATTTATTAAGTATTTATTAAATGAAATATTTAATTATTTATGTACAGAATATTGACAAAAGTATTACTTATCCATCTAAACCCTTAAATTCAGGTCCAATCACTTCCATGGCCACGGGTATATAAACTCAAGCAACTAGTCATACACACTGCTTCTGTAAACATTTGGGAAAGAATGGGTCGCTCTCAGGAGTTCAGTGAATTCTAGTGTGATGCCGTGATAGGATGCCACCTCCAAACAAGTCCAGCTGTGAAACTTCCTTGCTAATAAATATTCCATAGTAAACTGTTGGGGGGAAATATAACAAAGTAGAAGTCATTGAGAATGACAGCAACTATGCCATGAACTAGTAGGCCAGGTGAACTGCATAGTGTGCTGAGGTTGGCAATCACTACAGATCTCCAAATTGGGCCTTCAGATTAGCTCAAGAAGATTACATAGAGAGCTTCATGGAATGGCCTCTTCATGACCAAGTTCCAAATGCAGTGAAGTAAAGCATGTCGCCACTGGACTCTAGAGCAGTAGAGAAGTGTTCTCTGGAGTGATGCATCATGCTTCTTTGTCTGGCAATCTGATCAACAAGTCTGGATTTGGCTATTGTCAGGAGAACAGTACTTGTCTGATTGCACTGTGCAAAGTATAACATTTGGTTGAGGGGGAATCATGATGCGGGGTTATTTTCAGTAGTTGGGCTCAGCCCCTTAGTTCCAGTGAAAAGAACTCTTAGTGCTTCAGCATACCAAGACATTTTGGAGAATTTCATGCTCCCAACTTTGTGGGAACAGTTTGAGGATGACGCTCTCCTGTTCCAACATGACTGTGCACCAGTGCACCGGGGGAAAAATCTAAACCTACATGGTCCTGTGTGAAAAAGCCCCTTAAATCTAATAACTGGTTGGGTCAGTTATTAGTAATAAACACCTTAGTTCAGTGTTTTTGGGTTCTCAGTTTGGCTGTTATTATTTATTCTTATTTGCCACATTTCTAAGTATCTTATTTCATATATTGTTGTTTCAGTTTCTGGCTATTCTGCCTTTGGTTTTGTACAGTTATTTTATAATTTATAATTTATATATTACATTTTTTTAAAATCATTTTTTTAAAAATGTGTATAGTCTTCCCTTTATGCCCCACTGTGCCCATCTGTCTTTGATTTGTTCTAGCTGTTTCCCCCCACCGTTTCCCCTAGCCTCATTACTGTCATTATCGTCTCAGTCTCCTCTTGCCCCTCTGTTGAGTCACCCACAGTATGCTTTCTAGATTTCCTAGTGCATCCTAGTATTACACTCCTTGTATAATTCCTCTTTGTGTCTCCTTTTGCTTTCTGTTTTGGGATCATGTTTTCCTTTGATCAATCCAGCATTAAATGTTCACGTTATGCTCACTTTGGTCTCCTGCATTCTGCACTTGGGTTGGAAAACAATTAACCAAATTCCACACAGTTGATAGTCACAGAGCAAGTTGACCGCACAAAGCACCCAGAGGACACAACAATCTGCATGGAAGAAAATGACTTAGACTGTTCTAGGTTTCTAGTCTACTAACAAAGACTGAGAGAAACAGCTGATATGAGGGCTTGGCGAGCTGCTATCTCAGCATTCGAAGGTATAAAATCTCACAAACCTCAACTGCTTCACTAGCTGGTTATTCCCACTTCTTACTCCCAGTTACTTCACAGTAATTGACTATTACAGGACAATTCAATTCAGTTCAATTTAATCTTATTTATATAGCACCAAATCACAACAACAGTTCCCTAAGGGGTTTTGTATTGTTAGGTAAAGACCCTGCAATAAAGAGAAAATAAAAAAACAACAACAACAATCAGATGGCCCCCTATTAGCAAAGCCTAATCTTAAAAGCAGACAGTGAGTCTGTCTCCCAAATCCAAATTGGGAGCTGTTTCCACAGAAGAGAGGGCCCCTCAGGTTGTACAGGCTGCCTTAGTTTCTATATTTCCTGGGTCAAAGAGAGTGCTGATCTACCCAAGGCCTACCCTGAATCTGTGTCTCAGCAAGTGAACCCAGTGAATTCTGAACAAACTAGTCTAGCCAACTTGGAGCTTCCACTGTATCCCGTGCTGGAGCTGCTGTGGACCCAGACATCAGAAAAGTGCACCCTGCTCAGCTCCCACAAGAGTTGACAGAGTCTTCTGAGTATCCTGAGCCCTCAGGGTATAATTTATCTACTCCATTGGCCAGTAGCTGTAGGGTCCAACTAGCCCCCACAGCTACTTAGTTTCCGCCACGGGCCACCTCACCAGCTCCCTGAGCTGAATCATCTCTGCCAAGGCCTCTGTCCTTTGTCCTTTGATCCTGCCTCAGTACATGGTCATGGAATAAAACATTTGGCAAGCTTTTCAAGACCATTTAAGGGGAAATAAACAGGCTTTCCAACAGCACAAGATTTATTAATTTTATTTAGTAATTTATTCATTATTATTTATTTATTAATTCATGACCAAACACAAATTTCTTTACTTTTTGAACTAAGTTTATATAATCTTAAAATCAATAAAAAGCCATCACACAGATTTCTGCTATAAATGTAATGTAAATTGCTATATTAATGTTAACATACATTCTTGACAATATTTTGTCTTGACTGCATCATTACAAAAAATGATTTGTTTTTTTTTAGCTTTAGGTTGTTCTTTAATTATATGTTGGTTTGTTATTAACATTGGTTTTTTTTATTTGTTTATTTGCTACTCATACATACTGAACAAATCACTAAAAAAATGTATGTAATTCAGTACAGCAGATCTATCTATGCTGTAAGAAACAGCATATGATAATAAGAGGAACGCTTGATATACACAAAAAATATTCAAACATTCCTCTGTGAAGGATTAGTTACTTAGTTACTAATCTGTGAACAGGGATTCATTGTTACCTATTCAGATATATATACATATCCTGCTTAAACATGAAGCAGGTCAATGAATGTCCAAAGGAACTTAATCAAAAGAATGTCAGCTGCGCGGTATACATCACCGCAGCACTGGAGGTGAGCAGACACAAGGTTTCCAACTGCTATGAAATTTCTCTTTCAGTTGTAGTCCACTGAAGTGCATGCACAAGACAGAACTTCAATGTATGTGCACAAACACTCATGCACGTTTTGATAAATCCAGCCCATAGACATGCGCAGACATGCTGGATATAAATATTTTCACTGCACTTACCAGCTGTCAATTACAACAGTCAGACAAAACACAGAACTATGGAGAACCGCTTACTGATTTACAAAAAAGTGAGACCACAGCCATACTAGGTCTTCATCAGGCAAACAGACAACATGACATCAGAAGATGATATCCAGACCAAACTGCAATACAGATGACAAAACTCAACAAAACCTAATCTGCTATACCACTCACATATAACAGTGGGAATTCCACATAGAACCTTTTTTTTAAAATTCGGAACACTTTTCGAAAAACCGGCACTGTTCATAATTAATAATTTGTAATGTAAAGGCATAAACATGCAGCAAAATTTATAATGCTACAGTGCAGAACAGTGGTCACATTCTGGTTTATGAGGCCTATAGTTCCTGATGAAATATTTGCAGATATTTGCAGACGTTTACATATGAAAAGCAGGTTGTGTCACACTATTCTATTTATAGTATGCAGATTTATGAAATTTAATGATTACCATGTTTGTGAACATTTAGGAGGGTTGTTGTTGTTGTTGTTGTTGAATTACATTGTTCATCACAACATTTGTGACACAGTAATAGTAATAGTGAAGTTGTTTTGTTTTTATAACTAAATTTTTTATAACATTTCAATAATGAGTTTGTTATTCCAAAATATGTGGCTGATTTGTGGGATTCCTCCAGGTTCAATCCTGGGTCCATTGCTATCCTCCTTTAACATGCTCCCTTTAGCCAATCATTACATCTTTTTCTGTCATTTCTTATCATTTCTATACCTATATTTCGATGTACATATCCTTATATATATATAGGATATACATTTTTGAGGCAGGTATCTGTTTGTATAACTTTCATGTGTTTTTGTCATGCTGGCCATTTGCCTGAAAAAGAAAATCTTTTTTTTTTCTTCCAGAAACATTTCGAAGGTATCATTCTTTTTGTGGAAGCTCTATATTTTTCCTTCATGGACTCTTGTCCCTGAGCTAAACCTGACCTGAACATAGTACAAAATGTTCCATATACTGATTTTATAGCTGTGCAGCTAAAATTCACACACCTACATGGACACAGACACATGACCTGCTTGTGACTCACCTTGAGATCTCTGTGAACCACACCCATCTGATGGCAGTGGAGCACGGCCTCCAGGATCTGCTGGATGCAATGACTGCATGCAGACAGCAGGGGGAGCAGGTTAGTCTGAACACATTTAGCACATTGAGCCCCAACTGTCACAGGTCATACATGTTTTCAGTGTAGGAACCAGCTCTCTCTTCCACACTCAACACATTTGCACACACATATAAAAAAGTGTGAACCTGTCTGTGAGCTACACAGAGAGAATGCGTGCAGTTTGCTATTTTCTGTTTTAAAGAAAGTGCCAAATATTAGTCAGTCAGCGTAGGAGGGCTCTGCAGCTCCGTGTGGGAGACACTCTGTCTAACCTGTATATTTTTGTGTGTAATTTATTTAGCAGCAGTGATAACAAAGCCTTTGAGGAAAAGATTCTGCAAGTATTTAAAGTTGTCGCTGCTGCCACTCTGTCACTCTATTGACCTCTACTCCTTCACCCTTTCTCAGGTTTTCTCACTCACTCAGTCACTCTTGCTCAAAGTATGACAGTCCTAGGACCCACAGGAATTGTAAATATATTTCAGACTTCTAAAATAGTACAACAAGAGCTGCAAAAGCAGAACCAGAAGACAGGCAAGACAGGCAAGGGGAGACAAACAAACAGGCAGCAGGCACAGACAAAACTTGCATCAAATCACAGGCAAAAATTAAAAAACAGGACTATAAAATACAAGCAGCTCTTGTACAGAGGGTGCACAGCAATGCAACACAGTGAGACACACACACCTTGAGGTCCCTGTGCACTATGTCATGGTGGTGGGTGTAAGAGACACTGTCTAGAATCTGATGAATACAGTGACTGTGGAGACAGAACAACAGAGTGAAGACCAGATAAAGGAAGCAACACGAGAAGGAAAGGGACCAAAAACATAGTAAAAAAGAGAAGTGGAAAGAGAAGAGAACGGGAAGATCTGAGGCACAGAGGCTGTTGCAGGGCGAGGAAGCGAGGGAGTTGATGTGAGAAGCACTTTACATATTTCCTGATTTGCCTCCGAATAGAGTTTTTTAAATCTCCATTGCTAAGATTTCATTCAGTTCATAAACATATATTTGTTTCTTCAGCTTGCTATTCTGTTCAAATTAAAAGTGAATTTTTAAACATGGAGCTTTTCTAAAATGGCCTCCAGAGTGTGTAAACCTGAAAACACAGCTGCACTATGTGACAATGAGAGAAAAGGAGCTTTGTAGACCTGTCATCATATTACTAACAAAACAGAACATGAAACTGTGTACTTCACAATTGTTGCTGACACAGACTGTGTGTACAGTGGTGTGAAAAAACTGTTTTCCTGTTTTTTGTCACACATTTGTCACACTTAAATGTTTCGGATCATCAAACAAATTTAAACATTAAACAAATATAACACAAAATGCACTTTCTAAGTAAAGCTGTTTATTATCAAGGGGGAAAAAAATCCATGCCTACGTGGCCCTCTGCGAAAAAGTGATTGTCCCCAGTAAATTTATGTTTTATAACATAAATTAACAGTGGTGTTTTACCTCTTTGGAAAGCGGAGTTCACTTTCTTTAGTCACACCCACACACTTTTCTCAATCAAGAAATCACTTTAATAGGACTGCCCTGACAAAGTGGAGTAGACCAAAAGATCCTCAAAAGCCAGACACCATGCTGCGATCCAAGGAAATTCAGAAACAGATTAGAAACAAAGTAACTGAGGTCTGTTGATCTGGAAAAGGTTATAAAGCCATTTCTAATGCTGTGGGACTTCAGCGAACTACAGTGAGAGCCATTATCTACAAATGGTGAAAACATGGAACAGTGGTGAACCTTCCCAAGAGTGTTTTGCTGCTTCAAGACCCGGAAGACTTGCTGTGGTAAATGGAACCATGAATTCTGCTGTGTACCAAAAGATCCTGAAGGAGAATGTTCAGCCATCTTTTTGTGATCTCAAACTGAAGCACACTTGGGTTGTGCAGTAGGACAATGATCCAAAACACCACCACAACAACAACATGTGGCATAACCTTAAAAAGATGGTTCATGTTCTAAAACCCTTTAATGTGGCTGAATTAGAACAACTGAACTGAAAAATGAGTGGGCCAAAAGTCCTCCACAGCACTGGAAAAGACTGCAAAAGATTGCCAGTTATCACAAATGCTTAATTGCAGTTGTTGCTGCTAAAGGGTGGCCCAACCAGTTATTAGGTTTAGGGGGCAATTGCTTTTTCACACAGGGCCATGTAGGGTTGGAATTTATTCCTCTTAATAAAAAAAAACCCACACCTTTATTCAAAACAGCATTTTGTGTTTACTTGTGTTATCTTTGTCTAATATTTAAATTTGTTTGATCTGAAACATTTAAGTGTGACAAACATACAAAAAAATAGGAAATAAGGAAGGTGCAAACACTTTTTCACACCATGGCAAAAGACAGACAAAGCTACAGTAACATTACTCATTACTTTTTTGAAGTTGGATGGCACAGTTGTGCAGTGGTTAGAAATGTCACCTATGAAAGCTGCGATAAGCCCGCTGACTCTCAACTGGTAAGTGACTGAAAAAATGGACAGAAGGAAATTCTGAAGCCTCACGTTTGCAGTATTTTTACTGTTGCCTTCTTGTGTTTTTTTCTAGCTGAATATCACAGATTAGGTATGGACTTGAATAAGAAGTAAACAACACATCCATATGTGTCGATCCCAAAGTAGCTTTGCCATTTGTCAAAGCATATAAAATGGTTTAAAAATGGTTTAAAATGAGTAATTTTATTGAGTAATTATCAATAAAACAGGCTTTGGAGAGACTAAGACCCCTAACACACTTAGCATATGAAATGACTTGATTATAGTCTATTGCAAACAAGGACATGGACAGCTGAGCTGGAGACCTGATAGTCAAGTAGTCATTCTTGTGATATTTCTTTAAAGTCCACTACCAAGGGCACATGCATTGTAATATAAATTCTCTGTGGTCACAAAAAAGCAAGCATTTGCTCACTGTGTGATGATGACATTTACATCACTCAGAAGCAAGCATACCCTAGTGGACTTGTGAGTGTGGAAAGTATTATCAGGCTTTAAGAAAGATTAGTCCCATTACAAAGCCAGAAACTCAACATTTTCACCATAACCATCTTGGATTTTTGATATCCAATGTGATGAGCAAAGGGGGACTCTGACGGAGAAACCTAAGAAGTCGCATTCTGCCATTTACCTAAGTAGGCTTGCCAATCATCACTGTGAGCCAATCATTCTGTTTTCCATGTGCTTTAAACGTCATTGCTGTTTTATCACTCTGCCTTTAAGAAGCACATTCATCCTCCCCGTATCTACCCTATCCTGGTCACCACCAGCATCTAGGCTACATTCACTGGACTTTCCTCTGCTATGTAGCTTCATAGAAATTATTTGGTGATTCGATTCTAACTCTGCATTTCAAAAAGCATGTTCAGTTCTTCTTTTTAAAATAAATGTCCTTTTTATAGTCAGTAATACTTGAAACTACTTATTGAGACTGTACACTCATCAGTTTAGTGCAAATAACAGATCAAGGGATCAGAGTGCCATTTTCCCACAGATTTCTTACATGTACAACTATATTTCTTTTTGAAACCACAGCGATCGCCCCTTTGTGGCTTTCAGAAAGAATGTAGAGACACTTTTGCAATGCCTGTATACAGTAAAGTGTAAGCTATCTAGCTGTTGTCCAGTGTTGTCAAGGTGCATATCCAAAGTGAACACCAGTAATAACCAGCACTGAAGAATACATGTCCTGGCATGTATTCTTCAGTGCTGGTTGAAATATTTCTTTACTTCAATTTGACTCGATGAAACGATGCAGTGATAGAGCTATGAATCAACATCAGCTTCACTTCTTGACTTGTTGGTGCACACAGTAAAGTTAGCTCTTAATTACCCAATAGTCAAATTAGCTATAGCAGCTAGTTAGATAGATGATTCTGAACAGGGCTGAACAGGTTGCGAATAGGATATTGAGCTGTGATCAGCAGGGATAATGGATGCATGAACACATGGACATGTTCCTGGCTATGCAGAGCAGCAGAGGAATAATAACTGCACTAAACAGAGATGTCCAGAATATGAAGAACTAAATAAAGAGTGAAATCTGGAGCAGAGCACCACAGAGGAGCAGAGCTGAGGAGGTGAAAGGCTGAAGACTGAGGCAGAGCAGCATGTATACTGGAAAAGAGAGATACTGGAGGACTTTAGTAATAATTCATTTCCTATTCTTCTTAAGAAAAATAAGATATTAATTGTTATTTTCAAATTTTGTTATAGCCAGCTGTGCGGTCAGCTTTAAAATGCTGGTAGCATGGTGGTGTGTTGGTTAGCACTGTTGCCTCAGAGCAAGGTTTGAATCCACCATCTGGCCACAGCCTTTGTGGGGTTTGCATGTTCTAATCTGTAGTTGTTTTGGTTTTCGCTGGGTAATCTGGATCTCCCACAGTCCAAAGATATGCAGTTAGTAAGGTTAGGTTAATTGCGGATTCTAAATTTGGCCATAGGTGTGAGTGGCGCTCTGTTAACCCTGTGACTCTGCTGTATAAATAAAACTGAACTGAAATATTGGACTGTAAAGCTTAGATGCTTCCAGCACATCATTTGTAGCTGAACTTTGGTCACTAGTGTACCTGCCTGAATAGATAACCCTCAAATGTATTTACCACACTTCACTCCCTTTGGTTGTTTCTTCAGTTATGGTGTCTTGGACCCAGGGGTCTTAGTTTTGTAGAATCTTTATGTTTTCTTTTGGGGCTGTGATGTTATTTATGTTCTAGTCTTTATTATTTTATATTGAGTATTATATTAAGTCTTTGTGGTTCTAGTCCACTGTTTCATTGTGAAGTCCGCTCCCTTATTTCTTCATTGTGTCCCAGTCTCCTCTGCTTCGTTTTCTGCGTAAACTTCATTTTGTCTGTGTTTTGTCTTCTGTCTGCATCAAGCTAGTGTATCTTTGTCCAGGTCTCCGTGTCAGTCATGTCTCCATGTATATCTCTTGTCCTTGTCCGTTCTCATGTCTTAATCTGGGTTGCTATATTTGTTTACCTGCATTTCCGTTCCCATTCTCTGTTGCTTCCGGTTTTATTTTGGTAGCCCGTGTCTCGTCTCCAGTATGTTCAGTTTTGCTCTCCTTGTCTCATTAGTCTGTGATTAGTGTCCGCTGTGTTCCCACCTGTGGTCTGTTCCCTCAGTATTCTCTGTGTGTTTATATTGTCTCAGTCTTCCCTTGCCCTTTGCCATGTTCTCCTTCTAGGCTGTGTTTATCTTGCTGTACGCTCCACGTTGTCCATGTTCCCTCGTTTATGCCTATCTCATGAGTTCCTGTTTTCTGCCTGGTATGATTTACTTTGTATAATGTATTTTATTGTCTTTTGCTCAGCAATAAAGCTGTTTTGAGTTTTGCATTGTTCTTTTGAAGTCCTGCATTTGGGTCCTAACCTGCCTTCTACACAGCCAACGTGACACATTGCTTCAAAGTTGAGATCATTTTAATAGGATACCCACCCATTTTGACTCGCCAAGAATTACATTAGTGGTTCTTTAAGTCTTTACCCATGGTGCAGACTAACAAAGAAAAATTAAAATGCAGACCTGATGATAGTGCTGGAGGAAAAAAATATACAAGACTGTGACAGAGTCATTAGGATTCAACCTCTGGGGATGGACCCCCAGGCCACGGACTGGTCCGTGAGTCGTTTGGTACCGGGCCGCAAGAGTTGAGGCTCGGGTGTGAAATTTATGGTTTTCAGGGTTTTTATCATTATTTTTTAATCATTTTTATCGTTGACTCGGTTACCCTGGGTCTTTTCCCGTGTGTTATGAATAAATCTTCTTTTTTTTTGGTACCGGTACTGGTTTTACTTTGTTTTATTTATCCACGACACCTTAAAGGCTGGTCCGTGAAAATATTGTTGGACATAAGCCAGTCAGTGTCGCAAAAAAAAGTTGGAGACCACTGATCCAGAGGACTCATTATCAGTTTTCTGTGGAATTATTTTACACACTGATTTGTGGTGGACAGAAATTCAAGTAACAACTACAGTATGTGAAAAGCTGACACATAAAACCAAATGAATCCATATGGTTGGACACCAGAAGAGGTTAAGTAACAGGAAATCTGTTTTTTGGTCATCTAGAGTGAGTGAGACATGAACAGGGTAGAGAAAGAATGGAGAGACTGAGTGATTCTGCGTACAGATGGAGTACGGAGAGGAAACCGTTAGTGAGATACTGTTGGACAGAAATCAAGACCTGCTAATCACACACCCACACATGAACACACAGAGTGCCACACACACACAGACACACACATAATTTATGCAAAGAGAACAGGGGAGATTGAAGACAGCTGAAGGAAAGAACAGAGAATAACAGGGAAAGTAAAGGTTAAAATTAGAGGAATAACTTTCCTTATAGTTTAACACAAATTCCTATCTTTTTTTAAATATCTTTTGATCTTCAGATCTCCTTTAATTGGTTGAGAGACTTTTCAAACTGGCAAAACATTAGTATAGCATTTGTTCATTAGAGGCAAGTTCATGTAGCCCCTTTCTGCAGGTGTGTGGATGGATCTTTCTGCAACTTTCTAATATTACTCATTAAACAGAAATAAAGGCTGTGATCTAAATCTGTGATATTATATATATTTTTTTAAAATAAAAAGACAGAAAATGTCTTGATGCATCCTTAATCAGCCAGGTAAAGAAATCCAAGAAAGCCGATTATGTGCATCTGGATGATGCATTTCAACTGGAAGAAACATGTCATTACTCTGACAAGTGATTTGTTCAGTCTCCGTTGACAACATGTTTCCCCATATTTAGCACCACTGACTGTCTGTGAGTTCTGTTTCATTAAACATATTGTTTAACATACTGTTTAGTGATTAGTATGTATAAGTGGCTTGTGGTTGTATGCATCTTCCATCCAGTCAAGTTGCAGTTATGGTACAGTATATTGTGAAGTCATTGATGAACTTTATTTGGGAAGCACCAAAGAGTAGGGTTACCAATGTCATATCTGGTCAAACTGATTACAATTTATTATTCTGTTTGTGACTTATTGTTTTCAATAACGGCAAGCAAAGTGTTCTTGTTGAACATTACAATGTCAATGAAGTTTTAAACTGGACCATTTGAATATATAATGACCTTTCTTTTTTGAAATTTGGTCACATTTAGTGTAATTCCAAAGTTAGGACCCAGAGCAGTTTTTTTTGTTCTTGGAGCTTGAAGACTTTTTCAATTTAACTCAGTTTTATTTTTATAGTGCCAAAAAACAATTGCCTCAATGTGCTTTATGGTGTAAAACAACATGTCTACAATAATAAAGAGAAAATCCAAAAAACCAAACAACCCCCTGTGAGCAAGCACTTGGTGACAGTGGAATGGCAAAACTCCCTTTTAACAGGAAGAAACCTTCGGGAGGACCAGGCTCACAGACGGGTAACTATCTGCCACAACTGTTTGGGTTTGATGGGAGGGAGACAGGACAAAAGAGATGCTGTGGATGAGAGCCTGAGATTAATAATAACTTTTCACTTCTAAAATTTAATAAGTTCAAGTCCAAGTGAATATTTTCCCCAATTTGAAGAAATTCCCCTCAAGGAATCTAAGTGATATCATGTTTATTAGAACAAATCTGACAGACAGGTGATGATTTAAACTCATCTACTTTTGCTATCTTCAACAAAGCAAATGACTCTAAGAACACTCTTCATCACTTGTTTGGGAAACAAGCCAACTAGTATTAAGAGCATGATCATCTCGTACTATAAAAGAAAAAAGGAAGACACTGAATGGGATCTCAAATTTGGAATAAAAAATTAAAGATTTTGAAAATGCTTTTGAGACTGTATAAGCATATATACGTACATATGTATAAGATATAGAACTAAATGATCTAGTAAACAAAAACAGAAAGAAAAAACACACACACACCAACGGTTTCTCTCAATGACTTCAATTCAACAAAGTCCAGTGTAGTAATAATTCAAGTGAATACCTTGTAAAATCCCAAATCTAGTTAAACAAAACACAGTTAAAGCAATAATTACAGTTACCTAGGACTTATCAGGTGTTTTTTTTTTTTTTTTTTACAGTTCTATAGATATAACTAATGTTTTCAGGATTTGTTTTGTAATTATAAACCTCAGATTATGATCTGAATATTGAATAGATCATTAAATTGCTTGACATCCTTAAACCTCCCACAAGATCAAATGAACACACTAGATAAAACATCTCTAATGTACTCAATCAAATGCCGAATAATAAAATGCCTGTAACTGAAGGTTTCTCCAGTCACTTTGAAAGACATTTATAGCATAGCATCCTGACTAGATAAAATCATACAATTTCTTATTCATCTTGATCTGAAAGGTTTTATTAAAAGTAGATATTCATCCATTAATTCCCAAAAACTTTTCAATTCAATACAGCTTTCAAACAACAATAAACACCATAATTTTATTATTAGACAGAGAAAAAACATTAAAGAAGGTAAAGATGTCCTCTCTCACCACCTCTCTTTGCTGTGTTTATTGAACCACTAGCAGCTACAATAAGACAAAATGGTAAAACTATCCAAACAATCACTACTCATCACATCTCTTCTTAACCTAGCTTCCACAACTTTTTCCCATAGCTGCATGGTGAGGCAAATCAACTCTATCCCCCTGTACTTACTATACCTCTGCACATTACTGTCATTCTGGAAATCTGGAGTCAGTATACTTTATTACCATTCCTCAGTCATCCTCTCATTCTTTAAAACTGTGTTTTAAAAAAAAACTGGCCAAAGAGTCCACTGTACTCTTCTATATACATCTCCATAACTCAACAGGTTTATCATCTTTCAATTTCTCAACACACTCTCTTCTCTTGTTAGCACATTTCTGTTTCTCTCCTTAATCACCTTAACCTGCTGTGCATCACTTGCAGCTAAATCTTTCTGCCTAGCCAATCAGCAAAAGTAATTTTCTCTTTCTTTTGTGTCTATCCCACATACAACAATTCACTAAAAGCCTTTTCCCTTGCAGGCTCTTTCTTTGATGTACCCCAGCCTCCCAGTACTCCTGTTTACTTTTGTCATCTCCCTGACTTACTTTTTACTCTTTGCTATCCTCTGCCTTTGAATACGTTCCTGTACTTCCTGTACTTCCTTATTCCACCACCAAGTGTCCTTGTCCTCTTTAGTTTGTCAAAAGGCTAAACCAAATGCCTCAGTACTATATGATAACTCTCTCTTACCACCCAGAGCCTTTCTCAACTCTCAACTCTGAGCAACATTCTGCTTTCTCCGACATCCACCATTTAATCCTTGCCTCTGCCTTCACCCACTTCCTCTTCTTACTCTCCAACGCCATCCTACTGATTACTGAAAGCCCTCCTGTTACATTCTACCCTGCCACCATCTTGCAGTTTCCGATCTCTTTCAAATTTAATACTGTCTGTCCTTCATTTCTGTTCTATATCAAGCACCTCCTCATTACACTCTACAATTACCTGTATTTGACCCCCTTTGCAAAGATTGCAAAGATTTCCATAACAGAACTTAAAGGTAAGGCAACTCTAAAGATACAGTCACCTTTCTCACTCACTATGTGTTAATAGACTTCTCTGCATTGACTCATTCTTGTTATTAATCCCTGGCTCTCTTTCACAGCATGTCTTTTGTCCTGTCTTCAATTCTCTCACCCAGATGGCAGATGGCCACCCCTCCCTGCTGGAGGTTTCTTCCTGTTAAAAGGGTATTTTTCCTTCCCATTGTTGCCAAAGTGCTTGCTCATAGGGGGTCATATGATTGTTGGGTTCTTCTCTGTATTATTGTAGGGTCTACTTTACAATATAAAGCCCCTTGAAGTGACTGTTGTTGTGATTTGGCACTGTTTAAATATAAAATAAATTGACAATAAGGTATGGTAATTTATTTTCTGACAGCATAAACATCATGATTTGATTGATGATTATATTTTGTACTTTATTACTTTAACTAAATTACAATTTGAGGAATTACCACAGATAAAACATTTATATAATGCTTTTGGCAACATAATACAAAACTCCAGTTTTACTGTTGCTGCATAGACACAAAACAAACCCTGCTTCACTTGAAAACTTGATGGCTCTCACGCTATAGTTGACTAATACTTCATATTTTATGTTGGAAGTATAACAGTCCAAACCGAATGTGAAAAAGATCACTCATTGTCCTGAATTGGATAACAGATGAATAAGCCAGAGTTATGACGAGGATTGAGGGATAAATCTGTTTATGGAAAATAATAAATAGCTTAAAAAAATCAGTTTACTGCATCTCTCATTCTACCTCTTCCCATCCTCCCTTTAACATTTCTGTCCCCTTCTTCTCTTCTCTCTCACGCCTTCACAAACCGCCTCTGCAGTCAAATTGATTTAAGTCTGCCTCCTAAGGGGGTTATGGCATGGGCATGTGTGCCTTTTGTACAGTTTTCTTGTATGTTTCAATCTGTCTGTAAATTTGGACTCTGGAGAAAGCTCCTCGCCCTCAATTTGCAATTCAGTGCACAGAAAATTGCGCAGAGGTATAATCCGTCAGAGCCACAGCCTGTTCTGCCAAAAAGAAAAAAAAAGAAAAAACAATGTGTCAAAATTATCTGCGTGCTAATGAGAGGAACACAACTCTCCAAGTTGCTGCTGGAGGACTGCAGAGGCTGGAGGACTGACATAGGCAGAGGATGAAGAAAAGATGAAGAAAAAGGGGGTCAAAGATAATATTCACCAGGGGTTTACCTTGCATCTGCTTCACTGTAGTATTCTCGAGCCACAATATCCTCAAACAGCTCCCCTCCTGTCACTCTGAGAAATAGAAAGATGGAGGTTAAAATGGCAAATTATATAAATTTTTATTCTTTATTCAGACAGCACAAATGTATACACACACACAAACACACACACACACACACACACGCAGGAGGGGGATGTCCTCATTAGGGGGAAACCCCGGTTGCAGGATTCACTCTGACTGTGTTGCCATGGAGACTGGCTCCAGTGCGGGGGAGTGTAGATCTGTGTGTGCACTAAAGTGGGATCCGCAAGGAAGGGGGTGGGGGTGCTGTTATGCAATGGGGGAACTGCCTTGGAACCAAGAAGGGGGATGGAGACAGAAGAGAAAAAAGAAGAAGAGAAGAAGGAATGAATAGATGCAGGTATAAAGAAAGAAATCATGTAAAGCAGTGGCATCACTGAGGAGACAGATGCCATAAGGACTGAAGGAAGGGAGCGGAAAATGAAGCACCATTGGAGAGGAAAGAGGAGGCAGAGGACAAGGGAGGGGAGAAGGGAAAAAAGAAGTAGAGGATGGAAGGAGGGAAACAGGAGAAGTAAAAAAGAAAGGAAGCAACTCACAAGTCAAAGAGGAGATAGTGGAAGCCTTCCTCAGAGATACTGTCATGAAGACGAACTGCAAGAGGGATATCAGACTAATTAGGTCTGTTTTAGGACATTTTTTTTATACAGGCTGCTATAAAGCACATTTATTAAGGCCTTTCGGCACTATTATAGACCAAATGAACCCATATATTTAAGACATACTGGTAAGAACAAACAATAGATATTGCTTTAGCTTTTTCTATTTCTATTTTTTTTTAACTGATGAATATTTTTCCACATTGTCTTTTGGAGTGTTATAGGTTTATCTTTTCAAATGATGTATCATTTCTCTTGCATAGTGTTAAAGAGGATCATTGTGAACTCTTCTGATTTTTCTGATGATAGTCATCAACCCCACAACTCACTTCACTCAGGGTTACAGATTTTAAACAATAAATATTAACAAAGAACAACTTAGTATGACTGTATATATAATTCAATAGTTTAGCTAACTCAGTAAGATTGCTAATGCAAAGGGCTTACATTAACGCATTCTGATTAAGCCTCATCACGCCCACTAACATGATGTTGTCAGATACATATACAAAATAGACAGCTGTACAATAGAAATAAGAAAAGCAAAACTAAATTCCTAAGTATTGCTCAGTTCCAATGAAGCTTATGCGTAAATTCAGTGAGGAAGATCTGCAACCTCTCATCTCATTTCCCCACACTGTTAAACTCAATTCTGATATCATTACTCTGTCCAATAATATTCTTGCCTGCTGTCTACAAACTACTTATGCTCAATTCTGTGCATTTTAAATTTCTGTACTCTCCTGTCTTTGTATTATTCAGACTCTCACTCTTGCCCAATTATTTTCTCATCTGCCTTCTTTGAGCCAATCAGCTTCTGCTTCGCATGATTTGAATCTGTTATCTTCGTCTATCCCCCTTTCAGACTTTCGTTCGTGCAACCCACCTCCTCCCCAACTCCACCTCAGACACCTGTGTTTTCAATGGGAGAAATGTTTCATCACTCATCCAAGTGACTTCTTCAGTCTCAGCTGACTGCAGGTTTCCCCAACCTTAAGTTCTCATTAGAATTTGCATATTAATAACCAAGGAACTGACCTCACAGCCATTGTTCATTCACTGGGGTGGTTTCCATTATTGTACTGTTTATAAGGTTGGGGAAAGCTGCAGTCAGCTGAGACTAAAGAAGTCACTTGGATGAGTTATCTTTAAAACTGTAATAAACAGAAATCTGAAAAAAAGTCTCACCAATGTTGGGATGCTTTAGCAATCTGCAGATCCTGGCTTCCCGCTCCAGTTTCTGATGGTCTACAAGGAAGTAATGCTATGTTAGTTTGAGACAAAACAAGCAAAGCAAGAAAACGCCACTGTGGTCGAAACGAATGGCAAGGAGATGAAACAGGAGAAAAAGGGGGATGATATGACAGTAAATGAAACAAGAAAAAAAAGTAAATAAAACGCGTTGAAAAATGAGAAGAGAGGAAACATGGAATGAAAAACAAAAAGAAAACAGGGAGAAAATAGGAAAGGAGAGGACAAAAAACAAGGCAGAAAAAGAAAACGATACCAAAAACAACTGGAGGGGATGTGATATGACGAGAAAAAGCAAGAAGTAAAACAAGAGAAGCGATAGAAGGGGAAACGAGAGAAAAGTCGAGTTAAACAATTATAGAAGTGAAGAAAACATCAGTGCAAAGGAGAGGAAAAAACAGATACAAGATACAAGATACAAGGGAAGAAAGAAGAGAGGAAAAAGGGAAAGGAAGAGGAATGGTGAAGAGAGAAGTAGACAGAAAAGAAGGAAGAACCAGCAGCAAAAGCAGAAAAACAACATCAGAGGAAAGAGACTACAGGAGAAACATATCAGGAATAACACTGCAGAAAGAATAGAAAATAGAAATAGGTAGACAAGAAAAAAACAAGACAGGCATAACAAGGGATAAAATAGAGAAGAAAAAAACAGGTAAGGAAATGACCAAAAGGTGAAAAAAGTAACCAAGGAAAGTAGAGAAGGAAACAAGAAGAGCTTTGGTTCAACTGAATGTTTTGCTTGGAGGTTAGTGTAAGAGATGTAGGCAGCTAGTGTTGCCCTACAGTTCAGACACAAGCATCTGTATCAGTTCTGCACACAGAGGAACAAACAATTTCAGCGGAAACATTCCTGAACCTGAGACAGAACTGGTTGTATTTTTAATAAAGGTTGTGTGAGGCTGACACTCCCACGGTCCCACCTATGAGCTCATTTCTGAACAGCAATAACACCACTGTATTTTTAGCTGCTTTCAGAGGTGTTTTGTATTGTCTTTCCTTTTTTGTCAGTGTTATGTTGGGAAAAGTAAAAATAAACATAATGCTGCTGTCTCATAGTTGGACTCTCCTTGTAAGTATTTTTTGGGGAAATGCTTGATTTTCAAAGCACAGATTAGTTCTCGTGCTGTGGATTATGACTGAGCCTATCATCTGCCTCTCTCTGAGAAACAGACGTGAAGGCTTCACACTCTGGAATCAAACAAGCGCTAAAATATGCTAATGTGAGCCTTTCAAATCTGGGACATACACATGATGATGAAATGATGTCTCTGCTTCTTCAAATTCCTGAAAATGCAGAGAGTATTTGATAGCTTCGTTTTTCACTCTCACCTCTGGCCGAGAGCTTTTTGGTATTGATGATTTTGGCTGCATACTCTTGGCCTGTACAAAGTTTGACACAGCGACGCACCACTGAAAAGGCCCCCCTGGGGAAAAAAAAAAGACAGGAAACAGGGGGTGAGAGGCTACTGTATAAGCTTGGTCAGCATCAATAGGGACATCATAGCTGTCCAGCTGACCTCACTGTCATTCTGGACTCTTTTCTGTCTAATCTAATACAGAGTATTATCCAAAGGTTTTAGGTACTGAAGCAGAAAGGTAGAAACTCAATCACAGCTGTGTTAACCTGATGCCATGTCTTTGTACTGTATGAAGAAACCAGGAGAAAATCCATGCAGACACAGGAAGGACATGCAAACTTACAGAAAGGCCTCAGATGGTAGATTTGAATCCTGGACCTTCTTGCTGTTAGGCAAGCATACAAACCACCCATCATTTCCGACATAACCATGTATCTCAGTGAGCACTATTACCTAACCTATTCCTAAATCCAACCACAGCCACATAAAAGCATTATTTAAGAAATAAAGATTGTGTCCAAGAGAAAAAGTGCAAAGATGCCTTTTCCTGCAGTAGTACCTCACCTGTAATTACTAATTTGAATTTGATGTCAGATTAGTTTAAGCACTTTTTTAATCCAAGAAATTTATCTGTTAGATAGAGTGAAACTAGTTATACAATCAAACCCTATACAATGTAGCCTTTGTTGCAGCTCTATTTGTTTATCTATTCTTTTCCAAAAACAAACTGTGAATATGTTGAGAAGAGAATAAATTAAAATCACAAGCCTAAATTTTGTCAACCACAAATCATTAAAAACATCACTATCTCCTCACACAGGGAGTATAGTATATTTCATGTTTTCTCTTAACTATTCTAGATTAGTTCCTCTCTTACCCAATTAAGTGCTTCAAATTTATATTACTTAGATTTTTCTGTAATTAGCAGGTAATGGATCTGACTGCAGAACCAAGGGACACGATACTATTATTTAGTATCTACTGTGGATAACAACATAAGCCTAGGCTTAGGATAGCCTGGCTGATTAAGGCAAGTTCTAATATGGTCTACTACAATGACACTGGCATGAAATATCATTATGTTCAGCATTGATAGGCTTCTTTTTCAGTGTTGGTGCTACTCCAGCACCAACACTCAAAATGTGTTCTTCTTCTTCTTTCGGCTACTCCCTTTAATGGTCAGCACAGCAGATCATTTGCCGCCATCATCCACTCGTCCTTGCATTCTCCTCTGTTACATCTACCTTCTGGATGTCTTCCACATTCATAATTCTCTTTGGTCCTCTTTTCCATCTACATTTACTATCTCTACATCTTCATCTTCACTGTTACACCTGTCACCTGTATTCCTCCAGTGCATATCTCCACCTCTCCATGCTCTTTTCCACCTACATATTCCAAAGATCACTCACTGTCCTCATACATGTCTTACACCGTCCTCACACACTTCTCTGCCACTTCAGACTTATTCATACTGCTACTTATTCATTGTCACCTCTCTCTTCTTAACCTAGCCTGTCTGTCTGTCTGTCTGTCTGTCACTGCACTGTCAAATAGACAGACAGACCAAAAGGGCTATTATTATCAAAATCATCAGCAGAATACTTTATTAATCCCTAAGGAAATAATGTATAATGAAGACAAATGTACTTCTCATTGTTTTTGACATTTTACCCTCTCATAAGTTAACCGTTTGTTTTTAAAGATTGTATTAGCCTTCATTTGATGGCAGAGCTGACGATTGACAGGAAAGGAGTGACAAAGTGCAAACGGCCACAGGTTAGACTTGAACCCCGTCCACTGTAATAATTCCAGTAATTTCAGCGGCATCAAACAGGAAAGAAAAGCCATCAATTTGAAGTACCCTAAGTGTGAGCATTTTAGAGTTTTTGGGGCCACATTTGCTCTTCAAACTCAATAGAGACCAACAGAAATAACCTCCTCTGTCATTTCTCAGAGCTAATTTTATCTCACCTCAGTATTGTTATGCAATGAAACACTCACACTCCCCTCAGAGCCCATGCCTCTCACAAGCTCTCCAACATGAATATATTATGGGGAGACAGGGTGACTAAGCATGACACTTGCTGACATCCCGCTGGTTGGTGGAAAAGGCAGCAGAGCTTAAACATGACAGGTTATCTGCAGGGCAGGTGGGAATCAGCTGGAGTGCTGGATCTGGGTCTAAAACCTGGATTAATGTGAGTGTAAGATCTCTTACCTAATCTACTATCTTTTCCCTTTTGTCATATAATAAAAATGGATGTCATATAGCCAGATAGAAAACTTTTAGTAGTAAGTCTATTCCTTCATATAATAATAACATAATGGCAATCTTCCTGGAAATTCCATGTGGTAATCAAGAATCTGACATGGGGTTAAAAATTTTGGTCATTAATAATGCTAATTTCTACAGTGTTTGGATACTGGAGTCTACAGTTTGTTTACACGTGAAGCAAGCTGCTAATTTGCCAAAACTAAAGTCCATTTCCAATAAATGCAGCTCTAAAAATTATTGGCATCTTGTAATCTACAAATATGCAAAATTAGCCATTCATAGTCACTCATGTTGGGTTGTTTGGCCACAGTAGATACATTTGGCATAGAACAAAACCAGCTTTTCAGGAGAAGAACTTGATAGTCATTGAGAAACACGGTGATGTAAATGTTACTGGCTTGGAAATCTTTGAACTACTGCATATACATTATGGGCATCACAATGGCCTGACAATTAAAGTTAAACATGACATCACAGACTGTATGTAGCAGATGAATTTAAGTAAAAATTTAAGTAAAGTAAAAATAAAAAAATTAAATAAGTTTTTCAATTCAACTTTATTTATATACCACCAAATTACAGCACAGATCTCAAGGCGCTTGATAATGTGAGGTAAAGACCCTACACTAATACAGGGAAAACCTCAATAATCAGATGACCCCCTTTGAGCAAACAATTGGTGACAGTGGGAAAGAAAAACTCCCTTTTAACAAGAATAAACCTCCGGCAGAACCAGGCTCAGGGAGAGGGGCCATCTGCTGTGACTGGTTGGGAATGATGGGGGAAGACACAACAAAAACACTCTGTTGAAGAGAGGCAGAGATTAATAATAACTAATGATTAAATGCAGAGTGGTGTGTAAACACACAGTGAATGAAGAAAGTGAGTGAACAAGAAACCCTCAGTGCATCATGGGAAGCGTCCAGCAGCCTAGACCTATTCTAGCATAAGTATGGGAGGATTCAGGGTCACCTGATCTAGTCCTGACTATAAATTTGATCAAAAATAAGTTTTAATAGGTTATAATAAGTTTTAGGTCTAATTTTAAAACTGTCTCCCAAATCCAAACTGGGAACTGGTTACACACAAGAAGGGCCTAAAAGCTCAAGGCCTCTCATTCTACTTTTAAATACCCTGGGAACCATGTGTAAGCCAGCAGTCTTTGGGGGATGTGCTATATTTGGATAAGATGGAGCCTGATTATTCAAGACCTCATACGTGAGGAGAAGAATTTTAAGCCAATATGGCAGAAATATGCTCTCTCTTTTGTAGCCTCATTTATCTTCCCCACAAAGTTCAAATCATCTCAAACTGGTTTATTCAAGATAACAATGAGTTCACTGTACTCAAATGATCTCCATAGTCACCAGATCTCAATCCAGTATAGCACTTTTGGGAAGTGGAGAAATGGGGATTCGCATCATGGACGTGCAGCTGGCAAATCTGTAACAGCTGTCTGATGTGTCATTGCTGGTTTTTGTATTTCTTAAGGACATGATTTTCAGACACTGTTCATCTGCTGTAGGTAGTGTTTTTAAGCCTGCCACTTTTCTTACTCCATACCTACTTACTCTACTGTGATATTTTCCATAGATTCAACTAAAGAAACTTGAACAATGCTTTTGCAACAGGCTCCTAGCAATAAAGTGCCCAAGATTCAATTTAAAATTGGTTCTTTGTTTAAGTTTCTGTTATGTAGATTTTCTGAAAAGGATCAGGTACAAGGACTGGACTAAAATTCTGTAAAAAAGCAGCCAATGTCCAAAAGAAAAAGTCTGAAAGAGCTTCAAAATATGTAGAGAACTAGTGCTTCCGAGGCTGGCTCCTTTCAAGCAAAATATAAAGACATAAGGGATGACTTGTGACTGTACCGTATAGTCCTAACATTGGTGAGTTTTAATTACAGCATAATAATGCATTATATCCAAGGGTTCAAGTGTGCCTGTGTCTGAATTTAGGGTTACCCAACCTCCAAAATCACATTTTAGCCATGGTTATATTTTATAGCTGTTAAAGGCTTCAAAAGAAATGCTGGATAATATTTAAGTACTTTTCTCTAAACTCTGAAATTAGAAAGTTGAAGTACATCAGAACTGTACTTAACTGCAAAACACCTAAAAATAATTAGCACTGAAAATCAAATTTATTGTTAGCTTTAATCCAATATGCTACTTAGAAATAAGCCTTATGTCACTGACTGCATTCAATACTTTTACTCTAAATACATATTTGTCTGGTCATTGAGTATTCAATGCAGTACCTTTACTTATACCAGAGTTGGGGTTGGTTGGGTGACCAAGGTCACTTGGTGTGAGTCAGGGAATACTCATCAGCAAATCTTGTTTTTACATCTGCATCGCACATTCAAAACCAAATTCATAAACCTGGGACACAGCAGACATGACAACACAAGCAAAATAAAGCCTCTATTATCAGCAAGGGCAGCTGCTGCTGGAGTGACTATTGTCTTTAAGTTATCACTTCACACACACACACACACACACACACACACACACACACACACACACACACACACACACACACACATTAAAGATCACCAAAAAACAACTGAACTTAAAATAAACACAAAATGCTCATACTGTAACCAACCACAGCAATCACAATAAGCTTTTCTCTCTCTATGCCTGGCTGTTGAATAAATGTTCCTGTGAGGCAAACATTGCAGAGAGATCCTTTCTACCCACGCACAACCTGACAGAGACATTGAGTCCACTTTGCCTCTACCCACTGGGACACCCATAGCCTCTTCAGTTTCAATTTGTCTGCATCCTATTAAGGGCCACACATCCTCACTCCCTCATCTTTTTTCCTTATTAATCACAAGACACACCTCATTAGATTTGCAGTAGATCAAGGGCAGTAGCAGCATTATTCTTTGACATCTCTGTTGAGCTTTGTGCCACTGTGATTAAAGACAGCTGATGATGATTCCAATCTGTCCCTCATATTAGACCGCTTTGTCCCTAATTAGCCTGGGCGGGGGTGCCCTTAAAGTATTTCTTCACACAGAATCTGACAATCTTAAACACCATCACTGGTTGGCTCATGCATTTCAAGAAGTCCACAAAATACGCCCTGCACTGAGGATTTAGGTTTAGAGCTAATTTTAGTTGCTCCAGACCAGCGTGCGTTTGTTTTGGAAGGATGGAGCTGCAATCATCACCGCAGATGTGCAGACCTTGATTCCTCATGCTCTGTACGGTTACAGGACGGGGTCAGGCTGCATGCAGGAGACTCTGGATAATTAACATAACAGCGGCTTACTTGCCAAGCTCCTCGTACAGCTGGTATTCATCTGTAAAACGTGTGCAAGTAGTCGTTGCCATGATGTTTCCTCCTCGGACCGGTGTGCGGTTGCCGTCTCACAAATGTACGGTGTCTCTCTATCTGCACACAGGAGGACCTCGATCTCAAGTCTCCGCCCACCTTAGACCTCCGGACGGCGGAGTGCTTCAATTGCAGGCCGGTACACACACGCACGCTCCCGGCTCGGATGTCAGTAGGATCTCCGCTCTGCCAAGCAATGAGGACGCACTCTTTAAATACCACACGAAACAGTAATGTGAGCTCACTACATGACGTGTCTCTCCGGAGAGAGAGAGAAAAAAGGAAAAGAAAGAAAGAAAAAGAAAAATCAAAAGCCGATAGTGAGCTGACCCAAGAGTGCGGAGGAGCGCAAAATTTGATTACACCTAATACATCATAAAGCGAAGGGAAGCCTGCAGCATATAATGACATTACTGCACTTGGAACTCAGTAAGGGCGCAGTGTGGATCTATTTTTGGGATTCGGTGAGGAGTCCCTCAGTTTATCACAACACCTAAGAAAGTAATAATCAGTAAACATAATAATTTTATTACAATTTTGTAAAGGGATTATGGGCGTGTTCAGAGATGGGTCATGGGGAACCCCCGCAAAAGATGCATTTATGAGTAGAAATCAGTATTTCCATGTTATATGGCTTTCTGCTTCTGCCTCAAAGTCCAAACATTGCACTTTCTACTCCACACCGTTTATTTCAGAGGTGTTTTTTAATTAAATGAAAACTTTTACAAGGTTGCATAAGTCTTACTGTTGTTATACATTCCGACCATATTTCCATAATTATTTTTAATTGCTATCTTGAAAGACAATTTCCCGCTAATGTTTCTATATTTGTCCTCTTCTACCAAATTTAAATCACATCAAGTATGGTAGTAACATGACTTCTGTACAAATGTTGAGCTAAGAAAGACTAGATTCAACACTGACTGGCTGCGTAATAATGTGGTGGTGGAGGAGATGGTAGCGGTTGCGAGGAATTGTTTTTTTTTTTTATTCTCATGTCAAATATGCTAATGAAGCTAGAGCTTCATAGCTTGTATAATATGTAAGATTAACACATAAGGCTCTCTGATATACACAGGAAGAGAAGTAGTGAAACAACCAGAGGAATGTTAAATTAAAACTCAGGGACAGACAAAATAATCATTTGTGGGTGGGTACAGAGGACTACTCTCAACTTTACTCTTAAAGCAACCAATGGAAATACTGTTGACACTATTTATATCAATTATACTGCCATAAGTGAAACAAGAAAGTCCAAAATATCAAATGGTGTCTTTAAAAAATATTTTGTAGGGAGAGGAAAAATTCACTAAACTAGCTGTGGTCTGGGTTCATTAGGCAGATCAAGTATCGACTCTTGCCTTTAGCTGAGAAAAAACTATTAAGGCTTATTACATTTTGCTTTGTAGGTTTCCGTCTTTCATATTCTATTCTTCTCTTCAAGATATTATAAACTTATTATTTCCATTTACACAGTAAAAAGACAGATAACTGAAGATGAGTGTGATGTACGATACTTACGGATTATCCAGCTGTATACAAGATGATGTATGAAAGTATGGAGCCAATGCATTTAAACAACACTGACGTTTCTTAAGTAATTAGGAACTTATTAATGTATTTAAGTTTTTAGTCTGTTTGATTTACATACATCAACAGTTTTTAATTAGACATGCTTTAGAAGGGAAGGACTGTAATTATGACCTCTTTATTATAATTTTATAATATTTTCTGTTTTGCTATTTATGGAAAAATGCATGCAATGGACCATTGTTTTCACCAATGTATACATATACATACATATATATATATATATATATATATATATATATATATATATATATATATATATAGAGAGAGAGAGAGAGAGAGAGAGAGATAGTTTTCTTTATTAGTTGGTGTTAAATAAAAAAAAATGATTGATTAAATCATTATTAATGCAAGGTTCATAGAATGTATTCATGCATAAATTATAGCTTGCTACCAATTAAGTCCATTATTTAACACTTTATTGAAACGGAAATATCACTCAAAATTGCTTAATAATGTTTTATTAATATATTACTAGTAAATAAAGCCTCAATATTTGATTGATTAACCTATAGTAGCATTCTTATATATGAGTTTGCATTGGGATAGGCATTGTTAATCTCTTTATCCATATTCATAAAGGCTTATTAAGATCATCTAATAACACAAAAATAAGAAAATGTAAGAAAATGTAACAAGGAACTAAAACAGAAAACCTAAACTGAGAAACAGTGGGAAACAGGAACTGGGAACATGGAACCTTAGAACCATGAGAGTAGAGGAGCAGGAGACAAGGGGAGACTGAGACAATGGTCGTGTCCAAATTCATGGGCTGCATCCTCCTGAGGACCCAGACTTCGCGGTCTACGTGGGCCGGGTAGGCCGGAAAAGTAAACGGCTGGGGAAATTGGACGGTCTAGCCTTCAGATATGTGTCACCGCTGTCTCGGTGGAGTTTAATAAACTCGGCCGTCTGCTCCTTGCTATCTAAAATATAACAGGACACTGGCGTAAATTCTCGACCGTCTCATACTTCTGTTTAATCAGTTTTCTGTTTGACGTTTAGTCAGCAGTGTAAAAACCAAGGAGGAACCCACCCGGGGGATTAATAAAGTTTTATTTTATCTAATCTAATCTAATAACTTCAATCTCAGCCAAACCAATTTACTCACGAACAAATAAAACACTGAAAAAAGCCCAACAATAACATTTTTAGGTTGTCTAAGTGACTTATATATTACGTTTAACCTGAGTAGCGAAAGTCCGCGGTGATCTGAAAATGATGTGCCGGGAGTTGTGCCGTTCTCGGCGGCTTCAGTGACCCTTGAGCTCCCGACTAGCTATCGAGCTGGTGGGTAACAGACGTCTCCGAAAACGTCGAAGCACTTTTGCAAATATAATAATAATAATGGATTGGATTTATATAGCGCTTTTCAAGGCACCCAAAGTGCTTTACAATGCCACTATTCATTCACTCTCACATTCACACACTGATGGAGGCAGCTACAGTTGTAGCCACAGCTGCCCTGGGGCAGACTGACAGAAGCGAGGCTGCCATATCGTGCCATCGGCCCCTCTGGCCAACACCAGTAGGGTAAAGTGTCTTGCCCAAAGACACAACGACCAGGAGAGAGAGCCCGGGGATCAAACCGGGGACCTTCCGGTTACAGATACGCTTCCCAACCCCCTGAGCCACGGTCCCCCGTGATATGTGATATCCTGATAAACCGAGCAGATATTTGATGTTTACACAGCTACTTTCTCACCTGAAAAGATGTTAAAAGTTTATTTTGTGACCCAGAAAGATTAGTAAAAGTAATTTTAAAAATTAGTAGCGGCCACCATTGTTGGAAACTGGAGTTTGGCTGGGATATGGTAGGCCACGAAGGACACACCCAACCCATCCTTCAAATTCGGGGAAAAGGAGGATGCATTTGTCGGCTGCATTCGGAGGAATCTACGAATTTGGACAGCCTTCGGCCCGTCGCTGTGACGTAATCGGTCTACAAATGCGGCCTCAGGAGGATGCAGCCCATGAATTTGGACACGACCAATATATACACAAGAGGAAGATTAGGAGAGTGGAGACATCTGGGGAACACAGCAGGAACAAATTAGACATAAGGAGGCAAGGGAAGCAAAGTGAACCAAATGCACAAGAGATGAGGGACTATCAAAATAAAACAGGAAGCCTGGCAAACCGAGAACTCAAAACAATAAATAATTTACAAGATTCAACACTCTAAACATAAAGCACTGGCTCAAGACCCATACCCATGACACAAGCACATAAATAAGTTTTACAAATAATTAACATAAATGAAATTATTAATAAAATTCACACTTTTATCAGCTTATTACTATTGAGATTTAATACAAACCACTTTAATACATTTGTTACTAATATATATATATATATATATATATATATATATATATATATATATATATATATATATATATATATATATATATATATATATATACATACATACACACACACACACACACATACACAGTGGGGCAAAAAAGTATTTAGTCAGCCACCGATTGTGCAAGTTCCCCCACTTAAAATGATGACAGAGGTCAGTAATTTGCACCAGAGGTACACTTCAACTGTGAGAGACAGAATGTGAAAAAAAAATCCATGAATTCACATGGTAGGATTTGTAAAGAATTTATTCGTAAATCAGGGTGGAAAATAAGTATTTGGTCAATAACAAAAATACAACTCAATACTTTGTAACATAACCTTTGTTGGCAATAACAGAGGTCAAACGTTTACTATAGGTCTTTACCAGGTTTGCACACACAGTAGCTGGTATTTTGGCCCATTCCTCCATGCAGATCTTCTCAAGAGCAGTGATGTTTTGGGGCTGTCGCCGAGCAACACGGACTTTCAACTCCCGCCACAGATTTTCTATGGGGTTGAGGTCTGGAGACTGGCTAGGCCACTCCAGGACTTTCAAATGCTTCTTACGGAGCCACTCCTTTGTTGCCCGGGCGGTGTGTTTTGGATCATTGTCATGTTGGAAGACCCAGCCTCGTTTCATCTTCAAAGTTCTCACTGATGGAAGGAGGTTTTGGCTCAAAATCTCACGATACTTGGCCCCATTCATTCTGTCCTTAACACGGATCAGTCGTCCTGTCCCCTTGGCAGAAAAACAGCCCCATAGCATGATGTTTCCACCCCCATGCTTCACAGTAGGTATGGTGTTCTTGGGATGCAACTCAGTATTCTTCTTCCTCCAAACACGACGAGTTGAGTTTATACCAAAAAGTTCTACTTTGGTTTCATCTGACCACATGACATTCTCCCAATCCTCTGCTGTATCATCCATGTGCTCTCTGGCAAACTTCAGACGGGCCTGGACATGCACTGGCTTCAGCAGCGGAACACGTCTGGCACTGCGGGATTTGATTCCCTGCCGTTGTAGTGTGTTACTGATGGTGACCTTTGTTACTTTGGTCCCAGCTCTCTGCAGGTCATTCACCAGGTCCCCCCGTGTGGTTCTGGGATCTTTGCTCACCGTTCTCATGATCATTTTGACCCCACGGGATGAGATCTTGCGTGGAGCCCCAGATCGAGGGAGATTATCAGTGGTCTTGTATGTCTTCCATTTTCTGATGATTGCTCCCACAGTTGATTTTTTCACACCAAGCTGCTTGCCTATTGTAGATTCACTCTTCCCAGTCTGGTGCAGGTCTACAATTCTTTTCCTGGTGTCCTTCGAAAGCTCTTTGGTCTTGGCCATGGCGGAGTTTGGAGTCTGACTGGTTGAGGCTGTGGACAGGTGTCTTTTATACAGATGATGAGGTCAAACAGGTGCCATTCATACAGGTAACGAGTGGGGGACAGAAAAGCTTCTTACAGAAGACGTTACAGGTCTGTGAGAGCCAGGGATTTTCCTTGTTTGAGGTGACCAAATACTTATTTTCCACCCTGATTTACGAATAAATTCTTTACAAATCCTACCATGTGAATTCATGGATTTTTTTTTCACATTCTGTCTCTCACAGTTGAAGTGTACCTCTGGTGCAAATTACTGACCTCTGTCATCATTTTAAGTGGGGGAACTTGCACAATCGGTGGCTGACTAAATACTTTTTTGCCCCACTGTATATATATAGTTCTTCTAACATGTTATCATTGATGAATGATGCATTGATAACAGTAGAAAACATTACAGTACAAATCAATGTGGAAAACATTACTGTATAGTACTCTGCAAAAGTCTTAAGCCACTCCTCACTACTCCTAACCCACACTTCCAAGGAGACAGGTTTACCTGTAATTATTTAAAGTGCTAATGAGAAATTTTTTTAGAACAATTCTATTTTGTTTGTTAAGCCACTTAACACTGACCTATGGATCATTCTTAGTTAAAAAGACACATAACTGAAAGAATGGACCAAAAGTTGCAAAGAATCCATTCTAAACTGTGTCTTTGGGTTTTATACAGCAGCTTGTCACAAAACACATAATTTGTTGCAATTTCTTTAGTTGAATATACAAAAACATGCCAACAGTAACAGATTGATATGGCATACAATAGTATTTTTGCACCAACAAGATAATTCCCAGAGTGTGATTAGCCTAAACCCTTGCATATGTTGATGTGGTGTGCAATGTCTGTTTAAAAAAAATTATAGGAGAAAAGTGAAGCAGCAGATGGACAATACCTTGAAGTCATAACATTAATAAATAGGAAAAATTACAGCATTGACCAGACACAGGACATTTTAGATCCTTCTGGCACTTCTGCTAATCCATCTGCTGTTCACTGAAGTCTTATTAGAAATGGTTTCAATGGAAGGGTGGCTATCAAAGAGCAATTTTTAAGAAAGGGAAATGGGGAGTAAAGGCTGAGCTATTGCATATCTAATATTACACAAGAACTGGACTGAAAATCAGTTGTAATAGGTCTCATTGAGTAATGAATCTGAATTATTATTCAATTAAATTTTAATTTTATTTATACAGTGCCAAATCACAACAACAGTTGCCTCAAGGTGCTCAGAGCAGACCTAACAATAATACATACAGATTATGTATGAAGGTCAGGAGAGAGGTATAACACTGAGTACTCTGTATAACACAGTGGAGACTCTTTCAGCCTCTTTGGGGCTTCATATCAACTGGTGGTGTTGGGGATTTTGTCAAAATTAATAGAATTTTGAACACAGAACAGTACTGTCAGATTTTGATGTGCCATGCAGAGAGAATTGAAAAATAAAGGTGATCATACTAAATATTGACTTTCAAGCACATCAGAATTCTAAAAACTCTGTTTTTTCCCCCTATTTAATATATATCCACATATATTTGCTCATTTCAATAAATTGCTGCAGCTATTTCCCACCGTTCTATCAAAATATAAAGAAATAAGGGGTGGCTTAAGACTTTTGCTGCACAGTATTGTACAGAATAGGTCAAATCACCTCCAGCTGAAGCTGGCCACAACATTAGTATACTTTACTGATGCAGCTTGCCAGTACCAGTTTGGACCACATTTTGCCCGGAGAGCAGCCTTAACTCTTCATCATAGACTGAACATGCTGGAAGCAATCCTCGGAGATTTTAGTCCATGTTGACATGATAGCATCACACAGCTGATGTCTACGTTGCAGGTACTGTAGATATCAGTTGAAGGCATGTATTAACGTTAGCTATCTCGGGTTATCATTGGTCAGTAATTTCAGAAAACTGAAACATCAGTAAGATAAAATGCCTTAATATCTGTAAATGTTATGAGCCTATGAACCTTTAAGCCTCAAGTTAAAGTAATGCATCCCTAAGCTTAATGTGCATGTTCAACACATCTGTAATCACACTGTCTGCTAGTCTATGCTTTTCAACACTTCCACTTTCCCCATGCTGTAAAACTCAATGCTGATGTCATCATTCTAGTCCAATCGTCTTTCTGCCGCCATCTTTAAACCAATCAGCCTCCATGCCACTTATTTTAACTCTCACTGCTCACTGTCCCTTTCAGACTCCTTTGCACAATCCACCTTCTCCACATCTCCCACGTTGCTCAGTTTCATCCAAGCCGCCATCTTCATCACCACCATCAGGGTTTAAAATCCAAGGCAGTCCTACCTACTGAAGTAGTAGTTAAATCATTTAAATAAGTTAAGTTTAAATGAAGCTGTCTGATTTTATTTGACATTTATTTTAAAGATTATAATAGTTATGATTATGCTTTCACATATGTAAGTTAAATGTAATAAAACTGTAAAACGTATGATGTATTTTAACAACACTGTATGATTTTGATGTGTACTGTATGTATAAAAAATTCTCTTATCCAAAGAGTGGCGTGGACTCAAGGAGTTCAGAAAACCCTTTTTCATATTTATTTGTAAATTGTTAAATGTTTTTTTTAATTCTTGTTTTTTTTTTTTTTTTGTTTAGTCATTAACAGCAGAGCAAGGAAGCCGAACCAGCAAACCAGCAGGTAATCATCACAGTTTGAAATAAAAACAGAATCAGTAGGGCAGATAACACATAGGCACTGCAGAGTTGAATCAAGAGTCAAACAGTGTACAATAGTACATATCAGCTTCAATTTAATGACTCATCACTGTCAGAATATAGAAATATTCCCTTCCCACCAATCTCAACAAATTTGCAGCTTCTTTTATTAGGGACAAACTTCCATCATTCCAGCATTTCAAAGCTGTTAATAAGTGTTGCCTCTGCTGCCATGAGCTCTTTAAATGGAGATGCTTCAGTTCATGTTTGGCTGAGGTTTTGTGGCATGTCAGAACTGCACGGCACTCGGTGGGATGTCAAACATAGATGGGTCAAAGTCCTGCCCTTTGAAAGGTGACCCTTCAGCATCCCATCCCTTCTTCAGCATCTCATGCACTTTCTGCAAAGAAACATGGACACAGATATGTTATGCATGTATCTTTTATGCTAACAAACATCCTCACAATTCACACACAACCCAGGTGCACTACAGCAGTGACTTCCAACTATATTTGTCAGAATAGGTTTTAAGGACTTGACTCAATAACTGAATATCATTTAAGCAGATTTATAAGATAAACGTTTTTATTTTACAGAAATAACATAGATATAGATAATATAGATATAGCCTGTGTGTGTGTGTGTGTAATGAATAGTTTGTGTTATTTTTTAATTTGCTCCTTACCAATTCGTGACTTTGTGGCTTTCCCTGCAGCTTCTGGTGGTAGTCAAATGTGAGCCTGTCCAGAACAGCATGCTCCTCCTCATCCACTGATGCCATGGAACGCTCACGGTTAATTTGGTTTATATCAATCTCCTTTTCGCCTTTGAGCACCGCATTCCACCAAACCTCTGATGTCTTGTTCAGTGACAACTGTAATTCAGAGACAGGATGTTCAATTCAAATATGTTAGACAATCTTTGAAAAGCCAACACTGGCTTTTGATAAAATTACTTTTTTGAGAGCAGAACTCATTTTTACACTTATCCTGTTATTCCAAGCACTAGAGAGCATTAACTCTTTCTAAACTAAACATTAAATGAAAACATCCCATTATGCAACGTAGAGTCTCTGTAGAGTCTAGTGTTCCTGTACATGACATTAACTTAATATCCCCACAGGGAAAGAACAATATCTTACACAAAGATAAGTAATTTAATAGTCATTAACATGAACAAAATTAGATTTTTGTCTTCGATCACCACATTATTCATCATCTACAGCTCTTGTCACCTTCGGTGTACAGAAAGGTTGGACTGTAGCTCCTGTTTTACTTTTTACTTTACTTTCGCCTCCTCTCTCCTGGCTTGGCTTTGTGTTTTACAATTGCTTTTAAGATTTCGCTGATCAGCTTTGAAGCAAGTTCTGGTTCTGGAACAGCTATGACAACCTCTTATGAGCCAGTAGTCAGGCCAGTCAAGCCAGTGACCTTCTTTCTTCTTTTTACCACCATAAAACCAGATGTTAGCTCCTGATAGGTGTTAATCCCTCTTGTTAGTTCATATTCTGATAACTCAAATAGCAGAAGGTGCACTCATTGCCACATTTTCTTCAGGAGTGTTCTTGTTGTTATTACAAAAATTAGATAATGCTTATGTGTACTCACAACCACACAGTGTCCAGGTTCCAGACTCCACAGAGAGTTTTCAGTGTTGATCTTGTAAGTGAATTCACCCTCCATCAGTGTCTTCTCTTCGGCTCCATCCCTCACACATACTCTCACGCCACTGGTCTGCAGACTAACACTGACCTGTGGGCCGTGAACACAGTTACAATAAGTAAAGTGTTATAAAAAAGTATTACTGGTGTCTCACATAGTTAAATAGACCTGCATTCACCTGTCTGCCTTTAACAACCGTCTTGGGCACAAACACGCGGACCTCCACATCCATGTAATCCTGAGACCAGCTGTAATTTTCCCTCACTGCCCCATTGTAACTGTCGGGATTGGACTGGAAGTTTTCTTGACTTCTGAAACACAAAATTCAAAGTTAAGTAAGAACCACTGTTAAGCTGGTGGGAATCCTGCACACCCATACAAAATTTAATTTAATAAATTTAATACAAGTCTAACAAATCCAAAATAGTAATTTTAGTTTTGTTGTCTCCCCGAAAACAAAACAAAACAAACAAAAAATAAACACCTTCAAACTTCACAGGAAGTTTCCACCTAAGAGTGAAGCAGAGGCTGAGATCCAGTGTCACTTGTTGATGGGATATGTGCTTACTGATTACAAGACTTGACATCACACTGTTATTGTGAGAACTCAACAATACTGCAGCAGAGCCAGGTGTCTGGTTCTACTTCTACTTCTTTTGAAAGCTGTCTTTCTGTTGATTTCATCAAGATGACCTTAAGGTCGCAATAAACCAGCTTCCAGTCCAAGTATGAAGTGGATGGAATGAAATTTAGCAACTTGAAGTCCAAGGCCACAGCCCTTGAATAGAAAAGGGTAGAGTAGCCCCTACAGGTTGTGTACAAGTTGCTGCTACAAATGGAGGAGTTAAAATATTTTGGAGTTTTGTGGCTGCTAGGCCTCAAGTCTAGTACATGTAGTCACTAAACTTTCCAAATACAACAGAGAGTTCACACATATTTTTTCTGTTTTCCCATCTCACTGTTTTCATATAGTACATCACACAGTTGTCCATTCCATATCCTATACACATCACTTCATCCAATATCGAGGCACGTATTCCTTCTCCTCTGTCTTTTTCAAAATTGCTGAAATTTGAGGCACTTTAGTCTGCACATAGCATTGCTCGCACACAGTGCAGAGTGGTTATACATTATATTTCCAGAAATATTCACTTGTCACCCTTCATATGTATAAGTATGATATTGGTATGATATTGGCTCATCCTTTGCAGCTATAACACAAGATTTAGGAGTGTGTTTATGCACTGTTCTTGAGCTAACTGAAGTTCTGTAGCGATTGACTCCACCTCAGCACACTATGCACCTCAGCATCTGCTGATCCCTGTTCCTGTGATTTTACATGGCCTACCACTTTGTGGCTGAGTTACTGTCATTTCCAATTGCTTCCACTTTGTTATAATATCACTAACAGTTGACTGTGGAATATTTAGTAGCGATGAAAATTCACAACTGGACTTGTTGAACAGGAGACATCCTATCATGGAACCATGCTGGAATTCACTGAGCTCCTAAATGTTTGTAGAAGCAGTCTGCATGCATAGGTGCTTGACTTTATACACTGGTCGCCATGGAAGTGATTGGAGTACCTGAATTCCATTATTTAGATGGTGAGTGAATACTTCTGGCAATATAGTACAGCAAAGTACAGCAGAACTAGGTTGGTTAGCAGTGAACATTTTCTGTCTTAGTTTATAAATATAAATATTTTCCATGTTCTCCTTGTTTCTGCCTGGGTTCTCTCCAGGTACTCTGGCTTCCTCCCACAGCCCAGAGACAGGGGCAGGGTTAGGTTAACTAGTGATTATAAATTGCCTTTAGGTGTGAATGTTAGTGCAGTGGTTGTCTGTCTCTCTGCGTTAGCCCTGCAACAGAACCTGCAACTAACCTTCACCAAAGTCTGCATCCCGTCACAAAGTCATTTTAAGGCCTAAAATTGACCTTGACAAGTGCATTTACTGAAACACTGTAATGTGCAGAGTAATGTTTATGTTGGACCATATTTAAAACAACAGATGCTTCAAAGGTTAAAAAACGCCTGTAGCTACTCACCCTGCTTTGGATTTCGAGTTGGCTGCAGCTGCTTGATCTTCACAAATTGCTGAACTGCTGCTGCTATCCTGCTGAGAGCAGACGGATGTGCCTGAGGCTGCTGGAGCTGAAACATCCCCAGAACGTGAGGGGGAGTTCTCCATCTGCACCGCCTCTGTACTCTGCTGCTTGGTTTCATCACAAGGCTCAGAGGCAACCTCCAGCTCCTGAACTGCAGGAGGAACATACCTAGTCTCCTCTCTCTTCTTCAGATTGCTCACTGCTCTCTCTCTGTCGTGCTCCGCCAGCTTCTCGAATAACTTAAATGTCTGAGGAAAGATTTAAAGGTTATCGCTTATCATCATTTGAGAGGCAGACAACTCTAGATTAGGATCTAACCTTCACCAGTCTTAGGGCAATAACAAATGTATTGCTATAGGTCTGTGGCTCATATAGACAGCAAGGCTATCACCAAGCACAGGAGTTATTTTGTATTATGTAGGTGTTAATTCATCGACGAATCACTGCAGTCTAAGAAACTCGAGGACCACAAAAGTGTACGTAACATTATAACAGTTTAATTTTTAACCTGTGATTGTAAATAATATGCACGTGCACAAACTACACATAGTCATGTGTGTTGCCAAGGTATTTACATTTAGCAGGTTAAAATGTTGAGAAATTTCACCTTAAGCACCATCTTCTCTGCCACACCTGGAGGAAAACCCATCTTATCATTGGGACTCGACAGCAGGCGATAAAAGTCCGTCTTGCGGTACAAGAACCCAAAATAGACCTGCAGAAAGTCCTGAATGTTCCCAACGTGCTGCAGGATCCCCAGAAGAGCATTATCGTACATCTCTGTCATCTCCAGCGGCGACGCCATCGCAGCTTTCAATCTTTATTCCTCTCAACAAGTCTTCAAATTATTCAAGCCAATACTTATCCCACCAAAATAATGACAGTTTGCCAAGAAACAAGTGGGACGAGTAGGATAATGCTTCTTAGCAACTACTTTCCTCTTTCCAGAACAATACAAATACTTCCGGTGCAACGTTTTCAAAATAAGTGTGCAGTCAGACAAATATCGGATACCGGGTATCAAAACAAAACAAAACAAAACAAAACAAACAAAAAACCCCACAAGCTATGGCTATTTGTAGTGTTTTGTGTATTTATTTATTTTTTAATACATACAAAATTTAAACAATCACGCATTTAGGATCCCCCCTTTTCAGTTCTTGACTTATATTTATGTATTTATTTTTTAATAGGCTAAGCAACTTTAGGCTGACCTTCACTTGTTAGGCGAACCACTGCAGTGTGGACCCACTACAAATAAAGTAAAAGTATAAACGAACACAAATAATCGCAAGAAAAGTGACATATGTTTTCAAATAGGGTATATAGTTTCAAAGAATCTCTTTTTAAATAAAGCACAGATAATACATAACAGAAACATAATAATAACTATAAAATTACTCAAGTATGCAAAACAATTTTTTGTACTAATGTATATTATACACAATAATAATATTAATGTTTAAAGCAAATTAATCATTAATAATTAAAAGAACGACTATAGTTAAATTAAAAAAAAACTAAAGAGTACATATTAGGTAACAAAATGTATATTTTAAAATGCATCTGTTAAAAATAGGAATTTTAACTTGCTTTAAATAACAATTCGTACGAGAACATGTTGTGAGGAAAAACTTTGCAATTAAACTGTAAATTAAACTGTGTGTTTGCATACAATTTTCGTTGTTCTTAAAGCACAATGTCAATAAAGATTCTGATTCTGATTCTAAAATATCACTCATCTTTTACTATCTTAAAACTTTTATTTTCCCTCTTTCCGGTTGGTTCAGGTTAATAGTTGTCCGGTGGAAACTTGTGGAAACTGCCTGTGGAGAAAAACAGTTCCAGTATACAGCTCAAGTGCCGTATAGAAACGTTAATTTTGTTATTTTTACGTCTTATAATTATTACCGAGCTTTCGAAAAGCTCCGGCTATTTATACAGTAATAAACAGAGTGACTGCTGTGTTGTAGTTTAGTACCACGAGTTAATTATTTGAATAAAACATGGCGGCGTCCTTGAGCAGCTTAGGAAACGTGAGGGTGCTGGTAAGAAAGTCATTTTAAACCGTAACATTTACTTAATTTCCATGAAGTCTTGTTGACCGTGTAGCTATCGGCGTGCACCCATTAATTTAGCGTCACGTTTGGTAAGGCTTTATATATATATATAAACAATTTTAAGCTAGGGGTTAGCTAACTTGCTCTTGGCTGCCTAAGTTTCTGTGATAAATAGCAAAAATTTCAGACATGTAACAAACGTTTGTGTCAGTTTGTTACTACTGCGTTGTATGACCACAGAAGCCAAGCGTGTTTGTTTGTGGCACTACGAACCTGAATTATCAAACATGGAAACATCTATAACAGCCTTTTGCCTTATCGAAATATCTGAAACTGCATTATGAATACTAAGAACGGCAACTAAGATGTCGACAAATACCTTTTAACAACTCGTTACTACACAACTTTAAAACAATTTGCAATAGGAATGATTCACAAGACAGCCCACTAGTTTAGACTAGCTGTGATTTAACCATACAACATCTCTGACACTATGTCCAAGACATCTGTGCACTGTGTTAAAGAAATGCATTATATGGACAAAAGTGTTTTGCCACCTGCACATTACACCCACAGGAGCTTCCATGATATCCCACGCTAAATCCATAAGCATTAGTGGAGAGTTGCTCCACCTCTGCAGCAAAATCAGCTTCCTACAAGACTTGGGAGGCAGTCTGTGGAAATAATTGACCATTTATCAAGAAGAGCATTAATGAGATCAGACACTGATGTTAGACCTGAGAGCCTGAGTGAAAATCTCCATTCCTTGTATTTTCCTTTCTTAACTTGGTTTAAAATATTTTGCACTACATTATTAAGCAACTGAAACAGCCTCTGCATGTTAACACAGGAAGAAAATAAAATTCGCTGAAACACACTGTTCACTACATTCACAGCTTGCTGTCATGATCCAAATATTAATTTTTGTACAGATATTTCTCCAAAACATGTCTTGATTATAATTATTTGTAGTAATAAGTTATTCGTTTTAGTAAGTATTCTTGTTTGTCCAATGCTAGCATGCATGATTGTTTCACAGACTAGCATTAGCAGATGTAATGACTGCCAGAGTGGTCACTAGGTATTACAATTCAAGCACAATTGCTTCAGACATTTCAGTGTTTTACAAAGCCTCGTCTTGCCCAACACCTCTTCCTGCTAAGTAGGAGTGTTGCATCAGCAAGGACTTCCAGCTTATCTTTGCTAAGTCAAACATGCTGAGCCACATGCTTTGACATCCCCATTGAGAAATAAGGGAGAAGCCAGATGTACCTTTTTGCTTTTGAAATGATTTCTGACCATCAATTCAATATTTACTCACTGGTTTTCACTCTCACAACATTACCTGTTTCGCAGAGCGCCTTAGCTTGGTCCAGCTCATTGTGCAGCTTCTCTGGAAGCAGGGGCCTCCATGTTACTGTGTCGTGCTGCAAGGTAAGCGGCCTTGACCGTCTCAGGGCTGTTGTATCAGCAACACTAACTGTTTAACATAGTGTTTATCTTTTTAACTTTCACACACTATATTGTTACATCTGTGCTCATTTTGATTTAAACACAGGGATGATGAAATAAAATAAAATAAAGTCTAAATAAGTATGGTTGCAGATGTAGAACATAATGATAAAGCACTTGGAGGGCACATATCTCTCCCGAGGCAGCTCCCTCTCTGGGCAGTATTTACTTTTATGGGAATAGTATTGTATTTTGTATATATTAATTTTGTGTTCGTAAACATACTTTAACAAATTTGTTTACATCCCCATACAATCATTTAGAGTGAAAGATACACACTGTCCAAATGCCTATTTCCTATTTGACTTTTTATAAACCTGCTGCTGTATCACCTGAAGTATTCTGATACTTTACCAGAGCCACAGTCAGAGTAGTTCAG